>NC_089491.1:197225768-197527392 GCF_036850765.1 Saccopteryx bilineata
ATTATGCATAAGAACTGATAAACATTTTGCCAATGTTTTTGTATTTATCTGCTTGTTTTAAGAATATCTATTTCTTATATATATATAACCTAGAGCTTTTTTGTGATTAGTATCATCTCAGCAGAGACTATTGAGCAATTATCATTAAAATTAGAAATATTATTAAAGGAAAATTCTAATTGTATGTTGCAATGCAATTAATAATATGTGTTTTATGTTTCAGGCAGTGGAGCCTAGTGAAGCAAAGCACACACCTGCAACATCAGGACCAGCATCAGTAGTTGCTGATCTACCCAGCAATGAAAAAGAAATAGATACTAGCAGCATCCCTACTGCTATCAAGTACCAAGATGACAATTCTCTGGCTCATCCAAATGTAAGATCCTTAAACCTTAAGATCACAGATTGAAGTCTAGTTGAGTGAAATTAAATCATACTGTTGTCCTTTTGTGTTGGTGACAAGATGACCATTGAAGGAAATAGATTCCCATGTTCTTATTTGCTAAAAATAGGTAGTTGACCCCCACCCCTTAGAGCTGTTGCATGTATCTAAATGTGGTACGTCCAACCCACATTGCCTGACTTCTAGAAGTAAAAAAATAGGCAAAAAAGAAGGGTTTTGTTTGTCCAGGCTCAACTCTAGTTGGTTCATTGACTATGAGTATGTCGTTGACATATTTTGCTATCTTCTGTGAAATCGTATCATTTCACTCTTTCAGAGAGATAGCAGGAAATAAACTTCACAAAAAAGGCATAAAATTGTTAACCAAATGATGTTGATATTAGTCCTTTTTCTCCAAAATTATCTGATCATTATTAATTCCAAATAGAGGATCTTTAATTAAGAAGTAATAAAGAGTTAAACAGTATCCAAATCTTGTGCTGAAAGATATATTTTATAAAGGTGATTTGTGTCATGTAAGGTCAAATTGAAGTTATTGGCAAACATTAACATTTTTTCTTATTTTATTTCAGTTATTTATTGAGAAAGCTGAAGCTGAGGAAAAGTGGTTCAGGAGATTAATTGCTCTTCGACAAGAAAGGCTAATGGGCAGTCCTGTAGCCTAAACAATGCATAAAGTGGAATTAACAGTAACATTTGAAATTTAGATTTTTAAATCCCAATTTAACTTTTCAGTCTTAAAAAGAATTGATCTGATTATATGAAAAGGTAATCTCATTCCCTTTGTTTCTCATGTGAACTTGGATACTTGTTGATTTGAACTTCAACATTGTGAGTACTTTTAAAACTAGTGTAAAATTGAGGAATGCATGGAAATGTCCTACTGTTAATAAAGTTAATTCTAAAAATAACAATGTTAAAATAAATAGCATGTGGTAGTGTTTCCGAGTACAATGTTTAAAATATCAAGTTGTCATGTAAAGACACAATATTGATTGCCTGACCAGGCAGTGGCACAGTAGATAGTGTGTCAGCTGGAACACAAAGGGCCCGAGTTTGGAACCCAGAGGTTGCTGGCTTGAGCGTGGGCTCACTTGCTTTGCTGTAGCCCCCCAGTCAAGGCACGTATAAGAAAGCAATCAATGAACAACTAAGGTGCTACAACAAAAAGTTGATGCTTCTCATCTCTCCTTCCTGTCTGTCTGTCCCTATCTGTCCCTCTCTCTGTCACAAAAAAAGACACAATTTTGATTAATCATGCACATGTAAGAATCAAACTATATGCTATAAATATGAGATTTCATCTTCCAGTATTATAAAACCATTTTGAGTCTTTTATTTCACCTTTCTGGAAAAATTTAAGCACAATAAAAGCACTTTTAATAATCTAAGTAGAATGAGCATGTTAATATTAAGAGTATCATATTTATTGAAAAAAATTTCTTAGAAATTAAATAAATTGATGATTTATTGCTTACAGATGATCTTTTACTAAGTGCTCCTTTTAAACATGTTAGCAGATCCCAGCTCATTGTTTTAGAAATCACATGTTCATGCTAGACCTAACCAGTTGGCAAACTAGCCATGATAAAAAAAATTACTTCTGAGAAAACAGGTAAGAGCTCTAACTTCAGTCTTACTTAACCACCTACTGTTCCCTGTAGAGAAAGCCAGGTAATTATAATTTTGAAAAGGTTAACTATCACTGTAGAATGCATTTCTCTAGTAGCCAGATAAAAATCAACTATGCATTCCATACTGGACATGCCAGAGATAAGGACTTTTAGGCTTTGCCTTACAAAATTAGTTTTCAACAACTGACAAATATTTCCCTTTCCTGTTTTGTTCTGTTGTCTCGTTTACTCAAATTTAGTCTCTGTGAAGTCTGTACCTCAGATCACAATGTAAACCTGAAAGGTTTTGTGGACCAGATTACCAATATATAGGACATCAAATGCTATCTTTTTTATATTTCTGAAACTAATCCCTGTTACAAATGAAAAGTATAAAGAGCTTACACTTAATTACAAAAGGTATGGAAAAGAGACTGATAACATACGTGTTTTCATACAAACAGGTTTCATATTTTAAACAGATGCTAGTGTTCTTTTTTCCTTAGCTGTGGGTGCCCACTATGAACTTGGGTTTTTATGGATTTTAATATAGATACATAAATTTTTAGTGACTTAAAAAAAGATTATTGTTTCTGAAACATTTTATATTTCATTCTTTGCATAACTTGTAAACAATAAAAATACTACCACCCCTCTGGAAAGTTTAGTGTAGTGGTCTAGCAAAGAATATGGCTTGTCATTTGGGCCACGAGTGATTCTCCAGAGAACATGAACAAGGCAATTTTTCTCAGTATAACTGATGTTCCTCATGTACAAAATAGTGAAAATATTATGATCTACTTTATTTACTTGTAATACCAGTATTCGTCTGTGGCTGGTAGCACAAATACAGAAGCTTGAACTGCAACAAATTTGTGTTTTAAAGCTAAATTTTTCATAGAGGTAGAGAATTGAAGTTATCTTTTTAATTAACTAAACTTTAGTACTTGCAGGAACTCAATGACTATTCCCCTCCTTCTTGATTTCCAATGTGATTCATTTAACGTATTATTAACTGTGTTTACCTGCATTTCTATTGAAGACTATGATATTACCACAGAAGCCAAATCAAATTTAATGAGAAAGACTTCATAGAACACTGTCAAACACATAACTCAAGCTAGATGATGCATCCTGGCCTTCCTTAGCCCCTCATATAATGAGTCCATAAAACAGGACAATACCTTTCATGTCACTTGAATAATGATAACAATTTGAACTTACTAAGACCTCAAAGTGTTTTTTGAAATGTTGATTTTGTGTAAAATGATGAATACTAATAATACAAATTGGCTTTGTATTTCTAAAGTGAGCACATTCTTGGGGAAACTGAGAAAGAACACTCTTTTCTGGCACTCCCTAATTAAGAGGAGGAAGCTGCATCAGGCTAGTTACCTGCTAAGGGAAGCATCCTCGCCTGTGAAATGAGGATGCTAATAGTGGACTTGCCTACTTTGATTTTTCAGTAAAGTAACTAAAAGAAAGCCCTTCATAGAGAAAGCTTATTATTTATGCCAATGTAACATTTTGGCATGGTAGCCATCTTAATGAAATACGGAACAAATAGTTGCATAACTATTTTTAAAATGATTTTAAAAGCTGCACCCCAACTCCAGTGCAGCGCACTCCATTTTTGTGGGTTTGAATTTCCATGGCCAGTAGACCCAATTCCAGCTGCCCCAGCTATCCTCAATTTCCCTCCCTCCCCAGACCCCAGAAACCCAGCTTGCTTTACAGTCAGTGATCCACCTGACTTGAGGAATCTCAGGTCTTCTTCAGTCAGCTTTACCCAATTTTCATACTTTTGTTCAACACCTAGCTTCGGCTGGGCACAAAAGGCAGTTGGGTATCCAGAGGCTTAGCTGGGAAGCCCTGGGATATATATAGGAGATATCATATTTAGTGGCAGAGCGGAGGACATGGTTGTAAGGAGAGAAAAATGATACCAACTTATAAAATTAAGGAAGGCTTAATGGAAGAAATCACAAGTGAATGAAGAGCTGAAAGGTTAGAAAGCTCCTAGAGCCACAAGAACTGACATCCTCCATTTGCATCTTTCTGATGGCAGCTCTCGAGAGCTGAGAACTGCTGCAGTTCTAACCCAGGGAAAAGTCCCTTTCATAACAGACCCACGTGGCCCTTCCCTGTTGACCTTGTTAAGAATCCAGACACAACTTGAGGTTCCGGGTCACCTCTGGCTTTCTCTGGACAGGTCCTCCTCCTGGTGGAGGGGCAGCTTCATAAGCTAACCCTTCATTTGGCCACTGTCAGCAGCCTTGTATCACCACTGCTTGTCTGCCAAGATGACATGGGCCCAGATGTGCAATGGTAGCGGAAAAGAGATGTAAAGAGTTACATCTGCCACCCAGGCCTTGCTCAGCTGTGTGAACCACTGTGTTCCCTGATACTCCTTGTGTTATATAAAGCATCAGTTTGGAACTGAAAGACACAGCTGACTTGGCCTGTGGTTAGATCCCTCCACAAGTTTCCTTTGGTTTGGGCATCCAGGGAAAATCTTTAAGTGAGCAAATGAGATAGTAACTTAAGATAGAAGTGAAGCAAGCACAGAACTGTGGTCACTAAACTATGAGTAAATTGATCTAGAAGCCTTAGACCCATGGTGCTCCTTCCTTCCCCCTTTCCCAACCCCCAATTTCTTTGTATTACAGAAGAGCAATTAAAATCTCAATTTAAAATCTCAATTGATAACAGTGATTGAATTATTTAGAAAGTGTTTTAATGCTATCTTTCACATGTAAGGGTTACTCTTTGGAACTCCCTTATGGAATAATGGAAAACAGCTCATCTTGATAAGAACTGTCTGAGTCTTTATAGCAGGCAGGAATGAAAATGGAGGTAAGAAAGAACACTTTGTGAATTCTCAGGTCATCTTCATCTTTTATCACACAGATGGACGTTGATCAATATAGTCATCTCTGTTTGGTGGGGTTTTTCCTAACTCAGAGAAAATATTCTGTCATAATATATTTTCAAATTATTTTTGCTATTATTGTATCCCCAGAGAAGGTTCTCAATAAATATTTTTCAATGAAAGAAGAGTGGATCATTTCAAACAAGCAGTCTGTTTAACAGGCTGGTTATTTAAATTACACAAGCTGTTTGGAGCCAGTGCAAAAATAAATAGGTGTCTGGGTGTATACCCAAAATAATTGAAAGCAAGATCTTAAAGAGATATTTCTACACCCATGTTCATGGCAGCATTATCTACAATAGCTAAAACATGAAAACAACCCAAGTGTCTACGGATTGATGAATAGATAAGTAAAATGTGGTATATACACACAGTGAAATATTATTTTACCTTATAGAAGAAGGATATTTTGCAGTTTGCTACAATGTGGATGAACATTTAGGACATTATGCTAAGTGAAATCATCCAATCACAAAAGACATACTTTATGGTTCCACTTATATGAGGTACTTTGAAAAGTCAAAATCATAAAGACAGTTATAAAGGTGTTTGCCAGGGGCTCATGGGAGAGGGGAAAAGGGGGTTATTGTTTAATGAATATAAAGTTTCAGTTTTACAAGGCGAAGAGAGTCTTAACTATGGATAGTAGTGATGGTTGCACACCAGTGTGACTATATTTAATACCACTGAACTATATACTTAAAATGATTAAGATGGTAAATTTTATCTGTATTTTACCATGATAAGTATGTGTAAATATATACATATGTAAATATGCATATACGTGTGTGGGGGGGTGTATAAAATAAATAGATGACTTTTATAACCCAGTTAGTTTGGTTTCTCCAATTTCTGTCTCCAGTTGTCTCCAAACTGACAAAGGCCTTTGGAAATTATGGAGAAATACTGTACACAGTGCCTTCTCTGTTGCATTAGAGACTAACTGCAGGGGCTGGACTTTAAGCAATAATCTTACTAGTCCTGTACTTTCCCACACTTTCTGGTGTAATTTTTTGTATTGTATAAATAATACTTCAAATGCTGCAGATGTAGTCATTCTGGATCACCTGCTGTCTCCTGTGCTTGTTCTCCTTGCAAGCTATATGTCACTTTTCAGGAAATAAAGGCTGCAGATATTGTAAGACAACACTTTAAACTCAACAATGTACCATTTTATTTTTAGGTCTTGAAAAGAAATGGCAAATGACCCTGCTGCCGTTCTCAGGATGACGAACTGAACTGCCCTTTTCTAGTAGCTTTGTGGAACACGGTCCTCGGGCAGGAAACCCAGTGTGAAACCTGGTAGAGTGTACACTCCCTTCATAGTCATTCCAATGAAGAGCAGCTCAGATCCTAGGGCTTAAGTAAAATCCATAACTATAGTCTGTCTACTTGTGCGTGTGTCACAAAAATTATGTCATACTTATGTCAAACTTAAAATAGAATTGAAAACATAAATATTTGAGAAATGTTTTCCAAATACAGTACCAGCACAATGGATTGAATGATTATATTAAAGATTGGGTAGATTTTTTATTACTTCATTTCTAATTGAATTTATTAGGGTGACACTAGTTAACATAATCATACAGGTTGCAGGTGCCCAATTCTACATCACATCTCTGCACAATATTGGGTGTTCACCCTCCAACTCAAGTCTTTGTCCATCACCATTTATCTCCCCTAAATTATGCCACCTTCTCCCCACCCCACCCCCAGCAATTTTTAAATTAAATATGAATGGCCACCATTTTACTAAACTAATTCCCTTTCTACTAACTACAGCATTTTTCAATATTTCTGTGTGTGTGTGTGTTTTCTAGGAATTAGGTAATTTAAACATGACAGCTAAGAAATGGTCACATATAATTCAAGTCTGCTCATTTGCTAACCTTGTATAAATGCAGGCAACATGATAAAAGAATACACAAAATAAAAAGTTATATCAAGAATTAATCTTTTACATGATGGTTTCCATGTTTTTGTGATTTGGATTTTATTTTTTCAATGGAAAATACTAAAAACACAAAAGGAAGGTAAAGTTACTCATATGTAACCAATTTGTGATTGGGAAGAAATGTCTTCCCCTTTTATTCTGCTGCTGCTTTGTCCTTCCCTACCAGGTGACCCTGTCCTTCCCAGCCTTTCCCTATGTTTAAACAGATGCATCTCTATAGATATGTCAACGCATGGGCTCTCTGTTCAGACCATGAAAACGCAGTGAACTGCCAGGAAATCATTTCCCTGAATATATGCCTGGGGTAACTTTCTAGAGCAGTACATCTCCATGCCCCATTCTTATCAATGGTGCTCCATTCTTTTTAATGGCTATGTAGATTCCCAAAAATGGACTTGCTGGACCATCGGATATGTACCTTTCACACATAAACTAGTAAATAACAGCAACAATCAGTAAACTTTCAAAGAGATGATTTTGTGCAAATTAAGATTGGCTCAATCTCTTCAGGTTACTTAAAAACGACAGTCATTTTAAAATTAGGGTTTATTGTAGTAGCCAGTTCTATCGTCCCTTCAGAATCATCCTTAACTTTTTTTCTGCAGTGCTCCAGGAGGCTGACCTTCCCAGACGCACTGCCCATTTTCCTTGCCCTCTGCTTGTGGTTCGGGTCAGCTGATTGGAGGCCCTGGCAGAAAGGCACAGGAAAAAGGAGAGAGAACTGGGCATCCGTACCCCTGCTGGGCATGTTTCTGTGGCTGCTTTTCTGAAGCCACAGCTCATGTAGCTAGCGCCTCTCCCTAGGACCCAAAGACACAGCTCTCATTATGTTACAGAAGCACCTCTCTCCTCCGGCCCCTTCAGACCTGGAGGCTGTGGCAGCTTCCTGCAGCTCTTAGTCCCTGACTGGTTCCCTAACTCAGACCATATCTCTGTATATAACACCTTCATGAACCTTTGGAGTATGTCATCTGTCAGACAGAAACTGATAAAATCTTCAGTGGCAGTGTATCAGGATTAATTAAGTAAACCAATTAGTTTTTTATAAACAATGACACCAGTAACAATGAACAGTGACTTAAATAAGAAAAATGTTTATTTCTCAAGAGAAAGTCACTGAAAGGCAGGTATGATGGGTTCAGATGTCAGGAGCCTAGGCTGTGGTTCCTCCCTTCTCAGTAGGTGGCTTCCATTGCAAGATTCATTGTGGCTAGCTAGTATAGCTGTCATGCTCATAGTCCACATGCCTGCATCCCAGGCAGTATGAAGGATGTACTCCTTTTTAAGAAGACCCAGGTGTTAAAACCAAAGGATACTAGACATCTACACAACGTCACCTAGAACTTAATTGACTCTTTCCCTGTTGCAAAAGAGATTGGGAAATGTAGTATTCCGGCTCGTAATAGCAGAAAACATCTGGGTAATTATGAATCGAAAGGTAATATTTCCTTTAAAAATAAAATCCTGAAGAAACCTAGCTTTATAGCACATCTACCCATTCAAATTTCCATTAATTTTGAAAACAATTTCATGGAATACTGCTGGTGGCATATTCCCTACCTCAGCCCTCCAAAGGCTGCTAGACAAGCACCCTTTTCGTGAGGTTATATTAAGCATTATCAACAATAGCCATATGGGCAAACATTTCAGGCAGAGTGAGTGGCATTGAGACCCTGAGAGTTCCAATCACCATTGCTCCTCAGCTCTCTTCCAAGTTCCTAATGATCAGTCAGGACCCTAAAGCTATCACATTTACAGAGATCCAGCATGAGTGTCTCAGCTGGTCTTTATATCATAATGGTATGCTATCATGCGGTAAGGGTTCCAGGGCAGAGGAGGCACCAAACCATCAATTTAACTCTGGTGCCTCATCACTTTCTCTTCCATTTGTGTAATTTCCATGTCTTTATCCAACTTTCTTATCCTTTAAAGGTTAAAAAAAACCCACCTTTTTTATTTTCCAGAGAGATAGGAACATCTATTCCTGTGTGTGCCCTGACTGAGGATCAGACCCTCAACTTCTGCACCTCAGTACGATGCTTCAAAAAAAACCCCACTTTTCATTGATCTTGTAAGCACATGGCAAATGCTCAATTTAATTTTAATCCTACATTTGTCAACTAACCTTTGATCAATGATTTCTGTCTCCACCAGCATGGTCTTCCTGTCAAGTATTTTAATTTACTAAAGACTGATTTAACCAAGTGTGTGATCTCATGTTAGTGAAGCAATAAGTTTGAATTTTCAGCCTGCTCTTGCTCCTGAAAAGCCAAGAGAAACCATCTAAGGCATATGACAGGCAGGCATATTCTGACTGTCTCTGACTTTAGAAGTAAAGGTTGAAAAGGAGTCTGCCAATATGTCAAGGTAGCAGGTCATCTGGGGTAGACGCCCCAACCAGTATAGAGGTGTATTTGTGTGGGACATCCTTATATTTCTGGGAACTAAGGGAGCTGGCAGGAAGGGGCAGGGCCCAACAAGGGACATAAGTAAGAACCCAATGCCAACATATAAGCCATAGTGACAGTATGTAGTAGGGTTTTGTTATCCATTGTGATGGCTTTAAAACATGTCTGAAAATTCTTTGATACTTCTCCCATTGAGAGGGAGAGTCTATGTCCCCTTCCTTGAATCTGCTTCATTCTTAGTTACTTGGTCGTAACCAACAGAATGCACCAGAAGTGCACATCATAGCTTCCAAGGCTAGTTCAGCACAGGCTTATGCCTAATTCTCTTGGGATACTCACCTCTTGTATATATAAAAGTATATGAGATGACTGGCTGCCTGTAAGAAAACCAGACAATAAGAAAGTGCATGTTGCTGTTCTGGCCAACAGTCCCAACTGAGGTTCTAGTCAACAACCAGCAGGTGAGTGAAGACTCCTCCAGCCACGGAGTGTCCCTAGCTGGAGGGACTTAAGAGATAACTCTTCATTTCTCTGTCTAAAATCCTTACCCACAGAATTTGAGCATAATAAAATGGTTCTTTTATATCACACAATTTTGAGTGGTTTGTTACACAGCAATAATGACCAGAACACCAATCCTATTGAGCCACTGGAAATCTGTTTGAACCACATACTGATAAACACTGATGTTTATTGGAGTTCTTCTGAAAGCAGGATGATTGCCACCACTGATAGAGAGGCTACATGACATTATGCTGTGAATATGAGCTGCAGAGCCTGACCTGTGGTGGCAGAGTGGATAAAGAGTTGACCTGGAACACTGAGGTCACTGGTTCAAAACCTCTGGCTTGCCTGGTCAAGGCACATACAGGAGTTGATGCTTCCTGCTCCTCCCCCTACCTCTCACTCTCCTCTCTAAAAATAAATAAGCCCCTACTGCGCCTCCTGAGCCTCTGCTCTGTGACCTAGTCAACAGGGGCAGGACCCTTGCTGTCTAGAGCCCCTTTGTGGGTTAGAGTTAGTATGTGTAGGACACTCAGCATAGCGCCTAGCAAAGAACCACAGTCAACTTTTTAAAAAGGTAAAAATAGTAATGCTATAATTGTCATATTTTACATTTCCTGTCATATCACTTAGAATAAAACTTTATATATTCTTGTGAGTGATCTTATTTTATAAGGCCAACTCGCCAAATACAGATGAGTTGGACAGACAAATCTATAAAAGTGTTTGGGTTAAATGACAAATATAATTGGAAAATGAGAGCACCATGTAAAAACAAATACAGGGCTATTTAGCACCTGTAGCTGGAAATCAGCATGTTCTATATAGCTGACTGCCATGAGTAGATTGAATGAACTATAATCATCAGAAAGACTGAGAATTAAGAAAGAAAATTAATTCCTAAAGGAAATCACTATAGATCTCATTAGTTCAGGAATAACCCACCTTAGGACTTTAATTAAAAATAATATTTATTCCAAGTAAATGAGTGCTGGCAGGTTTCTGTAGAATCCATAATCTTGCCTATGCTAAATTTTTTCTTATATTAAGGCAGACATCATTAATCTCATTTGAGATGCCCTCCAGTCTGACAGCCTTCGCAGCACTGGGGCCATTTCTTGCAGCAGCCTTTTTATCTTCACAAAAGAGTTATAACTCATGCAGATACCTGATGTAAAAGGCCCAGGCAATTAAAGACATCACTCTGAGATCTACACTGGCATTTTATCATGCTAGAAAGCATCTCATAATAAGTTTGTTCTCAAACAGAGGCCAACACCTCAATACTGCCATCAGATTAACAGTGGTTGTTATATTATTTTATTTATTGCTACCATTCTTTGTCCCAGAAAAGTATGAAGTGTTTTATAAGCACATATTCATAGACCATGACCAACAAGTCAATGAAAAAAACAGGGCAAAGGGGAGAATAAGAGAAGAAGAGGGAGAAAGTTACAAGGAATGAGATTAATATCCAAAGCGCATACTGTAAAGCTTGCCATCTGATTGTTGGCTTATATAATGATTAATTTTGAAAATTTTGTTCTATACCTATTATTATATTTGTATAAGTTACTAATAGATGCATGCACTGGGTTGAACAGTGTACCCCCAAAATTCATGTCTCCCTGGAACCTGTGCAGATATAATCTAGTCAGGACAAGGTCATACTGGATTAGAGTGGGCCCTAATCCAGTGACTAGTGTCCTTGTAAGAGAGAGATTTGGATTCAGAGACACACAGAGAGAAGGCAATGTGATGACTGATGACAGACGCACAGATTGGAGGGACATAGGGACAAGCTAGTAAACACCAAAGGTTGTCAACTATGAAGAGGCAAGGAAGCATTCTTCCCTGGAGCCTTCAGAGGGAGCATGGCCCTGCCGACAGCTTGACTTCTAACCTCCAGAACTGTGAGAGAATAAATTCCTGTTACTAAAACTACCCAATATATGGTATTGTTGACAGTCCTAAGAAACTACTATAACACTTACACATTTCCCCTAAGAACCTAGAGTACATGCCCAGTATAAATATAAAGGTTTAAAGGGGAAACAATGAAGGAACAGAAATGAAATTCTAAAAATGTTGCTGAGTAACTTGTTTAAAACTTATGCTTCTCCTGGACATGCTGGCTGGTGACAATATAAGAAGCAAGTAAACAAGTGACAAATAGAGGGAATAAACAACCTGGGAAGCATTCAGTCACATTGAGTAATTAACATTGTTTTTATATGCGTAAATAGGCTTTTGATATTTTATTGCATACTGAAATCTGATATTTCCGAAGCTATGCAGGGAGGCCAGTGTTCAGTGAGCACAGAAAGTGGGAGCATTTTAGAGCACAGGAGAATGTTTTCAGATCTACTTAAGACTGAGCAGAATTAGAAAGGTAATATAATACCCAGAACTGGATATTATGCAAATCAAATTAAAACAATAGCTTATAATCTAAATTTCCTGCAAAAATGGAACAACTGCCTACTGGCCCTGATGTTTTAAGATATGGACAGCCAGTTATGGGACAGACTGGTTTCCACTCACAAAGGCCCTCTGCTAGCAGTCAGGGTACTTCTCAACTCTCATATCACAGGATTCGGCATCAACGCAGCTTTGAATTACATTCAGAAGCCAATATGTGGATGCTACTGGACTTGGGTATCCTTTCATGCTGTGAAAAGTCACACTTTCAGTAACGAGATCACAGACTCGAAGCCTGTGGGCCAGAATCAGCCCAGAAGCTTTATTGTTTGGCCTGCTCAGGTAGTTTGTCTTTAATTAATTGCTAACTTAAAAAAATTGGGAGATACCATGTAAAATTCCATATTACCAGTGAGCATGAATATCTGCAGGGCAGTCACTAGGAGCCAAATAGCAGGGCCCCTTTGCTGGAGCAGGCCGCCACCAGTGCCCGTGGCTGTAGAGGCAGCACAGGGAGAAGAGTGCAGGTTCATGACCTGACTCCGGAGTTTCCACTCCAGGATGTGTGACCTTGAGCAAGAGGTTTCCCCGTCTCTGACCCCTAGCTTCCACTCCTGTCAAATGGACATAATAATAGTGTCTTATCTCATTAGGTTGTTGGGGGGCCGGATGAAGGGAATTAAAACATGCAGAGCACTTGGAGTGGTGCCAGTCACATGGAAACAATGTTTGTTATTATTTTGATTATTTCTTATCATCTTACCTATCCTATTTCCCTCACCTTTATTTCCTGTGTGCCTCTTACTGTTGTGTTTGTTTTATTTATTCATTTTAGTGAGGCAAGGGGGAGAGAGAAAGAAGGACAAGGGAAGGAGCAGGAAGCATCCACTCCCATATGTGCCTTGACCAGGCAAATCTGCGACCTCAGTGTTCCAGGTTGATGCTTTATCCCACTGCACCACCACAGGTCAGACTTGGGGTGGGGGGGTGGGGGGGGGTGTTTTAATCAAGTGAGTCAAGGAGGCAGAGAGACAAACTAACATGCACCCCAACCCCTGTCTGGGGCTGATGTTCTGCTCATCTGGGGCCTGCTCCATTGCTCAGTAACTGAGCTATTTCAGCATCTGAAGGGATACCATGGAGCCATCCTCAGCACCCAGGGCCAACTAGCTCATTAGAGCCATGGCTGCAGGCGGAGAGACAGGGCAGGGAGGGGTAGAAAAGCAGATGGTCACTTCTGTGTGCCCTGACCAGGAATCAAACCCAAGACTTCCACATGCCAGGCTGATGCTCTAACACTAAGCCAACCAGCCAGGGCACTTGTGTGTTTCTGACTCCAGCTCTAGATAAAGACTCACCCTCAATGGGAGGTAGTGGAGACATCTGGTCTGTGTGCAGTGGGACAGCAGGGATTGTACCCATGTATTTATTAAGAGCCCAGATTCTGCTGCCAGACAGTCTGACTTTCAATCCCAAATCTTTTACTTCTTGGCAGTGTGCCCTCAGTTTCCCCCAAAAGGCTGCCAGTGCCATTCAGTGGTCAGAGAGAGCCTCACTGGAGGCTGTGTCCCAAGGGCTCATCTAGGTCTAAGGGAGAAATGAATTTAAGGAAACCAGTTATGGCTTGGAGCAACTCATTTTCTCCCTGTTGCCTCTTTATTTTGGTCACCTCAAAATATATGCTCCATATAGTATTAAAACTTGCATGCCCTTGAAATTAGAATTCTTCTAATATGGAAACAGATTTTCCTTACCATTTCAAATATCAAAAGCATCTAAGCATATGACAAAGGGATGAAGGCATTCCAAGTTCTTAATGTTTTCCAAAATAATTTTCACATTCCCTAGACAGACTTCTCAAATGATTGCCTTCGCAGTGGGACATCCAGCCACAGCTTGAATCCTTTCCAAATCTTATCAAAGATTTTTAAATAACTTTTAAAATAATGATTTAGACAGTCACATCAAACAGTTCCTGAGACAGATAACCTCAACAGTATTTCTTACAGAATGCTTTCTACTATTCAACTTGTTTTCAGCTCTATGTTTCTAAAATTAATCATTTTTTTAAAGAAGCAACAAAGTGTTCCTTCTATTCCATACACAAAAGAAATATAGACAATCACAAACATCAAAGTGTTGACTCAATAAGAAAATACTCCTTATGAAATTGTCTACAGAAAAAGGGTTTTCGAATCTCACTGGCGATAAAGATTTAAAAATAGCTGAATGTTAAATTGATTTACAAAACTAATCAATATATGCACAAGAATGGTCATAGAACTTTAGTCTTAAAAGAAAAAAAAAAGATCCAAAAATCTATCAACAGTAAATGGGCAAATTACTTGTGGTGAATTCATACAGTAAAATACAGAAATGGAAAAAAAAATAAAGGCAATAAGAATGAAAAGGGAATGCAACAATATGGATGAATTTTGCAGACATAATTTAAGCAAAAGAAACAAGTCTCAGAAAACTGGTCACCTTTGGGAGAGACCGACTGGGAGGCAGGCTGAGGGAATTTTCTGGGGTATTTTGAAAATCTTTCATATCTTCACCTGGGTGGTATTTACATAAATTTATTTGTCTATAAAAATGTATTGAGCTATACTTAAGATAAGTGGGTTTTACAATATTTAAATTAACCTCAGTTTAAAAATAAATTTTAAAAACTTATTAGGCTTTGGCTGTGGATTTTCATCAAATACACATGGCTCTGTTATGGACTCTGTGGAAAGTTTGAGTTTTGTTGCTTAAAGAAAGCTAATTTAACTTATTTGTATATTACATTGACATTCAACTTCTTTATCTTTGGAGTAACAGCCTTAGTTTCATTCATTAAAAAATATTTGTGGTTTTGTTTGTTTTTCAAGAGAATTCAAAAGCCTCTTCAAGTACTTAAACCTGATTATGTATGTCAACGCCCTGACAACTTTGTGTGATGTCAGTGCACACCATCAAGCCCTTTTTCGTTATGAGAGTTTACTGTGGGTATAGTGAGACAAGGATGGCTTTGACATGATCAGATCTGGGTCAGAGTCCCTGTTCTACCAGCTGCCAGCTAGAGGGCCCCTGCGAAGAAATCGCTCACCCCCCTGAGTCTCTGGGTTCTCACCTGCAAAATGGAGACGATACCTCTCTCTTAGTGTTCCTGAAAGAATTAGTTGAAATAAAGTTTGTAAATATCTTGGTAGACACTTTTGAAATGGAAACTATTACTAAGTGGATAATATGTTTTTATTTTAAAAAGATTATGACACATGCTCTGAAGTATCCAAGCCTCAAAGATTTACATCTAAGAAATGTGGGAAAGGCCAAAACTGTTGCCCATATTTATTAACAAAACTATAATCCTTGGCTCTGTCCTGTCCCTACTGTGGGCCTCACTTCCTCCTCAGGTTTTCTGGCATCTCCATCTTTTCTGGCCTTCCATCACCAGAACAGAACGTTCCCTTGCCTTTCTCCTACCATCTCCCTCCCTGCCACCTGCATGCTAGGACCCCAACCCAGGACTGAAGCCTCAGCTTCCGGCCCCACAGGCTGCCTAAAACACCTTTCCCCAAAGCAGATCTCTTGTTACCAACACCCCAGAAAGTGACATTTTCTGAGGTTTCTCTAAATATGGTCCAATTATAATTTGTGCAAAATAAACTTGCAGCGACGAATGTACATATCCACAGACAAAACAAGCTGTCAAAATCAACATAGCTGGGAAAGTCTGCTGCTTGATCCAGTCTCCTGGCCCTGACCTCGGCAGCAGGGACCATGAGGAGGAGTTAGCACTGGAAATTCCTTCTGTGAACTCAAAGTGGCTTTGAAATTTTCCTTCCCTGGAGGAAAACCGTGTTCTAGAGTGTGCTTCTCAAGGAAGAGGGGGCTTTGGCATTTAGGACAAGACGAGTCTTCCTTGTGCCAGACTGCCCCACATTGTGAGATGTCCAGCATCCTTGGCTTCACCCAGTGAGGGAGATAAAGATGCCTCAGGGATGCCACATGGTTAACAGCCAACTACACCTTGGCCTTGTCTCCCTGGGTGATGGGGGTGTCACTTCTAATGGAGTGGGAGCCCAGAATATAAATTAAGTTTACTTTCAGGAAAATAAAATTACATGTTTTGCATGTGAGCTTGTGAATGGAGTTTGGCACTCATATACTCCTGCAGTGGAAGAATTCAAACTTGGGAATGGGGTTGCCATGGACCAGTGTCCAACACTTAACAGGGCCCCAGTTGTATCACACACATTGCTGATTTGTACATTTATTAAATAATTTTTCCCATTAATGAAAGCATTTTGAAAAAGACCCCTATTTGTAGTTGAACAAAGATGCCATTGGACCAGAGGCAGCCCTGGCAGGGAATTTGAAGACTTTGGGGCCTACACTTCTATTAGGTAATTCATTTCATTTCTATGCATCTTTCCCCATCTTACATAAGGTATAATGCAACCTTATTAGAGGACTGGTAAGACAGCTAGCTGAAAGCCTGACCTGTGGTGGTGCAGTGGATAAAGCGTTGACCTGGAAACCCTGGGCTTGCCTGGTCAAGGCACATATGGGAGTTGATGCTTCCAGCTCCTCCCCCCTGTCTCTCTCTCCTCTCTGTCTCTCTCTCTCTCCTCTCTAAAATGAATAATAATAAAAAAAAGACAGCTAGCTGAAAATAAACACTAAAAAGAAAAATGAATCATGCCTTTTAGAGAAAATGGATTCATGATACAATTCCAAATTTGAAAAAATAAATTTGAAAAAAAGAGAGATGGTGGGATTAGGGCAGGGGTCCCCAAACTATAAGTTCCTCAATAATATTTTCACTGTGCCCCCTAGGACCAAAAAACCACAGTTTTTTATTTAATATATAGGAAGGTCCAAATAACTTAAGTAGTTATGTTCTAAGTACTCAGTAACCTTGTAAAAAATAATATATATATAACTCAAAAGAAAAAATAATTTTTATATTGTTCTTAAATAATCACATTTACTAATAGATGTGTGCTGGTCTAGTACAACTCAACAGATTGAACTCTGACACCAGCATTTTATGACCCATATTGATTTTCACAAGGTATTTCCTTTTCATTGTGTCAACTTTTAAAAACCTAGCTTCCCAAAAATGTCATTATCTAAAGGAATGTATCATAATATAATATTGAAATATGTGAACTATGTCAATCTAGTAGTTTGTACAATGTCCAACAAATGTCATATTTCTCTCAAAAATTTTAAATGTCCCCTGTGACTTTGTTTGATGTCTCTCTTCCAGACCATTTCTGTGCACAGTTTAAGACAAAAGGATTAGGACAATGAAACTCTAGACGCATTGAAATGAACTAAAGTGAAGGTGTTTCTAATGGCCTACCACCCATGGCTCTGCGGAGCTATAATTAAGTCTGAAAGCCCAGCACTCAAGAGCCTGTTTATTTCTTGGGCACTTGAGATAATGTCTTCAAAAGCATTTGGAGAATTCTGATGTGCTGTACAAGGTAATCGCAGAACTGGCTGGTAAGAGAGCTGTCCACTAGAATGTAAGCTCCAGCAAGCCAGAGAGTTTTGTAGCCTTGATACCTAGAATAGTACCTGGGATATAGTTGGACCTTAATAACTATTTGATGAATTGATGAATGAAAAAAAAAGAGGACTCTGTTATTTTGAATTCTTGGTGTTTTTAATAGAGTTGGGGGTTGCCTTGGGTTTCACATTTTTCTCTGTTCTCTCATTTTTGTCAGTTACCTTCCAAATAAACCATAAGTTGTAGTGTGGTTGTAGATTGTATATGTAAAAGTGCCTAGTACATAGAGGTACCCAGTAAATGGTTAATTTAATTTTTTATAGGGAGGCAAAGTTGGCTGGTAGAAAGAGTATAAACTTTGGAGTAGAACTAATTTGATTTTAACTGACTTTTGAATTTGAATAGACAATCACCAAAATTTTCTGGATTTGTTTTTTCATATGTAATATGGAATTGATTGTACAGGGATTTAATGAGAGAATGTATTAAAATACCTAAGGCGCCCTGGCCGGTTGGCTCAGTGCTAGAGTGTCAACCCAGCATGTGGATGTCCCAAGTTTGATTCCTGGTCAGGGCATACAGGAGAAGCGCCCATCTGCTTCTCCACCCATCCCCCTCTTAGTTCTCTCTCTCTCTCTCTCTCTCTCTCTCTTCTCCTCCCCTCCTGCAGCCATGGCTCAATTGAAGCGAGTTGGCCCTGGGTGCTGAAAATGGCTCCATGGCCTCTGCCTCAGGCACTAAAAAATGGCTCTGGTTGCAGTGGAGCAAAGGCCCCAGATGGGTAGAGCATCACTCCTTAATGGGCCTCCTAGGTGGATCCCAATCAGGGCTCATATGGGAGTCTGTCTCTGCCTCCCCTCCTCTCACTAAATGTAAATAAATAAATAAATAAATAAATAAATAAATAAATAAATGCCTAATGCAATACCTGAAAAAAGGTAGTATAAGCAGGAGCTATTATTCTTTTTTTTTTTTTTTGTATTTTTCCGAAGCTGGAAATGGGGATAGACAGTCAGACAGACTCTTGCATGCGCCCCACCGGGATCCACCCGGCATGCCCACCAGGGGGCGATGCTCTGCCCCTCCGGGGCGTCCCTCTGTCGCGAGCAGAGTCACTCTAGCGCCTGGGGCAGAGGCCAAGGAGCCGTCCCCAGCGCCCGGGCCATCCTTGCTCCAATGGAGCCTCGCTGCGGGAGGGGAAGAGAGAGACAGAGAGGAAGGAGAGGGGGAGGGGTGGAGAAGCAGATGGGCGCTTCTCCTGTGTGCCCTGGCCAGGAATCGAACCCGGGACTTCTGCACGCCAGGCTGATGCTCTACCACTGAGCCAACCGGCCAGGGCAGGAGCTATTATTCTAATTGGTGATTTTCTCTTTACTTGGCTTATCTCATTTCTCTGAAGGCAAGTTTTAGGATTTATGAATAGACTGTACATTTTATACTCCAGGCAGATGCTACCCCAGGACCTTTGCACTGGCCTGAAATGCTCTTCCAACAGATAACCATTTACTTTCAGTAGATCTTCTCAAATTCACTTTCTTAATGAGGCCTACACAGAATTCCCTGCTTATAATTGCTCATCTTTATCTCCCTTACCATGCTCAGATTTCCCCCCTAACACTTACAATCTTTTTTTTTTTTTTTTTCTGAAGCTGGAAACAGGGAGAGACAGTCAGACAGACTCCCGCATGCGCCCGACTGGGATCCACCCGGCACGCCCACCAGGGGCGACACTCTGCCCACCAGGGAGCGATGCTCTGCCCATCCTGGGCGTCGCCATGTTGCGACCAGAGCCACTCTAGTGCCTGAGGCAGAGGCCACAGAGCCATCCCCAGCGCCCGGGCCATCTTTGCTCCAATGGAGCCTTGGCTGCGGGAGGGGAAGAGAGAGACAGAGAGGAAAGCGCGGCAGAGGGGTGGAGAAGCAAATGGGCGCTTCTCCTGTGTGCCCTGGCCGGGAATCGAACCCGGGTCCTCCGCACGCTAGGCCGACGCTCTACCGCTGAGCCAACCGGCCAGGGCCACTTACAATCTTTTTAACATACTACTTTCTGTGTCCTTTATTTTCATTCTGCCCTCATAATAATATAAACTACAGGAACAAGGATTTTTGTTTCTTTTGTTTACCAATGTCACAGTGTCTGGATCAGTGCCTGACATAGATTAAGCACTCAATATTTGTAAAATTGAATTGATTTGAATATATTCTCACTGAATTTTATACTTTTTCATTTGGGCCCATTATTTAGTTTGTCAGCATGAATTTGAGAAATGATCACCAGTCTTCATTCTGAATGTCTAAGTGTGGCCCATCCTCCACATCCCATGCACCCTTCCTACACTAGGGAGAGCCCCAGGCGCCTAGCCCAGTCTAATCACTAGCTGTGTGAGCCCAGGCAATTTACTTAGCTCCTCAGTGTCTCGGTGGCATCATCTATAAATGGGGTAAAAAACCATCTCTACTCCATAAAAATCTTTTGAGGATTCAGTGAACACACATGAAGTGCCTACCACAGTGCCTGGCACACAGCCAATAAATATTAGCTATTGTGATTCTGTTTACAGACAAGTTCAGGACCCTGACTCCTTAATTCTGTCTACATCTTTATTCTCCCCTGCTTAGGTATTCACCCTCTCCATACTAACCCTTTCTTTTATCTCACTTCTTACCCACCAGGTCTGAAATGGATGAGGTCTCTTCAGCTTCAACTCTATTTCCTCTACTAACTTTTTTTAAAAGCATTTTTAAAGCAAAATGCACTTAGAAGCTCCAGGTAACTCTCTGATTAACATGTAACTAAAGTTTTCATGTTTTAACAATGTGATTCTAAGAAAAATCCCCACAGAAACAACAGAGAAAATTTTCTCACAGATTGTTTTATTTTACTTTAATCCAGAACTATTTCTATATTGTCATGTATCACCAAAACTTACCTTATTTAAGGTTTTTTTTTTAAGAGCGGCTTCCTTAACATCTTAGGCTGTGCTATTTTTAAATTTTATTTTATTTTTAATTTTTTTTATTTATTCATTTTAGAGAGGAGAGGGAGAGACAGAGAGAGAGAGAGAGGAGAGACAGAGAGAGAGAAGAGGGGGAGGAGCTGGAAGCATCAACTCCCATATGTGCCTTGACCAGGCAAGCCCCGGGTTTCGAACCGGCGACCTCAGCATTTCCAGGTCGACGCTTTATCCACTGCACCACCACAGGTCAGGCCAGGCTGTGCTATTTTAAAGAGAAAGTAATTCAGGTCTTCTAAAACAATTTTTTGCCTTGAAATTAATTTAGGAAGTTCCTAATATGTATTTGCTTCCTACTGAGGCCAAAGGAGAAGAAAATACCCTATTCCCTGGAAGAGCTATACTAGCTTCCCTTGGACTGTGAAGTCGGCCCTATCTCTTGCCACCAGTCACAGAAAAAGGAGGCTACCAGAGAACTTGGATAAAGATGTGGAGGTAAAAAGTCCAAAGGATTAAATTTCCGGCTCCCAAAATAAACCCTAAGTACTCCCGCCACCTCCAAATCAGGCCCTGCATGCTTCTTCACAATGGCTGAGTGCCACCTCGCTGGCTACATGCCAAGAAGCCCTGTGGAGCCAGAGATGGCCCTCTATCTCCACATAAAGCACCCTAGAGAGGTTGGGGAGCCCAGTGAATTAAAGGTGGACATGCAATGTGCATTTTCCCTCTTTTTACAGTCTTATTATTCCTTCTGTAAGTCCTCATTTCCATCTTCTCCTTTACCTGCCCGTAGGTTCCTGGAAGACCTCAGGGCAGTGTTTTGCAACTCAGAAATATGAGTAACATTATCTTGTCTCTCCCCCATGTTCAAATTCCTCCTGTACTGTTTCTTTAAATTAGCTCACTTTTTCACTTAAATTTTAAAGCACATTAATGCGTGCTTTAAATTTAAAACTTGTTTCACTTGGCATAAAAATAAGATTCACATGTAATTAAAAGAAAAATGTATAGTAATGGAATTTTTGTTGGCTAGGTTTTGTTTGCTGCAAGCTCTGTGCCTGTATTCTGCTCTGTTAGGTTAGAGAACGGTGGAGAAGTGTTAAAGACATACCAGCATCATTGAGACTTGCTTCTTCAAATAGACTAAAAAGATGACCGAAAACAACTTTCTCATCTTATTTTTAAATACCATGTGTACGTATAACTTAAGCAATTCCAACTTTGAGATCTACTGCTTTAAGTTTTAGACTCACAAAGGGCCAATAAGTTTGTTGAAATCTTATAGGCCCCATTCATCCACTTTCCTTCAAGCAATGAGTACACTATTTACCCCCCAAAATTTTGCCTACTCTTTTTTTCACATTATTTGTGCACAGCTTTGACCAACTACCAGACTATGGCCGGTGAATGGGTCATTGGCGGCCACGTTGACCCATCTCCACTTTCTTGAAAGGAGAAAGGGGTTTGAGGCCTGGGGCTCTTTGCCCAAGGTCGCGCAGAGGACGGTCTAACTTCTGTGTCCGTGCAGGCCCGCGAACAAGCCATCTGGTCGCTCAGAAGGCTGAAGACGGGTTGCCGGGCTGGCATAGGGCCGAGCTCTCACCTCTCTGTTGATCGCCATTGTCATGGCAGCGGCGCGTTGTCCCCGCCTCGTTTGTGTGACGTCACAGAACCGGCGCCCAATGGGAAAGCAGATCCGTGTCGCGCCCCGCCTCTCCCGACACTGCCTTCGCAGCCCAGAGACTTGCAACCACCAAGCGGGGCGTTTGGGTCCTGCGCGGCCCCGGCCAGTGCCCGGGTGTTCCAGCCGGACTGCGTCCGCCGCCCGGGACAGCAGGATGTTCCGGATGCTGAGCCACGGCTTTGAGGACGACCCCTTCTTCTCGTGAGTTTCGGGTGCCGGTCGCCCGCGATCGCGAAGGAGTTTGGGGATTTTGAGTGGAACTACTTCAAGGGGCGAGAGCGAGTTGCTGAGGGCGAGAGGGCATGGGGGGCTCTCCCGGAGGCAGTCTGAAATAACAGGACTGGGGCGTGTGATGAGGAAGGAGAAGAGAGAAAAGGGATGTGTGAGGGAGGGCGGAGGAGGGTTTAGGGGCGCAGAGTGAAGCGGGAGGGTTTGGGGCCGTATGGTGATGTGGAAAGGATTTGGGGCCGTGTGGTGACGTGTGAAGGATTTGGGGGGTGTGGGTGACGTAGGAAGGATTTGGGGGTGTGGGGTAACGTGGGAAGGATTTGGGGCGTGTAGGGTGACGTGGGAAGGATTTGAGGGGTGTGGGAGGGAAAGAGAAGGATCCGGAGGCGTGAGGGAGGGGAGGTCCAAGCAGCCCTGCCCCATACACCCGGGCTGGGCTGGGCTGGGCTGGGCTTCCCTCGGCCAGCCCCCGTGCCCTCCACCTCCGGATGACGCCCTCGCAGCCGCAGGGCCTTTGCAGGTTGGCAGGACCTGCCTTCTGGGCCTCTGCCGTCTGGCCGGAACTCCAGCGGAGAATTATGCATGCTCACTGGACCCTTTGCACACCTGTTTTAATTCCAAATAAGGGGTGAGGAGTGTCTTATAGGATGATAATTCTTTGAAAAGGGAACCTTTTTTAAAACAGCGTTTTTACTAATATAAGTGTTTATGAGAGCATAACAAAGATGAAGAATTGTGCTGTCACCTCCAAGGGCTTGGAAGTTGCCATGTTTGCTTTCTTCGCTTGCTTTGTTACAAAGCTAGCCTTGTTTGGGCAGGGACTCGGCTTTCTGTCAGAAGTACAGGCCCTGGCCGGTTGGCTCAGTGGTAGAGCGTCGGCCTGGCATGCAGAAGGCCCGGGTCCGATTCCCAGCCAGGGCACACAGGAGAAGTGCCCATCTGCTTCTCCACCCCTCCCCCTCTCCTTCCTCTCTGTCTTTCTCTTCCCCTCCCGCAGCGAGGCTCCATTGGAGCAAAGATGGCCCGGGCGCTGGGGATGGCTCCTTGACCTCTGCCCCCGGCGCTAGAGTGGCTCTGGTAGCAACAGAGCAACGCCCCGGAGGGGCAGAGCGTCGCCCCCTGGTGGGCGTGCCGGGTGGATCCCGGTGGGGCGCATGCGGGAGTCTGTCTGACTGTCTCTCCCCGTTTCTAGCTTCAGAAAAATACAAAAAAAAAAAGTACAAATAGGGCAGAGAAGCAGGGAGAGGGTGCATTTAACACCTCAGGTGACAAGTGCCAGCCCTGTGAACCTTTCCAAGTGAAATAATATGGTGCCTTAGAAGATGACATCCAGAAGTTCTTTTATGATGATATAGTTTACTGAGGTTTTTAAAATTTTTTCCTTTGGCGATTATATAAAATAATCCAGTTGCATCCCTAAGACAGGAACATTTGTGATACTTTTTGCCCAAGTGTTTTTGCCAGTTTGACTTTTGATTTGGTGCCCTAATTTAATTTGATCACTTATATTCTCTCTCTAGACAACTTAGGGATCTTTTGTTTTAAAAATTAAAATGTAGCCTGACCAGGTGGTGGCGCAGTGGATAGAGCGTCGGACTGGGATGCGGAAGGACCCAGGTTCGAGACCCCGAGGTCGCCAGCTTGAGCGCAGGCTCATCTGGCTTGAGCAAAGAGCTCACCAGCTTGGACCCAAGGTCCCTGGCTCCAGCAAGGGGTTGCTCGGTCTGCTGAAGGCCCACAGTCAAGGCACATGTGAGAAAGCAATCAATGAACAACTAAGAAGTCACAGCGCGCAAGGAGAAACTGATGATTGATGCTTCTCATCTCTCTCTGTTCCTGTCTGTCTATCCCTGTCTATCTCTGCCTCTGTAAAAAAAAAAAAAAATTAAAATGTTAACAGTTTATTTACTACATAGATATTTTTAAAGGAAAATACTGACTTAAATGTGTCAGTATTATTTTAAAACCATATAGTACTAAAGTAATAATTGAAAGAGTGATTAATAGTAGAATAGATGAAAATGATTAATATAGAAAAAAATTATTAGTATTTCATTGTAAAGGTTATTCATTAAAATTAAGGTGTATATAGACTCAGGCAAATTGATTATGCTGTTTTAGTTCACTTGTTTAGAAGCTGTTGAAACATTTACAATCAGTAATTTAACAAATTTCAAATTTTGTGTTATGATTTACTCTTTAAAAGCCTCTGAGGCAAATGAAAATGCATACATTTGTAAAGATGCAAGTGAAGAAGGTTTTTTTCTGTTTAAACATTTCTTAATATTGTTTTAACAATAAACAAAACTTTGAAACTCTTAAAAAAATAAATAAAAGCCTCTGAGAGTAGGGACTAAATATATCCATAGATTAGTTGAGCTGTTGAAGTGATTCTTATGCAATTGTGCTATTAGTACAATGGGTTAAAGATTCTTATGATAAATAACTTTTCTGTTGTATTATGTTCTTGATTATATCAAAAGGAAAAATGGCCTTAACTAAACTATAAATGCATAATTAGTACCTTCTTTAAAATGTCTAGCAAAAGTGTAATTTAAACTCCTGGTGACTCTTTTTGAGCAAAGGCAATGAATCCAAGTCAGGGTCAGAAATAGTAACAGACCACAAATTAATTATAGGCATGCATCAAAGAACACTGTTCCCCTGTGCTTAGGATGGAGAGGACCATTAGTTACATGTTAGGAGGTCTTAATCATCACTCTCTATAACTTTCTTCAAATGTAGGAAGCTATATCATAAAAATTAGGGTAAAATTAGTGTAATTAACTTTAAAACTGATTGATGCTTATAATTTCTTTACTTCACAATAAACTATATAGAGAGTAAATATACTTTGGGGAGGTTGGAGAGAAAAAGATATGAGTTTATAGTTCTGAGCACAGGAAAGAGTTTATTCCTGTAGTATTATTTATTAATTTTTGTATTTTATTATTTTCCATATGAACAACTATAAACCCACTTTTACCCCATTCTGTATATTTATTTCAATTAATGTCATTTGACCTACCCTTTGTACTTCAACCTCAAACAAAATCAGTATCCATTACTTAATATAAGTCAAACATAAGAAATTCACATTATTTGTTATATAAACATCTTTTATATAAACATTACCCTATTGCTAGCATTATATGTCTGGCTGTTGGGTTCCCTAGTGGGTAGTTCAAAGTCTGACATGTAGAAAGTATTCAATAAATATTATGTAATGATAATCTGGTATTCTTTATTTTCTGTTTTGTGATTAATCTCATATTTATTGCTGAAAGTAATTATTTGCATTCAACATATGCCATTGATGATGTTGGTACTTTCTAATTTGAATACTACCATTTTCTAAATATAATCTATCAATTCAGAATCAGGGGTATCAATATAAGCATACTTTATTACTTCAATAATTATTCAAAGCTTGACTTTTGGTAGTGCAGTGGATAAAGCGTCGACATGGAATGCTGAGGACACCGTGGGCTTGCCCGGTCAAGGCACATATGGGAGTTGATACTTCATACTCCTCCCCCCTTCTCTCTCTCTCTACCCTCCTCACTAAAATAAATAAATAAAAAATAAACAAATAAATAATTTTTAAAAAAATGGAGAGGAAGACAAAAATATATACTTCTTGGTATAAAATTAGAATTATTAAATAATTTGAGACTGGTAGGAGTGATTTTGGTATCTATCCTTCACCACAAAAGAGTTGATTACTTACTATAAAAGTTTACGTATATCTAGCCTAGATTACTTTGTACTGAAACATGAGTCTTCTGAGCTACAGAAATAGACTTCTGATCTTGCAAGTCTACAAAGAATAGCTATGTTACCACTTATAAGCTATTAGACATTAAGGCTCAGAAACAGGTTGACATATCCATCAGCCTTATTTATTTTTTAGCCAGCAAGTGAGAGAAAGAAACAGATGGAAGGGAGAGAGTTGAGTATCAACCCATAGCTGCGCACTTTTAGTTGTTCATTGATTGCCTCTCAGATGTGCCTTTTGCTCCAGCTGAGCCAGTTACTCCACACTCAAGCCAGATGAGCCTGCACTCAAGCCGGAGACCCCAGGATTTCCAAGCTAGGTCCTCAGGGTCCTAGGTCAGTGCTCTGTCCACTATGCCGCCACCTGGTCAGCCATATCGGCCTTATTTTTAATCATCAATTATTAACATTTTCTTAAGGCACCCAACTGTTCATATGGGCACCATATGTGTCTTTGGTCAAAGAACTACATATATTCACAGAATGTTTCTTCCATCTCCTTGATCTCCACAGAAAGTAAAAGTTACATTTCTATACTCTCTTATTTAAAGTTTTTTAAATTTTACTTATTTTGCCCTTTGGAGATAATTAGAGGACACTTCTTTGACATAGTCAATAACTGAGTTGAAAGTAAATGTATTTCATATACCAGAAAGGTGTTGACTGATATTTTCTTTGTTGAAAATATTGTTATAGCAAGAAATGAGACAGAATTATCTTGCTAAAAATAAGCTTCTGTGAACAGTGTTGAGGTATTTATATATGGTATTTGTTTTTAGATATATAGTTTGAGGTAAGTTTTTCATCCAGATGAGATAATTGGTGCTAATTAATATTCTAATGCTATTATTTAATAAAGGTAGCTTGAGTACTCAGCTAAAATTTAAAGTTTTGATATTCAAGACCCCTTTTTATGTTAAGACCCCTAATAGCTCCAGTGAGTTTTAGCAATTAAAAATTTCTATTCTCAGAAATTAAAAAAAGATTTTTTAGATTTTATTTATTGATTTTTAGAGAGGGGGGAGAAAGAGAGAGAGAGAAAGGGGGGAGAAGCGGGAAGCATCAACTCCTAAGTAGTTGCTTCCTGTATGTGCCTTGACCAGGCAAGCCCAGGGTTTTGAAATGATAACCTCAGCATTCCAGGTCAACTCTTTATCCACTGAGCCACCACAGATCAGGCAGAAATATTTTTATAAAGATATTTCTTATAAATGAACTTGGCATAGTTTAGGATATCATGTTTGTTAGAATGAATTACTCACTATATATCTTGAACTGAAATTATTTCTAAGGTAGACTTGATTTGGTGCATTTTTTTATTCTTTGGGTAGTTAAGGAGCTCAACACATTTATGGCATAGTTTCTGGGTCAAGGAAATGTCATTTGGTAGCAGCTGATCATGTCATAATTCTTAGTTCTATCAAAAAACATTATAAATATTCATGCAAAGTAGGGGAGTACTTACAGGATGGGAGGAGTGCAAAGTCATTCCTACAACTCAGTATCAAAGTTTTATGCTATATAATCACTTTAAACCAGGGGTCCCCAAACTGCGGCCCGCGACGGCCTTTTACCCAGTTCCCGTCGCACTTACAGGGATTCAGCTGGTTCCCTGATTCATTTCAATTGTAAGCGCTCTGGCGCTTACAATTGAAATAATGCGCCCGCCGCTATACAGGAACTCTCTTTCCTGTATTGCGCTCGGTGCTCACTGTCCTACCTAGATGATCATGTCGCGACATTGTAGCGCAGGACGTGTGTATCTAGGCCTGACAGACTGAAGACCGAGGCGCCGGGTCCACAGCGCGGCAGCGGCTGCCACACTAGGTAAGTATATTTTTTATTTATTTTTTAATTGGATTTTAAAAATGGACCTACATTGTGGACAGAGACCTGAACCTACATGGGAGGCAGAGACCTGGATCTACATGGGGGGCAGAGACCTGGACCTACATGGGAGGCAGAGACCTGGACCTACATGGGAGGCAGAGAACTGGACCTACATGGGAGGCAGAGAACTGGACCTACATGAGGGGCAGAGACTTAGATCTACATGGGGGGGGCAGAGACCTGGACCTATATGGGGACAGAGGGCATGGACCTACATGAGGGTCAGAGGGCATGGACCTACATGGGAAGCAGAGACCTGGATCTACATGAGGGCAGAGACCTGGACCTACATGGGGGGCAGAGGGCATGGACCTACATGGGGGGGGCAGAGGGCATGGACCTACATTGTGGGCAGAAACCTGGACCTACATGGGAGGCAGAGACCTGGACCTACATGAAGGACAGAGAGCATGGGACCTATATGGAGGGGCAGAGAGCATATATATATTGGTATTTAAGTATTATCAATTTGGAATCCCTAGGAAACAATGACGTCAAGAAAGAGAAAAATTGACTCAGAGTGTAGGATATTCAAAGAACAGTGGACTTATGATTACTTTTTCATGCAGTACAAGGAAAGAGCTGTGTGTTTGATATGTCAGAATATAGTGTCTGTGTTCAAAGAGTATAATTTGCATCGACACTATCAAACTCAACATAAAGATAAATATGATTGTTTGGTTGGAGATGTGAGAAAAGATAAAATATTAAAACTGAAAAATTCATTGTCAACTCAGCAAAATACTTTTGTGAAGCAGAAGCAGCTAAATATTTCATCACTGCGAGCAAGTTTTCGAGTTGCCAAGCTAATAGCGTGCGCTGGCAGACCATTCGTGGA
Organism: Saccopteryx bilineata; assembly: GCF_036850765.1. Taxonomy (NCBI): domain Eukaryota; kingdom Metazoa; phylum Chordata; class Mammalia; order Chiroptera; family Emballonuridae; genus Saccopteryx; species Saccopteryx bilineata. Next base: position 197,254,884 of record NC_089491.1, read on the forward strand.
GGGAGAATTTGTTAAAGAGTGCCTTCTTTCTGTTGCCAAAGAGATGTGTCCAGAAAAGGCAGACTTATTTAGTACAGTTAGTCTTTCAGAATCTACAATAACACGAAGGATTGAAGAAATGGGGGACAATTTGCATCAGCATTTGCAAAACTCTGTGAGAAAACTTTCTTATTTTTCCTTGGCACTCGACGAGAGCAATGATGTTCGTGATTCTGCACAACTTCTAATTTTTATTTGTGGGATGAATGACAATTTCGAAGTCACAGAAGAGCTTGCTGCACTGCAAAGCATCAAAGGAACAACTACGGGAGAGGATATCTATGAAAAGGTTTCCCAAACTGTGAAGGATTTGGAGCTGGACTGGGCTAAACTATCCAGTGTGACAACTGATGGCGCACCTAGTATGGTAGGGCCTAAGAAAGGAATAATTGCTTGCATTAACCTAGAGATAGACAAACTTAACCATTCTCCTCCAATAGCCATACACTGCCTCATCCACCAACAAGCGTTATGTAGTAAATCACTGAAGTGGGACTCTGTTATGAAAATTGTGGTACGTTGTGTTAACTTCATTAGAACTAATGCACTAAACCACAGGCAATTTCAGGAATTTCTGTCTGAGCTAAATGTGGCCTATGAAGATGTTCTGTACTACACCGAAGTCTGTTGGCTGAGTCGAGGGAGAGTTTTGAGACATTTCTATGACTTACTTCCACAGATTACAGCTTTTATGCTTTCAAAAAACAAAGAAGTACCAGAGCTCAATGATGCAGAATGGAAATGGCACCTCGCCTTTCTGACAGATGTAACAGAGCTACTCAACAGTTTCAGTGTGCAACTTCAAGGAAAAGGGAAGCTCATCTGTGATATGCAATCACATGTAAAAGCATTTGAAGTAAAATTAGGCCTCCTTATTAAACAAGTGAAGGAGGAAAATTTCTGCCATCTCCCCTTAACTCAAAATCTGTTAGCGGAAAAACCCTTGATTGCATTCCCAAAAGAAGTATGTGTGGATTCACTGGAAAAGTTGCAAAAAGAGTTCCAATTTAGATTTAAAGAGCTTCACCTCCATGAACAGGACATTCAGCTTTTCCGTAACCCATTTTCTATTGACATTGAAAATGTGGATTCAATTTACCAAATGGAACTGGCTGAACTGCAGAACTGTGACTCTCTGAAAGATGCATTCAAGTCAAACAACTTGCCTAATTTCTATGCCTCTCTCTCATCAGAGACATATCCTAATATCAGGAACCATGCTCTTAAAATGTCAACAATTTTTGGCAGCACTTATGTCTGCAAACAGACATTTTCTAGGATGAAAAATTTAAAATGTCAACCCGATCTAGACTAACCGATGAACACTTGCATCATTTGTTGCTGCTAGCAGTGACAAATATGGAACTGGACATTGACTATCTGATTAGCCAAAAGCAAGCCCATAGTTCCCATTGAAATGTTGGTAAGTTTGTTGATTAAAATTTACTTGTTCTTTATTTTAAATATTGTATTTGTTCCTGTTTTGTTTTTTTACTTTAAAATAAAATGTGTGCAGTGTGCATAGAGATTTTCATAGTTTTTTTAGTCCGGCCCTCCAATGGTCTGAGGGCCAGTGAACTGGCCCCCTGTGTAAAAAGTTTGGGGACCCCTGCTTTCAACTGTACTTCTAATCACTGGGAAATAGAATTGCCTATAGCAATGTAATTTATTCTTCAAGTATTTCTTAGAAAAAAAATAGTATTTCTTAGGTTTTTACTATATGCTCAGTCCTATGGACTCTAACATAAATTTGTAGAAGTTATGGTCTGTGCCCTCAAGATTTTCTTATGAATGTTACATGCTATTCTAGTTTCAAAACTTGGATCACCTGGTATATTTTCTTTATGGACCCATACACCTCATTGAAACTATGGAACATTTCTTTATGATCAAGAGAACCGTAACAACCTGCTGGCTAAGCTTTAGCTACTCTTATGTATAGTGGAAGGAATTTATTTCCCTTGATGAATGGGACTAATAAATAATATAATAGTTTTTACTTAGAAACATTAATATCTACATTCCTTTACAGGCCAAATGAAATTGTAAGCTGTACACCCCCAAATGTATATGTGCATGTGGATATACACATATGTATATTTATATTTGAGTCTTAAAAACAGGACTTATTTTAAGTGAAACTATATTCATCCTTTTAAAAAAAAACACCTTTATGTTGAAATCATTCCTAAGAGACTCAGAATAAATTTAAGAGCTAAAATTTTTGGTGAGGGGAAGGAGGCAATGTCCCAGTAGAGCCCAAGCTCTACGTCGATCAGGCATCCCTGATTTGACTTCCCCGTGCAGTGGGACACTCCTGCTTATCAGCAGGGCTGGCAGCCTCTTCGAGACTACTCTTGAGGTGGCTGTGAGGATACTACTGTTAAGTTCCTCTGGATGAAAGACACAACCAACACACAAATTAGTTGCAATAATCACACAGGCAATTTATTACAAATCTTTTTGGTGTGCCTGGGTACAGCTTAAGGGGGCCCGTTGGCGTGCTGCTCTCAGCTGTCTTTGGTCAGAGCTCAGAGGGGCATAGAGACAGTCCACATCAAAGCTGGAGTCTGGGTGACTACTGCAGCAGGGGGCCCCTCAGCTTTGGTACTTTTTCTGACCAACACCTTCTAACACAGTGGTTCTCAACCTTTCTAATGCCGTGACCCCGCAATACAGTTCCTCATGTTGCGGTGACCCCAAACCAAAAAATAATTTTGGTGGCTACTTCATAACTGTAATTTTGCTACAGTTATGATTTGGAATGTAAATACCTGATATGCATTATGTATTTTCTGATGGCTTTAAACGACCCTGCCGGGGTCGTGACCCACTGGTTGAGAACCACTGTTCTAACAGGTGGCAATCTATAGGATTATCACCTCAAACCACCTTTTTGGGAGTTCCTCGCAGGGAATCCCCTCTATGTCAATCTACTAAAATGTTTACATTAAACCACTTTTTAAGATGTTCTTATTTTAATTAATTTACAAAGTTAATGTAAATAATACCAAGCCACTTCTTATCTATGTATAACTTCACACACATACTAACTGGGCTCTGCTTGAAAGTCAGAGTCTGATTATCACATTACAGAGTTATGGCACTAAACCACTAAATTAATTCCTATCCAAATGGCTTAACTTTATTTAATTTTAATAATTATTTTTAATATTTTAATTTTATATCTTCCATATTTTTATATTTCTATATATTTAATTACTATAACCTTATATTACTACAATAGGCAACAATTTTTCCTAGCTTCTGCTAGGTTAATAATATTAAGTAGAAAAAGTATGATATATTTAGTACTAAGTGTCATTATGTTTGATTATAGTTTGTGTCAGTGATCTTGAAAGAGATAATATGGCCTTCATAATAGTATAAGTACATTTTTCCTGAAAGAATGAAACATTAATTTTCAAGGTAACAATAGATAGAAATATGGAAAAACTATTAATCTCTCTAGCCTGACTAGGTGGTGGCACAGTGGATAGAGCATCAGCTTGGGACACAGAGGACCCAGGTTCAAAACCCCAAGGTCTTCTCCTTGAGTGTGGGCACACCAGCTTGAGCACAGGATCGCTGGCTTGAGCATGGGATCATAGACATGACCACTTGATCACTGGCTTGAAGCCCAAGGTTGCTGGCTTGAGCCCAAGGTCACTGGCTTAAGCAAGAGGTCACTCACTCTGCTGTAGCCCCTGGTCAAGGCACATATTATAAAGCAATCATTGAACAACTAAGTTGCCACAATGAATTGATATTTATCTCTCTCTCTTCCTATTTGTCTGTCTCTCTCTCTGTCTCTCTCTCTGTTTCTCTCACTAAAAAAAAATAAAATAAATCAATTAAATAAAAATTATTAACCTCTCACTTGATAAAATAAACTCTATTAGGTTAATTTAAAAACATATTAAGCAACTGTTTATGCCTGACTTGTGGTTGCACAGTGGATAAAGTGTCAACCTGTAGTGCTGAGGTCACCAGTTCAAAACCCTGGGCTTGCCCAGTCAAGGCACATACAAGAAGCAACTACTATGATTTGATGCTTTCTGCTCTTCCTCCCTTTTCTCTCTCTCTCTGTCTCTCTCTCTCTCTCTGTCTCTCCCTCTCCTGCCTCTAAAATCAATAGTGTGTGTGTGTGTGTGTGTGTGTGTGTGTGTGTGGCAGAGACAGAGAGTCAGAGAGGGACAGATAGGGACAGACAGACAGAAAGGGAGAGAGATGAGAAGCATCAATTCTTCGTTGCAACTCCTTAGTTGTTCGTTGATTTATTTCTCATATGTGCCTTGACCAGGGGGTTACAGCAGACCAAGTGATGCATTGCTTGAGCCAGCGACCTTGGGCTCAAGCTGGTGAGCCTTGCTCAAACCAGATGAGCCCGCACTCAAGCTGGCAACCTCAGGGCCTTGAACCTGGGTCCTCCACATCCCAGTCCGATGCTCTATCCACTGCGCCACCGCCTGGGCAGGCTAAAATCAATAAATTTTTTTAAAAAATAATAAACTATTTACTACCACAAGAAAGTTTGGGCTTTGATATAAAGAAACAATTCAGGTTTGAACAAGAAAAATCATAAAATCTTATCACCAAGCAGTTGCTGTCCTGGGTAGACATGAGTTGAACTCACTTCAGGGTCCAGCCAGATTTCTTCCTGAATGGTTCAGACAGGTGCAAAAGCCAGGCTGTAAGCCCACTTTTATTTTAATGCATTTTTAAACAGGCAGCCTTTTGTTCATGTCACTCAAAAAATAGATTTTTTTTAGCCTTTGCCCTATGTATAAATATACCTATCCCTGTTTAAATAAAAAGAAATTGGTAACAGTTTAAATTAGCCACATTTAGGTGCTGAATTTCTAGCTCAATTGTAATGCAATTGGAAAAATAAGTCACTAAATTTTATGTTTCTATAGGAAAATAATATAATAGCTGTTTAATACTCACTTATACATGGTAAAAATCTAGTATTCCCTGAAATATCTTTCTTCATTACAGTTGAATCTCATCCACATATCTAAAGGGAAGATTAACTGGATTTCTTGAATATCTGCATATTAATAAGAAGGAACATTTTAATCTTTATACCCATATTCTGAGCTCTAAATATCCAGTAAATATAGAGCTCTAAGCAAAAGGACTCTCTTTTGAGTCATTCATTTTAAAATATTGGGTAGTATGAAATCTTTTAACTTTATATAGTTATATTTATTTATTTTTATTCTTTAAGATATGTTTATTATAAAAATATTTTAAACATATAGTACAAAAGTATATCAATACTATGTATCCATTACTCAGAATTTCAAAATTTACATCTCTATAACTGCTGCTATCTCCAAAGTATTTTAAAAGCAAATTCCAGACTTTTTGTCATCTTGCCCCAATGTATTCCCAAACACATCTATCTATGAAAAACATGTTAATCTTCTTACATAACCACAATACCATATACACATCAAATAAAATTAACAAAAAATCCTGTTGCTTGGTATCACCTGGTATTATCATTGAGATATGAAATACTTTGGAATAACCCAGTTTTAGAGGTAAGAATTAGAAGGAAATTGTTTCTTAGATAGCTCACTTAGGGTCTTACAACTAGTGGAAACTCCCTTTCTCTTTTTTTTTCCCTAAAGAAAATAGTAGGGGCCCTAGCCAGCTGGCCCAGTGGTAGAGCATTGGCCTGTATGTGTAAGTCCCAGGTTTGATTCCCTGTCAGGGCACACAGGAGAAGTGACCATCTTCTTCCCCACCCCTCACCTTCTTTCTCTTCCCCTTCTGCAGCCATGGCTCAGATGAGAAAGTTGGCCCTGGGTGCTGAAGATGGCTCCATGGCCTCTCGGGTGCTGAAAATAGCTTGGTTGCTAAGTAGCAAAGCAGTGGCCTCAGATGGACAGAACATCAGCCCAGACAGGGCTTACCAGGTGGATCCTAGTTGGGGCACATGTGAAAGTCTGTCTTTCTGCCTCCCTGCCTCTCACTTGATTAAAAAATAGAAAAAGAAAAAAGTAGAGAGATATACCAAATTCTGATTTCTTAATGTTAAAATAACTTTTAGCTCTTCAGATCCTGATTTGGAAAAATATAAAACAATTTCTTTTTATGCTAAAACATAAGCTGCTCATTGTGTGCCACTGGTCCATTTAATTTTTAAATTGTTACAACTTCTCTATAATGCAAGTTACCTGTAATTCTGCTACAAGAGTGATTCTCAAATTTTTACAGGTGGAAAATCCAGGAATGGTAGTTTGTTAAATTTTCTGTGACCATTACTCCTATCAATAATACAAAAATCCAAAAATAAAAATCCCACAAGAACTCATGGAAAATTACTTTATATTTTTCTGCATTGTTTGTATAATATCTATACTTGTTTGTTTATTAATGATAATCTGTTTTTAATTGGAAAGGATATGAAATATAATATCTAAATAAATTTAATGCTCTTATGTCTTTATTTCCTAATTTAGCACAACTATGTTTTTCCAGTTAATACCTAACAATCAGCTAAAAAATCTTTTTATTCAGACTCAGTTACTAATTTGGTTAAGAATAATTTAATTTCTGTACTCCTGTTAAAGTTTTTCTATTCTCTTGCACAAAGAGCACCCTCAATCTGCACTCACCGAGAACACTTTCCTTTTATGACTGTGCGTAAAATTTTACAGTAAACAGGAAAGAGGCTGAAAAGTAGAGCAGTGTCCCCAAGTGAGTTGGTTTAAAAAAGGACAAGAGGATAATGGCAGGAGAGCAAAGGGAGAAGTAAGAGTACTGACATGTTAAGAATTTTAAAAGTATAGATTAGTCAACCATCAGCTTTCATTATTATTATTATTATTATTATTATTATTATTATTATTATTATTACTGAGAGGTGGGGAGGCAGAGAGACAGACTCCTGCATGTGCCTTGACCAGTATCCACCCAGCAAGCCCCCTATGGGGCAATGCTCTGCCCATCTGCGGCTGCTGCTCTGTTGCTGGGCAACCAAGCCATTTTAGGGTCTAAGGTGAGGCCATGGAGCCATCCTCAGTGCGGGGGGGCCAACTTGTTCAAACCGTTAGAGCCATGGCTGCAAGAGGAAAAGAAAGAGAGAGGGGAGAAAGAAAAAAGGAAGGGGTAGAGTAGCAGATGGTCACTTCTCTTGTGTGCCCTGACTGAGAATTGAACCTTGGGACTTCCACATGCCGGCTGATGCTCTACTGCTGAGCCAACTGGCCAAGGATACCATCAGCTTTCTTTTTCTTTTCTTTTTTTTTTTTTTTTGTATTTTTCTGAAGCTGGAAACGGGGAGAGACAGTCAGACAGACTCCCGCATGCGCCCCACCGGGATCTACCCGGCACACCCACCAGGGGCAACTCTCTGCCCACCAGGGGGCGATGCTCTGCCCCTCCGGGGCGTCGCTCTGCCGTCACCAGAGCCGCTCTAGCGCCTGGGGCAGAGGCCAAGGAGCCATCCCCAGCGCCCGGGCCATCTTTGCTCCAATGGAGCCTTGGCTGTGGGAGGGGAAGAGAGAGACAGAGAGGAAGGAGGGGGGGGTAGAGAAGCAAATGGGCACTTCTTCTATGTGCCATGGCTGGGAACCGAACCCGGGTCCCCTGCACGCCAGGCCGATGCTCTACCACTGAGCCAACCGGCCAGGGCCAGCTTTCTAAATTGGCTTTGAATCATCTAGATCAGCAGTGGTCCTAATGCACAGGTGGTTGGACATATATCAGTCAAGTATGCAGAGGACCTGCTATTTATTTAAGTTGCTCATAGCTATATTTCTTTTTCTACTTAAATTTCCTTTAAAACACCTGATATTGCACAAGTATAAGCAGATATATAGAACAAAACAGTCTGAAGACACTCTCATATACAGCCTCACTATTAGAGTTATTTAGAGGATACTCATTTTATTTTTTTGTTCGTTTTAATTCTTTGTAATATCTTCAGAGGTACCTGGGAAACAGCACTGCTTTCTGAGTAGAAGACTAGATTATGATTGCTAGAACTATTGACCTCATTCTTTATTTTTTGTAAAACTTCACTGCTGAGATACTATGTTTCTGAATGGCAAAGCAATAATCTAGTTGACCACACTAGCTTTAAAAATAATATTTTAGATAACTTAAAAACAGTTGCCTTTACATGATTTGTAGTAGAATCAATCATTTGAAGCATTCTACTAACAAACTTCTCCATTTAATATTTATAAATTATGTTCAAGTTTAACTAAGGCAGTAGGGCCTCAGAACTGAACAATGTTTTTTAGAGTACAATTTCTGTCTTTGTGTTATTTTAAAACTAATGCCTAATTAATAACAGCTGGGAAATATGAATTTATTAAAACATAAAACTTAGTTGTGTCTTACCATGACCAAAATTTGACAAGGTAATATGCTTTAAGATTTTCACTGAGTAAGATAAACAGGCATAATTTTTTACAGCATTTTAGCATTTTACAGGGACTACAACAAAATAAGCTTTATTACTACTATGAAAGAAAAACATATTTATACAGCCTGGACTGAACATTTGCATTTGATTTGGAATTGCAGAACTTTCTTGTTTTAATTTTTCATATTTACATATGCACTATAAGACTTTAAAATATAGAAAAGTTGTTTTAAATTCAGTAACATTCAACATCTGGCAATTAATACCTTATTTTCTGAAGTAGAAAGGTGCTTTACATTTTCAAAAGTGTGTTTTTTGAATCTGTAATACATGCCTATGGCAAAAACTCAGAAGATACAGAAGACTACATACTTAAAAGACTCCTTCCTCATACCAATGTGAATATATCCTTAAAACTACTGAACTGTACATTTAAAATTGATTAAGGTAGAAAAAAAGCTTACTTAGCTGTATGTATCATATGTGCACTTTTCTGCATGTGCTATACTTCAACAAAATAACAAGACCAAAAGACTGAGAGGTGCCCTGGCCGGTTGGCTCAGCGGTAGAGCGTCGGCCTAGCGTGCAGAGGACCCGGGTTCGATTCCCGGCCAGGGCACACAGGAGAAGTGCCCATTTGCTTCTCCACCTCTCCGCCGCGCTTTCCTCTCTGTCTGTCTCTTCCCCTCCCACAGCCAAGGCTCCATTGGAGCAGAGATGGCCCGGGCGCTGGGGATGGCTCTGTGGCCTCTGCCTCAGGCGCTAGAGTGGCTCTGGTCGCAATATGGCGACGCCCAGGATGGGCAGAGCATCGCCCCCTGGTGGGCAGAGCGTCGCCCCTGGTGGGCGTGCTGGGTGGATCCCGGTCGGGCGCATGCGGGAGTCTGTCTGACTGTCTCTCCCCGTTTCCAGCTTCAGAAAAATGGAAGAAAAAAAAAAAAAAAAAGACTGAGAGGTGGGGAGGCACCTTTGGCCCCCAACTATCTAGTGACCCTCCCAGAATACAGCTACTATGATCAGATTGCTACATAACTCCTGAGATTTTTCTCTATATTATAAGCATGCATATATCAATTTTTTAATTTGTTTGGAATTTTATATTGCAAACCTTGTTTTAAATTTATTTATTGAATTAATTAGGGTGACATTAGTTAATAAAATTATATAGGTTTCAGGTGCACAATTCTATAATACATCACCTCTACATTATATTGTTTATCACCCCAAGTCAAGTCTCCTTCCATCACCATTTATCCCCCTTTTACCTTCTTTCACCTCCCTCCACACCCCTAGAAATGTTCTGCATCTTGATTGTGGTGGTGGTGATTACTGTATCTATTTTTCAAAATTCATCAAACTGCAATTGAACTGGATGAATGTTATTGTATGTAAATTATACCTAAACAAAGCTGAATTGAAAAAAGAACTCTTTACACACAAATCCAATTAAATGATTTGATAATCAATTACATTTGGAGCTTTTTATTAACCTCCAAGGTGATAAATAAATAAATCTGAGCTACCTTGGAGTGGGTTTATGTATACAGAGACTGCGGAATTCAAAGGAAACTTTTTTGCCTGGAACTACTGAATGAAGACTGAGTTTTGAACTTCCTCATGATGACATTAGAAGACTGGAATTTAGAATTAGAAGTGGCGAGGATGACCTCAGGAGGATAACACTGAAGTGGAGAAGTCTGAAAGGAAGGCAGACTGTTAGAGGGCTCAAATGGACCACTGGGAAGAATAGGATTGCCATGGTAACGTGAGCTCTAATGGAGATGTGACTTAAGTTCTAGAGCCGTGATGGTGAACCTTTTTATAAAAACTGCCTCCTTTTGTAGTGCTGGTCAACCTGTTCCCTCACGTCCACAGGAGGGACCAGGTTGACCAGCACTGTAAAAGTGGGCGGTTTTTATAAAAAGGTTTGCCATCATGTTTCTAGAGTAAGCAAAAAGGAATTTATCAGTGACTTTATAACTGGAAGGAAACCATCGAGCTAAGGCAGTAAAAAAATTAGTTTCTTGAATTGAACTTGGAAGAATGGTGTAACATAAGACTAAGAACATTGATATTCATACAGCACATAGACTATGTCATGAAACATTATTGCCATATTTGTTTTTAAATAAAAAATACACTATTTTTTGAGAGGCATTTAATAATAGCATAATAGGGAGTGGCATTCATACATGAGTTAAGAAAAGATAAGGAAAATTAGCATTCAAATATTATGCAGGCCAGATACTACTTTGTGCTTTCAGATTATGTGATTTAATCTCAACAAAAGGAATATGTAGTATTCTCCTTGTTTTACAGCTATGGAAATGTAGGCTGGGTTTTAATAATTCAAATAAGGGACTGCTTGAGTTAAAGTCACCAGAGTTGCATGTCTAGAAACCACACCTAGATCTACTGAATTCCGCTGGGAGGCTGGAGTGAGTGCAGGAGTCTGCATTTCTAAACTGCCCACTAGTTGGTTGATAATTTCAAAAAATGTTTGAGAACCACTATCTTAAGACTTAAAAGATATTTTAATATGTGGTGATTTCTAGTATTTAGAGTTCTTGGAAACAAAGCCTCAGAGAGTAACCTATATTATATAACTTTGTCTTTGTCTATTAAAATAAATGAATGAGACATATCAAACTGAAGTTTCTGCACAGCAAAAGAAACTACCAGCCAAAAAAAGGCAGCCATTTGAATGAGAAAAGTTATTTGCAAATAATACTGCCAATAAAGGGTTAATATCTAAACTATATAAAGAACTTATGCAACTTAATAACAAAAATGTTCAAATAAAAAATAGGCAAAAAAAAAAAATTTGGCAGATAGCCTGAACAGACACTTCTCTCAAGAAGACATAGAAATGCCTAACAGCTATACAAAAAGATGCTCAACATCACTAGCTATTAGAGAAATGCAAATCAAAACTACAATGAACTGGCCTGATCTGTGGTGGCACAGTGGATAAAGTATCAACCTGGAATGTCAAGGTCGCCAGTTCGAAACCCTGGGCTTGCCTGGTCAGGCACATATGGGAGTTGGTGCTTCTGTTCCTACCCCCCTTCTCTGTCCTATCTCTGTTTCTCCTATCTAAAATGAATAAATAAATAAAAATTTTAAACAGTCCCTGCATAGACTTCAACAATGCCCACTTAAAAAAAACAACTACAATTAGCCTGACCTGTGGTGGTGTCATGGATAAAGTGTTGACCTGGAATGCTGACGTCACTAGTTTGAAACACTGGCCTTTCCTGATCAAGGCACACATGAGAAGCAACTACTACAAGGTTGATGCTTTCCACTCTTCTCCCTCCACCTTCTCTTCTTCCTCTCTCTCTAAAATCAGTAAATAAAATGTAAAAAAGAAAAAAAATTATGAGATACTACCTCACACCTGTTAGAATGGCTATTAACAACAAGAGAAGTTATAAGTATTGAAGAGGGTGCAGAGAAAAAGGAACCCTCACTTGCTGCTGGTGGGAATGCAAACTGAGGTACCCACTATGAAAAGCAATATGGCAGTTCCTCAAAAAATTAAGAACAAAGTTACATATGACCCAGCAACCTCTCTTCTGGTATCTACATGAAAATTTTAAAAACAGTTATTGGTAAAGTAAACATCAAGTTAAAAGACTATTAAACTGCCTTTTTTTTTTTTTTACAAATATAACCACTGTTATGTAATCTACTTAAAGTTTTTGTATCACCATAAATTGTATGTAGAATGCAAAATAAATAAATAACATTTATTGGTAAAGATATATGTACTCCTATGTTTATTGTAGCATTATTTACAGTGGCCAAGACATGGCAATAATTGCCGTGTCCTTTTATAGATCATCGAATAAAGAAAATGTGCTACAGGTTGGAGGAACTCCTGCTTTTATTCCCTGGCAGACTGTCCAGAGGTGCTTTGGAAAGCTGACCGCTCAAATAGTGACTTGAAAAGAAATCGAATTTTGGTTTGGGGAGAACCAAGATGGCAGTGGAGTAGGCAGATGCACAGACTCCCAGCTCATACCACCAAACTGGATTACAAATTAATTTAGGAACAATTAGCATGAAAAACCAACTTTGGATTAAAAGAACAGGTCTCAAAAACTAAGGAGCAAAAAAGAAGCCACACCAAGCCTAGTAGGGAGCACCAAGGCATGGTGGGTCTCCCCTGCTTCCAGGAACAAAGGTGGGGTAAGATTGAGAGCCCAGAAGGGCTCTCATTACAAGGAAAAGAGCAGAGAATATTGCTCACAGCCACTTGCCTGGGGACCTGGGTATGAGGTGAGCTGAGAGGGCTGGCTTGTCTTCCAAAAGGAAAGTGGGGAGAGAGAGACATGGTACGGGCAGAGGAATGCATGGGATGACCTAAGAAGCTGACTCATCCAGTGTGGTGGTTACCATAGCTGGAGGAGGGGTTGAACCCTCAACAAAGTACAAGCCTATAGTGGTTTCGGGTGACCCACCTCCAGAAAGCTCTCCAGCTCCAATTAGAGCAACAAGACACAGCTGAAAACAGGAAGTGGAGAGGAGGGGCAATAACTCAGGTCTCCATGGAGATTTGAGATACACCTCCCGCTACTGAAACAGAGAAAGCATCCCACCACCAGAAAGCAGCTGGCAGATGAGGCCTTCAGAGTCTTAGGTTATACCCCCTACCATTCCTGGATACAGCTCCAAATAAGCCCCCAGCTGAGATCAGTAAACAAGACTACTACCTACCACTGAATTAAGAAAACAAATCAAGACTTCAAAGAGGCTCTACTAGGTAGGAGATCACAGCTGGAAGAAACCTACAAGTCATAGAGAATAATGGGTAAGCAGAGAAGCATAAGTCATATGCTTCAACAAGATAAATCCTCTGACAAAGAATCGGAAGTAATCAAATTACCAGATGAAGACTATAAAATAATGATTTTTAGTAAGCTTAAAGATCTCAAAGCTACAATGGATGGACTTAATGAACACTTCAGTAAAGAAATTGAAAGCATCAAAAGGACACAAGGCCCTGGCCGGTTGGCTCAGCGGTAGAGCATCGGCCTGGAGTGTGGGGGACCTGGGTTCGAATCCCAGCCAGGGCACATAGGAGAAGCGCCCATTTGCTTCTCCACCCCCACCTCCTCCTTCCTCTCTGTCTCTCTCGTCCCCTCCCGCAGCCGAGGCTCCATTGGAGCAAAGATGGCCCGGACGCTGGGGATGGCTCCTTGGCCTCTGCCCCAGGCGCTAGAGTGGCTCTGGTCGTGGCAGAGTGATGCCCCGGAGGGGCAGAGCATCGCCCCCTCGTGGGCAGAGCGTCGCCCCTGGTGGGTGTGCCGGGTGGATCCCAGTCGGGCGCATGCAGGAGTCTGTCTGACTGTCTCTCCCTGTTTCCAGCTTCAGAAAAATAAAAAAGTTAAAAAAAAACACAAAAATTAAAAGCTTTGGTACATATATACTATGGAATACTACTCAGCCATAGGAAATGATGACATCGGATCATTTACAATAACATGGATGGACCTTGATAACATTATATGGAGTGAAATAAGTAAATCAGAAAAAACTAAGAACTATATGAATTCATACATAGATGGGACATAAAAATGAGACTCAGAGACATGAACAAGAATGTGATGGTAATGGGGGTGGGTGTGGAGGGAGGGGGGATAGGGTGAGGAAGGAGAGAGGGGGTGGGGGAGGAGAGGGGCACAAAGAAAACCAGATAGAAGGTGACGGAAGACAGTTTGACTTTGGGTGAGGGGTATACAGCATAATCAAATGTCAAAATAATCTGGAGATGTTTTCTCTCAACATATGTACCCTGATTTATCAATGTCACTGCATTAAATTTAATAAAAATTAATCTTTGGGCCTGAAAAAAAAAATTGAAAGCATCAAAAAAAACACACAAAAATCATAAAGAAGAACCAGATAGAAATGACAAACACAATATCAGAAATAAAGACTACACTGATAGGAATTGAAAGCAGGCTGGATGAAGCAGAGGATTGAATCAGTGACTTAGAGAACAAGATAAGTGAAAGCTCGAAGCAGAGCACCAAAAAGAAAAGAGACTGAAAAAATCTGAGGAAACTCTAAGATAGTCTTGTGACAACCTAAAGAGAAACAACATCGGCATCATAGGGGTTCCTGAAGAAGAAGAGAAAGAACAAGGGTTAGAGACCTTGTTCAATGGGGTCTAACTTTTTATAGCTGAAAACTTCCCTAAATTGATGCAGGAAAAAGTCACACAAGTTCAAGAAGCACGGAGAATTCCATTAAAGAGAAATCCCAAAAAACTACACCAAGTCACATCATAATTAAAATACCAAAGCTAAGAGATAAAGGGAAAATATTAAAAGCTGCTAGAGAAAAAAAGGCTATCATCTACAAAGGAGCCTCCATAAGGATGACATCCAACTTCTCAACAGAAACCCTTGAGGCCAGAAGGGAATAGCAAGACATATGCAAAGTTATGTAGAAAAGAGCCTACAACCAAGACTTCTTTATCCAGCAAGGTTATCTTTTAAAATTGGAGGAGGAAGAAAAAGCTTCCAAGACAAAAAGAAAACCTCAAGAAATTCATTACAACCAAACCAATGCTGCAAGAAATGTTAAGGGGCCTGTTGTAAACAGAAAAAAGGGGGAAAAGAATAAAGTAAAAGAGGAATATAACTTTAAATAATAAAGTGGCAATAAACAACTACATATCAATAATAACCTTAAATGTAAATGGATTAAATGTTCCAATTAAAAGACATAGGGTAGCTGAATGGATAAGAAAACAGGACCCATACGTATGCTGTCTACAGGAGATGCACCTCAAAACAAAAGATACACATAGACTGAAAGTAAAAAGATGGAAAAAAAATTTCATGCAAATATTTTTATGCAATTTTAATATTTCATGCAAAAGCTGGGGTAGCAATGCTTATATCTGACAAAATAGACTTTAAAAGGTGAAAGATTTATGCGATCTGAAAAGAAACCAGAGTATTACAAAATAGACTTTAAAACAAAGACTATAGTAAGGGATAAAGAAGGTCACTACATAATGATAAAGGGAACAATCCAACAGGAAGAGATAACCATTATAAATATATATGCTCCTAATATAGGAGCACCTAAATATATAAAGCAGATTTTGACGGACATAAAGGGAGAGATCAACAGCAATACTATAATAGTAGGGGATTTCAATACCCCACTAACATCAATGGATAGATCCTCAAGAAAGAGAATTAACAAAGAAACAACAGAATTAAAGGATACACTAGATCAATTGGATTTAATAGATATCTTCAGAACCTTCTACCCTAAACCAGCAGAATATATATTCCTTTCAAGTGCTCATGGTACATTCTCTAGGATAGATTACATGTTAGGGCATACAACAAGTCTCAACAAATTTAAGAAGATTGAAATCATATCAAGCATCTTCTCTGACCACAATGGTATGAAACTAGAAATCATCTACAATAGGAAAACTGAAAAACACTCAAACACTTGGAAACTAAACAGCATGTTATTAATGCCTAGGTCAACAATGAGATCAAGGAAGAAATAAAAAATTTCCTTGAAATAAATGAAAATGAACATACAACAACTCAAAATCTTTGGGACACAGCAAAAGCAGTCGTGAGAGGGAAATTCATAGCATTACAGGCATACATTAAGAAGCTAGAAAAAGCTCAAAAATACAATGTAATCCTGCCACTGAAAGAACTAGAAAAAGAACAGCAAGTAAACAGGAAGTAGAAGGAAGGAAATAATAAAGATCAGAGCCAAAATAAATAACATAGAGACTAAAAAAGAGAAAGGACTCAAATAAAATTAGAAATGAGGGTACAGAAGTAACAACGGACACAGCAGAAATACAAAGTATTGTAAGAAAATACTGTGAAGAACTGCATGCCAAAAAATTAGACAACCTAGGTAAAATAGAAAAATTCCTTGAAAAATGTAATCTTTCAAAAATCAATCTGGAAGAATCAAAAAACCTAAATAGACCGATTACAACAAATGAGATAGAAACAGTTATCAATAAACTCCCAACAAACAAAAGCCCTGGGCCAGATGGCTTCACAGGCGAATTCTACCAAACATTTAAAGAACTAACTCCAATCCTTCTCAAGCTATTTCAGAAAATTCAAGGGGAGGAAAAACTTCCAAGCTCCTTTTATGAGGCGAAGCATAATTCTGTTTCCAAAACCAGGCAAAGACAACACAAAGAAAGAAAACTATAGGCCAATGTCCCTGATGAATTTAGATGCTAAAATTCTCAACAAAATATTAGCAAACTGTATCCAGCAATACATGAAAAAAAAATCATACGTCATGATCAAGTGGGATTCATTTTGGGGAGGCAAGGCTGATACAATATCCGCAAATCAATCAGTGTGATTCATCACATAAATAAAAGGAAGGAGAAAAACCACATGATAATATCAATAGATGCAGAAAAGCATTTGATAAAATCCAACACCTACTTATGATCAAAACTCACAGCAAGATGGTAATACAGGGAACATACCTTAACATGATAAAGGCCGTCTATGACAAACCCACAGCCAACATCATACTCAATGGGCAAAAATTAAAAGCAATCCCTTTAAGATCAGGAACAAGGCAGGAGTGCCCCCTTTCCCCACTCTTAATATAGTTCTGGAAGTCCTACCCACAGGAATCAGACAAGAAGAAGAAATAAAAGGCATCCAAATTGGAAAAGAAATAAAACTATCATTATTTGCTGATGATGTGATACGGTACCTAGAAAACCCTAAAGTCATAGTCAAAAAACTACCGGACCTGATAAATGAATTCAGCAAGGTGACAGGATATGAAATTTATACTCAGAAATTAGAGGCATTTTTATACACCAACAATGATCTGTCTGAAAGAGAAATTAAGAAAACAATCCCCTTCACTATTGCAGCAAATAAAATAAAATACCTAGGAGTAAATTGAACCAAGGAGGTTAAAGACTTGTACTTGGAAAATTATCAAACATTGTTAAAAGAAATCAAGGAAGATACAAGCAAGTGGAAGCATATACCGTGTTCATGGCTAGGAAAAATAAACATCATTATAATGTCCATATTACCCAAAGCAGTTTGTAAATTCAATGCAATTCCAATTAAAATACCAAGGGCATACTTCAAAGATAGAGAACAAATATTCCAAAATTTTATATGGAACCAAAAAGGAACACAAATAGCCTCAGCAATCTTGAAAAAGAAGAATAATCTAAGCGGTATCACACTCCCTGATATCAAGTTATACTACGTATATAAGGCCATTGTAATCAAAACAGCTTGGTACTGGCATAAAAGAACAGGCATATAGATCAATGGAACAGAACAGAGAACCCAGGAATAAACCCACATCTTTATGAACAATTGATATTTGACAAGGGTGGTGATAGCATACAATGGAGTAAACAGAGACCACAGTCTCTTTAACTGTGGTCGAAAAATTGGTCAGCTACCTGCAAAAAAATGAAACTAGACCACCAACTCACACCATTCACAAAAATAAACTCAAAATGGATACAAGACTTAAATGTAAGTCATGAAACCATAAGCATCCTAAAGGAAAACATAGGCAATAAGCTCTTCGACATCACTTGCAGCAATATATTTGCTGATTTATCTCCACACGCAAGAGAAATAAAGGACAGGATAAACAAATGGGACTATATCAAACTAAAAGGCTTTTGCGCAGCTAAAGACAATATGAACAAAATAATAAGGCAAACCACACAATGGGAGAACACATTTGACAATATGTCTGATAAGAGGTTAATAACCAAAATTTATACAGAACTTCTAAAACTCAACACCAGAAAGATAAACAGTCCAATCAAAAAATGTGCAAAAGAGATGAATAGACACTTCTCCAAAGAGGACATACAGATGTCCAACAGACATATGAAAAAATGCTCAACATTACTAATCACTACAGAAAAGCAAATTAAAACCACAATGAAATATCACCGCACACCAGTAAAATGGCACTCATGATGTGGAGAAAAGGGAACCCTCCTGCACTGCTGGTGGGAATGCAGACTGGGAAGCCACTGTGGAAAACAGTGTGGAGATTCTTCAAAAAATTAAAAATCGAACTGCCTTTTGACACAGCCATCTCACTTTTAGGAATATACCCCAAGAACACCATAGCACTGTTTGAAAGGAGAAATGCAGCCCCATGTTTATGGCAGCATTGTTTACAATAACCAAGACATGGAAACAGCCCAAGTGTTCGTCAGTGATGATTGGATTAAAAAGCATTGGTGCATATACACAATGGAATACTATGGGGTCATGAAAAAGAAGGAAATATTATTTTTTGTGATAACATGGATGGAACTGGAAACTATTGTGTTAAATGAAATAAGCCAGGCAAAGAAAGAAAAATATCATATGACCTCATTCATATGAGATATTCAAAGAACAATATGAACTGAGCAGAGGAATAGAGACAGAGATGGGATCAAAGGATCCAGAGGGAAAGCGGACAGAGGGAAAGGGGATGATAGGGTGATAGGATGGACCAGAGAGAAAAGTAAATCCTGAAGGGAAGGGGGGAGGGTGTTATGGAGAGGGAGACAGGGTAGATGTACTGGGGAACACAGGTGACATTAGAATTTATGTAAACACAATAAATTAATTTTAAAAATGTGCTATTATATACAATGGAATACTACTCAGTGCTAAGAAAAGATGAAATACTGTCATTTGTGACAACAAGGGTCGATCTTGAAACTATCATGCTAAGGTAGACACCAGACAGAGTCAAGAACAATATGAATTCATTCATATATGGGGTATAAAACTGAAAGCAACAAATGAACAAACAAGACAAACAGACACAGACAACAGTATGGTGGTCACCTGAAGGAAGTGGGGACAGGGAGGCAGTAAAGACTAAAGAGGGTCAGGTATGGCGACAGAAGATTTGACTTTGGATTGTGGGCACACAATGTATATATGAATGATGTATTACAGAATTGTACACTTGAAACCTATATAATTTTATTAACTAATATCCTCCCAAGAAATTAAATTAAAAAAAAATAAGCTAGCATTCTTTATTAGTTCTGACTAGAATTTATATCACTGACTGCCCAAGGTGACCTCTACCTTAGTGCTGGCTTATGCTACCAGAGATGTGTTATTTTGTCTTTATCATTTTTATATCATCAGGGATAAAGGTGTGTTTTTATTATTATACATACATGAGTTATAGTGAATAACAGAAAAACAGTGTTGTATTTATGAATACTAGGTCTTTATGAGATCGTTTTATTGTCTACAAATTGTATTCATGAATAGTGGAGTTTTATGAGGTAATTCTCTTCCCCTAAAGTGTTCCTTTGTCACTTTAACCAACGTGTTAGCCCAAAATACTTCTTTGTAGTATTTATCTGCCTGCTTATCATTTAAATTCCAACAGTTATTCTTACATGATTATATGTATTTACAACAGCGATTCTTTTAGTGCACACCGAGAAAGCATGCGACGGATGGTGCGAAGTTTTTCTGAACCTTTTGGAAGAGACTTGCTTAGCATCTCCAATGGTAGAAGAAGAACTCATGATCGTACAGGACATGATGGTGGGGAAAATGCCTTGACTGTAAGTTCTATATTTTAAAGTTAGAAGGTCCTATGGGAATTTGAAGAAAGCTATTAACAATAATATATTTATATCATGATAGGATATGATTAATACTTATGTTTTAGAAATAACTATTTTATAAAGTGAAGAACCTGTTGGAAACCTGAATCCTTTAACAATGAATTATTAACTGTATAGTATTTTACTGTGCTACCAAAATTTTTTGGATCATAAGATTATATGTATTATAAGCCAAAATTAAAGCGTGTGTGTGTGTGTGTGTGTGTGTGTGTGTGTGTTTCTCACCTTAGAATTGTGTCCCATGTTTTAAATTAGAACAGGGAAGGAAATATCCTTCCTGTTCCATCTAACATTGTTTTTCCCACTTTGAAATAGCAGCCAAAGCTATACCATAATGCTTTATCTATACTGGACCAGGAAGAACCAATCGTCTCCACAGTCAATTGACTTCTTCAAAGTCAATCTAAATTATAGACCTTCAAAACTTAGATCAACTTTTAACTATGTTCAAAAATCTTACATAACTGCTGTATATTTTCATATATTTCAAGTCTTCTCTGGCAGCAAAGCTAGAAGACTACTCACTCAACTCAAATATTTTTTTAAAAACCTCAGGATATTTATACATTTTAACTATTTACTTTTCTATTTATTTTATTTCTATTGCTTTTTCAGCCTCAGGAATAGGAGTTCAAGAATAACAAATCCATAGGAGTTTCAATAATGATGAATTTTTGCAATTGAAATATAGATATTTAGAACTCAGTAAACATTAAATTTATCAACTAGAAAACTTCCAGAATCTTCCAGAAAAAAAATTCATATTTTCTGTTTTCAATTATCTTAAATACAGTAAAATATTTTAAATACTCCTAAGAAGTTTTATAGATAGAATTACATTTGTCATTTAAATGAAAGTAATCTTCACATTTTTCTTATATACATGTTATTTCAGTACATATTATTCACATTCTAATTAGTTTTCTTTTTACTAGTGAATTTTGGTTATGCACACACAATCACACACATATATATATAACTTTTATCACTTTCCATAAAAGTCTAAAATTAAGAAGGAAAAATTATTAAACAGGGCAGAAAAATAAAATGTGAAATTTTATCTTTCGCATAAGCCTTGAAATATTTTGTATGTCTGCCATAACCATAGCAAGGAAAGATCTAGTACTTTGTATTTATGTGCATAAATGAACTTTTGTGAAAGAAGCAAGAAGTGACACTTTCTTTGTAGGTGTAGAAGGATAAAGGTCTATAATTCAGCTGTAAAGTTCTTACTGAGGCTGCCTGTCCACATCAGCTGTAACCTTGCTGGTCATCCACTGGCAATAGAACTAAATCTTTCTTTCCTGGACACTTACGCTTAAAACAAAACAGAAATTGACTGCAGAAGATGGAACAGAGTGTCACTAAGTTGGAAAAGACCACAACCATGAGAGCAATAGGATTTTTGAGCATGCTAACTATCCTAGTCTATTTGAACTGCTACTGAATGTTTGTACAAAGCTTTCCTCTCTTTTCGTGAAGCTATGTTTTAAAATGAGTGAGTATTTTGGAGTAGTAAACCATTACACTGATGCTGATAAGCATAGTGGGGAGGAAAATCTATATTTAAAATAGACACCCTGACCTTTTTTTTATTTATTTTTGGTCCATTTCTTGACATTTATCACCTTTATCTGCCATATTGTGAGGTAAAACAGACTCCTGCAAGAGTAGGAAAAGTGTTAGTTATGCCATTTTCTTGTGTGTATTGTTAGAATTTTTTCAGTTCATGATTTCTTTATGGGGCTATTTTTAAGCCAGTTGTCTATTTTGAGAGGATTAATTTTGCTTAAAACTAGATAATTTAATCTTTGAATATGTATAATTAGGCAACTTATAATTCAACATGTGACATGTAAGCATCTGACATTCAAATTGAGTGATGCTTCCAGAGTCAAGAAAAAGAAAGAGAGGAATTAATTTTCTTTCAGTGAAAAGAAAGAAAAGAGAAACTTTATTGATACATCCCAGACACCTTGCAGACTGCTGTTGTAGATACACAGTATGAGTATTTATTATCAGGTAACTGATTTTTAATGTAAAGACAGGTTTGTTTCGTTTTTCAACATAAGTTACACAGGGACAGCATTATTGATCACTGACTATATCTGCTTTTACCCAGAAATTTAAAATTTATCTTCAACATTTGTAACTCTCAAGTAATGAAAGTTTTTAATTTGTATGCATGTGCCTAAAATGTTTTACTCACCTGTACTTATTGAGGAGTATAATTTTTGAACTATTAAGTTTGATTATTCTTTTGGCTATTGGAGACCTTAAATATTTTTAAATCTATGTGTGTGATCCTTTATGAAGTCTGTATTTATTTCATAAATTAGTTCTTAGAAGGTATTTATTAAAATTTTTGTTTAATATTGGTACAAATCTTTTGAAAAGTTACTAATACAGATAAATTTTATTTTTAATCAGTTATAGGCAAGATTAACTGATCTTTTAAAAATATGGAATAGCTGAGCAAAGGAAAGATGAAATAATCTTATTCATTGTATATTATGTTTAATTAATTTTGGTGTAAATTTGCCATAGCCAATTTTTTTTCAAATGCCTTCAATAAATAGTAGTCAAATTTAAAAGTGATCTATGGCCTTCCCTATTCGCCTGCCAGGCTCCCGTCAGGCTGTACAATGATTAATAAGCAGGAAATTTTTAAAATATATGGTGAGGTCTAGTTGATTTAAAAGTTCCGTAATTTTATTAGCACTGAACTATGTGAGTGCATTGTGCATTTCTTTCATTTTTAGGGATTATTGTATAGTAAATATCATAACCAAAATTAATTGAATTTTTTTCTAGGCAGTGAGTCTGTTATGCATTTTGGCAGTTTGGGTGGTATTGTTCGTATCATGAGATATAGACTATTTTAGTAATATTTTCTGACATATTTTTCACTCAAGCAAATTGAATTGTCATGCAGTTTCACTTTCATAATGGCTTTTAGTATTTGTACTGAAAACCTGTTTCATGTATTAAATTTGTTTTAGAGTGTTTCTGCATGTGTTTTCTGAAGTAAGTCCCATCAACATATATGAAATCAGTGTTCAAAACTTAAAAGCACATTTTAATAGATGAGTGAATGTTCACTTGATTCACAAAAGGGATTAGAAGTTGGAGACATGCTGATGATGACTTTCCGAAAGGTGAGAGCAGCAGACTGGAGATGGCAGGCACACTGGGGAAGGTGAGACTGGCTGCAGCTCTGGGTCTCTAATGGTGATTTGTTCCTGCAGCCAGGTTTTTACCCATCCTTGTGTCTTGTGTTTTTGGCCTAGGGTCACATTTTTTTGTGATTCTAGTTTCCAGCACCCTTAAAGGCAGTCGGAGGAGCAGCAAAGAATAGTATGACTTTGGAATATTTCCTATGGGTGTACCTGTATGCTCATGAAAATGTGCTTTTTCCCTTTTGTCAGATTTAATCATTTGTCTCCTTGAAAAGTTTAACCTATAACATGTGTCCTCCTGACCAAAGTTTTTAGTGGAACAAATTACAAAGAAAATAAGCAGTTATAATACAGATATGACAGGAAGTTCAACATGCCATGAGAGGACAGAAAGGAAAATGCCTGTAACCCTCTGGGGATAAGGGGGTAGAGGTCAATCATAGAAGACTTTCTGAACCTTAAGCAATAATAGGAGTTATTCAGAAAAGCAGGGAGGGAAGAAGAGTGTTCAACACAGAGGGAGCAGTATCAACAAAGACCTGAAAGTTAGGGAGTGCAAAATATTTAGGATCACTTGGTCCTAGAATACAAGTTGGAGAGTGGCTAGAGGAAGATGGAGAGGTAACCAGGGAACTTTTTCATCCCTGGTAAGGACTATGGACATGATTAGAGAAAGCAGAAGATTAATTTTCATCCAAATAGTAATAGAGTCAGGTTCTCATTTTTGAGAGGTCATTGTGCTTGTAGGGGAAGGACAAATTAGAAGGGACCACAGCAGAGGCAGGGAGGCCAGGAGGCTATTAAAGTATTGTGAGAACTATTCATGATAGCTTCTACTTGAGTAATGGCTGTGGTGATAAAGAGAAATACTCTTATTTGAGAGTCCTCTTCTTCCTCCTCCTCCCCCCTAGCCCTTCTCTCTTCCTCCTCCACCTTTTTGGACTAGCCCCCTGTCATCTCTCATAAATTGTGACTCTTACACCACCCTGATTCTCAAGCTAATGTTGAAATGCAGATTAACTCTATTGCAGTCCTTTGTGTCCCCAAGATGTATCGACATCTAAATGTTTTGCCTTTGTTTTCTATATGGTGTAAATTGAGCGTTCTAAATATTAACAGAATTATGGGAATTTGGTTTTTCCATACATTTCCCATTGTTACTAGCGATAAAACCCAATAGAAGGAAGAAACATAAACAGGCCTGTGATAAATTTTATTGAGTCCCAGCTTGGCGCCCAGCAAAAGGAGCTCCAGAAGGGCTGACATATCCATTGAATCATAGCGCCTGCCAGGACTCAGAGACTCCTCCTGCTTGAGTCGCTTAAACCAAACATTCTCCCTGGTCCACAACTGTGGACAGTGCGTGCAGTGATACACTAGAATGTGTGCTTTACTTTTTAATTTCTGCTAAGTGTTCCAGTGATAAAACCTAAAATTATTAATAGATTTTTCTAGAGCAGTTTCTCAGCCTTGACACAGCTAACATTTTGGGCTGATAATTCCTGTTCTGGGGACTGCCCTATCCTTTGTAAGATGTTTAGCAATGTCCCTGGCCTCTGTGCTCTACATGCTAGTCAATTGTGACAAACAAAAATGGGTATTTCCCTGGATAACCCTGCTTCAGTCACAGTCTTTTTGGTTGAGAAACCACTTTTCTAGAGGAATTCTTAGCTATGCTCCTAAAGGAGGATACTTCATGCTTCAAGGGTATGCCTTACTGAACCTCCCATGGGAGGTACAAATGCAAGGCCTATTAGGAGGTGAGTTAACCCCTGTCACTTGGACCCTACAGTAGAGGAAAGGAGGGCTGACTTGGCTTCTGTTGGCCATGTGCAGGTGACACTGGTATCTTATACCCACGTTTTATTTATTTGTGTGGTGGGGTATTAAGAGAGGGAAGAAGGGAATATTCAAACACTAATTTATGCTGGAGTTGTCCCAGCCCGGAATATATCACTCTGTTTCAATATTACCAATTTACGTTTTGAGAAAGTTGATGAATGATATGTGTCTATATTTATATATTCTTGCATGTACAGGGTGGGGCAAAAGAAGGTTTATTTGTATGAAAAATGATACAATAATTGATAAATAATATACAAGAATAAGTTCTGTGTTTTGCATACTGACAACTATAAACCTACTTTTGCTGCATCCTGTTTATGTGTATGTGCACATGTATGTATGTATGCATGGATTTATAGTGTTACAGTTCTGTAATCATATGTTAACTGTTTGGGGTTTTGTTTATGCTATAATTTTTTCTTTAAGAAATTATTTGTATTGTATAGTCTTTATCTTTGCCTGGTCAATTACTGCATGAGATTTCACTATATAAATTGAGGGGAAATTTTTCAGCTATTTTAGAAAGGTTGATTTGTTTTTTTATGTGTCATAGTTAATAACATACTTCCTAATATCCTGTAGTGTACAGATGTCAACCCATTTCAGTCAATGGACCACATGATGTTAAATATGCAAAACAGTATGCAGGAATTACAAAGAAACTTTGTAAGTAAAAAATAAAATTGATAAGAACATTATTTTCAGTTATTGGTACCCAATATTATAGTGGCTTTCAAACTTCTTAACCACAGTCCGCAGTGGTTGAAAAATATATCTTATATCATGATCTAATAACGCAATACTTATATACTCTATTAATATACCTGAAAAAAGGTTTTATGAGAAAATGATCATACTATTTACAATGCATGCTGATATTTTCTGTTTTATTTCATTTTTTTAAAATCCTGGTCACAACCCACAAAAAATGATTTCACAACCTACAAGTTTAAAAAAATTTTTTTAATTCAACTTCAAAAATATTTGTTCCACTAAAGGTCACTATTATAAATGAACATTTTGTATGGATTTAGATTTTTAAAATTATTTTATAACTTGTCTCCTTAAAAAGAATTGTATGCCTCACTTGTGGTGGTGCAGTGGATAGAGCATTGACCTAGATCGCAGAGGTTGCTAGGTTGAAATCCTGGGCTTGCCCAAGTCAAGGCACATACAAAAAGCAATCAGTGAACAACTAAAGTGAAGCAACTACTATCTCACTCCCTCTCTCTGGCTCCTTCTCTCTCTAAAACCAACAAATAAAAAATCTTAAAAGGAATTGTATCTTTTTAAGAAGTTCTTAGTGTTTAAAAAAATCTGAAAATAGAAATTTCAGGAATCATATTTAGACACTGAATTAGATCCATATAGTCTGATTACTTATAAACTACCCCCATGTATTTCCCCATGTATAAGACGAACCCGCCCCCCCCGGAAAAATCTGAGGTCTGAAAACTGGGTATGTCTTATACAATGGTTATGGCATTTTAAATGCCATAGATAGAACTGAGGACGAGGCAATATATGAAGACAGTTATTCGTCATCAGACACAGATGAGGACAAGCTAATGGACGGGAGTTTTGACAGTGATGAGGAATTGTTTGAATTTTATGATGAATAAAAGTTGAGTTCAGTAATTGTGTAATACATGTTTTTTTTTCCAAATTTTGGACCTCAAAACTAAGGTATATCTTATAGATGGGGAAATACAGTAATACTAATACTCTTACTTTTCTACTTGTAATATTAATATCAAAACAATAACGATTTAATATGAAGAAGGCCCATATTATTTAATCATACAATTTAAAATCTAAGGATCATTTCCAAATGACTGTAGTAATGTAGCAATCTGGTACCCATAGGAGATATAAAACACTTGGTGTATAGCTAATTGGCTCAATGTTAGCAAACTAGTACACAAGTGTCTACCACTGACTAAAAGTATCATAGCATCTATATTTAAATCTAAGTCATAAGTCTTTGATTCCAAAGACTTAAGTATCTTTGAGTGAATCACTTCTTATACCTCAGAAAGAGAGGAGTTGGTGGCTAAAATGGAAGGAAGTTAAGACCTTCCTGGGAGCATTACTTGGCTACACCATACTGATCGTATAGTGTTTTTAGTAGAACTTCTGGTTAGTGTTGTTACTTACTTAAATTCTCAGACATTCTTCATATTTGACTAAACTCTCGGATGTACAATTTCTATTTCTAGGATAACCTTTCAGTGGATCCACATGGACATTCGTTTACTTCTTCCTCAGTTATGACTTATTCCAAAGTAGGAGATGAGCCCCCAAAGGTTTTCCAGGCCTCAACTCAGACCCGTTGGGCTCCAGGAGGAGTACGTATTTCCTAAGCATTCTTAGAGCTTATAAAGCTGTGGAGTGGTAGATCACCTATGTCAAATGTTAATGATTAAGATCTGACATGTTACTGTGGGGGTGTGTGGAGGGCAAAGGACCCACATCACTGTGAAATAACATAGGGCAGTGGTCCCCAACCTTTTCTGGACCACGGACCGGTTTAATGTCAGAAAATATTTTCACAGTTCGGCCTTTAGGGTGGGACGAATAAATGTATCACGTGACTGAGACAAGCGTCAAGAGTGAGTCTTAGACGGATGTAACAGAGGGAATCTGGTCATTTTTTAAAAATAAAACATTGTTCAGACTTAAATATAAATAAAACGGAAATAATGTAAGTTATTTATTCTTTCTCTGCAGACCAGTACCAAATGGCCCACGGACCCGTACCGGTCCACGGCCCGGGGATTGGGGACCACTGCCATAGGGCATTTCTTTGTCTCCTCCACTCTACCTTTTTTTAATGTAAATATTTATTGATGTTTATTACCTTTACATGTTGATAGGTACACAGACAATGAAAAAGTCTTTGTTTCATGAAATAAATGTCTACTTTTAATTTATAATTGAAGTAAATGAACTTTTAACTCATGAAGTATTTCAAGCATACAGAAAGGACATAAAGAATAATACAGATACATAGAAGAAGACATAGGTACTCAACTCATGGACCTGGGTTTTAAAGAGCATTTTATGAATTTGACTCCACAGGCAAGAGAAGTGAAGGCAAAAATTAATGAATGGGACTACATCAGACTAAGAAGTTTTTGCTCAGCAAGAGAAACTGATAACAAAATAAACAGAAAGCCAACTAAATGGGAAATGATATTTTCAAACAACAGCTCAGATAAGGGCCTAATATCCAAAATATACAAAGAACTCATAAAACTCAACAACAAACAAACAAACAATCCAAAAAAAAATGGGAAGAGGACATGAATAGATACTTCTCCCAGGAAGAAATACAAATGGCCAACAGACATATGAAAAGATGCTCATCTTCTTTAGCTATTAGAGAAATGCAAATCAAAACGGCAATGAGATACCACCTCACACCTGTTAGATTAGCTGTTATTAGCAAGACAGGTAATAGCAAATGTTGGAGAGGCTGTGGAGAAAAAGGAACCCTCATACACTGTTGGTGGGAATGTAAAGTAGTACAACCATTATGGAAGAAAGTATGGTGGTTCCTCAAAAAACTGAAAATAGAACTACCTTATGACCCAGCAATCCCTCTACTGGGTATATATCCCAAAAACTCAGAAACATTGATACGTAAAGACACATGCAGCCCCATGTTTATTGCAGCATTGTTCACAGTGGCCAGGACATGGAAACAACCAAAAAGCCCATCAATAGATGACTGGATAAAGAAGATGTGGCACATATACACTATGGAATACTACTCAGCCATAAGAAATGATGACATTGGAACATTTACAGCAAAATGGTGGGATCTTGATAACATGATACGAAGCGAAATAAGTAAATCAGAAAAAACCAGGAACTATATTATTCCATACGTAGGTGGGACGTAATAGTGAAACTAAGAGACATTGATAAGAGTGTGGTGGTTACGGGGGGGGGGAGGGGGGAATGGGAGAGGGATAGGGGGTGGGGAGGGGCACAAAGAAAACAAGATAGAAGGTGACAGAGGACAATCTGACTTTGGGTGGTGGGTATGCAACATAATTGAACGACAAGATAACCTGGACTTGTTATCTTTGAACATATGTATCCTGATTTATTGATGTCACCCCATTAAAACTCCTTAATTGGGCTTCTTGAAAAAAAAAAAAAAAAGAATAATACAGAAAAGTCCTGGGCATGGTGCAGTGGGTACAGAGTGTTGTTCTGGAGCACTGAGGTCGCCAGTTCGAGCCTGAGTTCACCGATCCCAGGGTCACCGGCTCATTTCAAGGTGTCAGCTCAATCCTGATGGTGCCATCTCGACCCTAGGTTGCCTGTTCAAGCCCCTGTCAGGGCTCAACCACAAGGGTGCTGGCTGACCCCCAAAGTAGCTGTTCCAGCCCCAGGGCACACATAAGCAATCAATGGCACAACTAAGAGGGACTCCCTCCCTTCACCGACCTTTCTCTTCCCCAAAAAAAAGAGTAATATAAATAACCATATTTTTTTTACCCAGTATAATGAAATCACAACATTTTTCTCTATTTCCATTAAGTGGTCTCTCATTTTGTTTTCTTTTTAAGCAA
The DNA here is from genome assembly GCF_036850765.1 of Saccopteryx bilineata. Lineage (NCBI taxonomy): Eukaryota > Metazoa > Chordata > Mammalia > Chiroptera > Emballonuridae > Saccopteryx > Saccopteryx bilineata. The sequence goes on from NC_089491.1 coordinate 197,284,599, forward strand.
AAACTTTGCAGATACAGTTAAAATTTCCAATGGATTCCCTCTCCTTGGTCTCTTCTCCTTTTCTCCCTCCCCCAAAGAGAACCATTTTCCTACAGAGATCTGGAATTTAGCATTCTCATGCATGTTTTACAGTGTTATTACTTATATGTGTTTCAGAAACAATATAATGAATTATTTTCAGATTTCTAAACTTTATATAAATGGTTTAATATTGCATGGTCCTTTGCAACTTGACTTTGCTCAATAATATGCTTCTGAGATTTATTCAAATTATGTGTATAGCTCTGGTTTTTTTATAACTGCTTAATGGAATTTGAAATGTGAATATACCACTCTTTTTAAATGTATTTTTTTCATCCTTTTATTTTTTTATTTCTTTTACAGGGACAGAGAGAGAGTCAGAGAGAGGGATAGACAGGAATCAGTTTTTCGTTGCGACACCTTAGTTGTTCATTGATTGCTTTCTCATATGTGCCTTGACCGTGGGGCTACAGCAGACCGAGTAACCCCTTGCCTGAGCCAGCGATCTTGGGTCCAAGCTGTTGAGCTTTTTGCTCAAGCCAGCTGAGCCCGCGCTCAAGCTGGCGACATTAGGGTCTCGAACCTGGGTCCTCCGCATCCCAGTCCAATGCTCTATCCACTGCGCCACCGCCTGGTCAGGCTATACCACAGTTTTTCAATTTACTTTTCTACTGATAAACAAATAGGTATTTTTAATTTTTTACTTATTCATATTTTTACATGTCTCCTTGAACAAAGGATCTAGGAATGGCATTGTTGGGTTGTAGGAGGTGTGTGTCATTTTATCAGAAATTACCAAGTTACTATCACACAGTGATTGAAACAGTCAGCTTCCACAAACTCTGGTATGTGAGTTGCCATAAAAAATTAGGTTTGCTTGTCTAATGGGTGTGAGTGGTTCATTTTTTAGTTTTTATATATAAGAACATACCTTTTGTCTGACCAGGCAGTGGTGCAGTGGATAGAGCGTCAGACTGGGATGCAGAGGACTCAGGTTTGAAACCCTGAGGTCGCTGGCTTAAGTGATGGCTCATTCGGCTTGAGTGTGGGCTCACCAGCTTGAGCCCAAAGGTCACTGGCTTGAGCCCAAGGTTGCTGGCTTAAGCAAGGGATCACTTGCTCTGCTGTAACCCTCCTCCCCCCGTCAAGGCACATATGAGAAAGCAATTAATGAACAACTAAGTTGTTGCAACAAAGATTTGATGCTTCTCATCTCTCTCCCTTCCTATTTGTCCCTAACTGTCCCTCTCTCTGTCTCTGTCTCTCTCTCTCTCTCTCTCTCTCTCACAAAAAAACAAAACAAAACAAAAAATAGAACATACATTTTAATGTTGCTTTTGCAATAATGCAGCTAATTTATCTCAGGAATTTTAATTTTAACTTTCTGTAAGTGACATGTGTGTTATATGTAAACAGAATATAAATGTAGATGTCACACAGGAAACCATGTTAAGATTTTTTGGCTATCATAAATATTCTAATAACTAATAAAATTCATAGGTGGGAGTCATGAGATTAAATCCCATCAACAGGACTGCTGAATAATTTGTTGCCCTTACTTATAGGAATGCTAGCATATATTCCCATCTGTTACATTGTCAAGGCAGTGTTGAAGGCACTAAATTTAATATAATTTATTCTTTGTTTTAATATTTGATTACAATTTTGAAAAAGGTTAAGTTGTATTGGGTCTATTAGTCCTGGACATTTTAATTTCAAGGAATTCAGCAAATAGCAGAGAAGAACTATTACTGCAATTTTACTGAAAGTTGGTAGTAGAACTGAGTACCACTTATTTTTAGAACAGTGGTCTTATCTCTATATTAAATAGGCTTTGAGGAGTTTAGAATTATATCCATTCTATATATACTATATATAGCTAATTTTTATTTTATTTATTTTTACAGATAAAAGAAACTAGGAAAACATTGAGAGATTCTGACAGTGGACTAGAAAAAATATCTGTTGGTCATCATCTCCATGACCGAGCTCATGTCATTAAAAAATCAAAGAACAAGAAGACTGGAGATGAAGAGGTCAACCAAGAGTTCATCAATATGAATGAAAGTAAGCTGTCACAGAAAATAGCATTCTTCTTTCTAAAATCAAAATAGCATCTATATTGGTGGAACTTTAATTTTTTTTGTAGAAACATTTTATAAGATATAGTTTGAGGTGGTAGTTTATCAATGTGTAGGACATATCAAAGTAATAAAATTGTGATTTCATAATTTCATAGTAATTTTGTTCTTTTTATGATAATTTTTGGTAATGCTGAGTATCATTTATTTTTCGTTTTCTACTTGGGAAATAGAATATTTTGAATTATTTAGTAAGACTCAGTAGATAAAATGAGTTTTAGATATTTTTGATTTTCATAGATGTACATTTGAAAAGTATTATAAGTATAAAGAAGAGAATTAAAACTATTTGTAGCCCTGGCCGGTTGGCTCAGCGGTAGAGCGTCGGCCTAGCGTGCGGAGGACCCGGTTTCGATTCCCGGCCAGGGCACACAGGAGAAGCGCCCATTTGCTTCTCCACCCCTCCGCCGCACCTTCCTCTCTGTCTCTCTCTTCCCCTCCCGCAGCCAAGGCTCCGTTGGAGCAAGGACGGCCCGGGCGCTGGGGATGGCTCTGTGGCCTCTGCCTCAGGCGCTAGAGTGGCTCTGGTCGCAACATGGCGATGCCCAGGATGGGCAGAGCATCACCACCTGGTGGACAGAGCGTCGCCCCTGGTGGGCTTGCCGGGTGGATCCCGGTCGGGCGCATGCGGGAGTCTGTCTGACTGTCTCTCCCTGTTTCCAGCTTCAGAAAAATGCAAAAAAAAAAAACCAAAAAAAATCTATTTGTAATCTTAATCCAAAATAATTACTATAAATGTTTTAGTGTATTTCTGGTAATTTTATGTATATGTAAACATTATTTTCAAAGTTATTTTACTATCTATATAATTTATATTGTGCTTATTTTAATTCTCCATAATAATTTTGAATCGTCACCTATGATATTTTTCAAAAACATTCTAAATGGTTACTTAAAAGTTTTATCTTGAATGGGCTACAATATTTTTTTTTTTAAAGCATTTTTATTTATTTATTTATTCATTTTAGAGAGGAGAGGGAGAGAGAGGAGAGACAGAGAGAGAGAAGGGGGGAGAGGAGCTAGAAGCATCAACTCCCATATGCGCCTTGACCAGGCAAGCCCAGGGTTTCGAACCGGCGACCTCAGCATTTCCAGGTTGACGTTTTATCCACTGCGCCACCACAGGTCAGGCTTGGGCTACAATATTTTTAAATGGTTCAGTATTGCTGAGTAATTAGGCTTTTATAGAGATTTTAATTTTTGATATTTTAAAAATATATATATTATAAATAACATATAATATATTATGTATATAACAAGTCAATCTTTTTATTTCTAGATTTTATATTAATTTTCTAATGAATTTAAGTCTTTCCAGTATCCTGACTCTTCTTATTGTAGTTTTTAAGTTGTATTCATGTCCTGTTTTCAGAAAGTATTTTATTTTTATTTATTTATTTATTTATTTTACAGAGACAGAGTGAGAATCAGAGAGAGGGATAGATAGGGTCAGACAGACAGGAACAGAGAGAGATGAGAAGCATCAATCATTAGTTATTCATTGCAACACCTTAGATGTTCATTGATTACTTTCTTATATGTGCCTTGACTGTGGGCCTTCAGCAGATGGAGTAACCCCTTGCTCAATTCAGCGACCTTGAGTCCAAGCTGGTGAGCTTTGCTCAAACCAGATGAGCCCGCGCTCAAGCTGGCGACCTCGGGGTCTCGAACCTGGATCCTCCGCGTCCCAGTCCGACACTCTATCCACTGCACCACCACCTGGTCAGGCCAGAAAGTATTTTAAATAAAAATATTTGATCATAGTAAAGGATTTGAACTATTGTATAATTTTAGAAAAAGAAATTCTCTCAAGGTTGAAGTTTGTTAAACTTACGCAATGAGATGAAAATCACATCTTAACCTTTCATTTTAACCTTTGTAATTTTGTCATTTTAAAATATATACAGAATACTTCACAATAATTAACATGTTGAAGAAAAATTTAGTGAAAGAATACATTATTATTAAGGCAATCTGAAAGAATAAGTATTGTTATTTTCTATCATTGTTGTTATGGAAGTTAGATTATTTAATAACAACATAAATTGTCAGTAGAGATGAGTAACCTGTGTTAGGAAAATGACCATAGAAGCTCGTGAGGCTAGGTTAGAAAGGTAAATGGTGAGATTAAGAGGAAGTGCTAGCTAAAGAGAAGTGTCCAGCTGCAGAGGAAAAGGATGATCACTATGAAAAGACTCAGTAAGAAAGACTGTAAGTCAGTATATTTAGGTCAAGGATCCATAGGGTAGAAGAATAGGATATCCAGGCATGTGCATGAAAAACCAGATAATCAATAACAAAATTATCACAAGGAATAGGAGAGGAGCAAACAGAAAAGTAAATATTACCGAGTCAGAAACCTTTATATTTGAAGCTGTTTCCTGCTTCTATCTTAAAGTTAGGCTGATGGAAACATCAGGCTGGAATGAAGTATGTGGTGAGCACAGCATTTATTGACAATTGATACCTTAATACTTAACCGTTTGTTTTGATATTTAATTTAGGTGATGCTCATGCTTTTGATGATGAGTGGCAAAATGAGATTTTAAAGTACAAACCAGGAGGACAGTGGCGCAATCTAGAAAATACTAGGATGCCAAGCGTTGGGCACGAGAATTCAGAATTCCGAGGACTTAGAAGAAGGTGAACGTTATTTGTAAAATAAATGCTGTTGTTTAAAGAAGAATTAGGAAAAAATGTTATCTGATTTTCCTCTGTTATCAAGAAGTTCTCATTAACATCCAAGTTGTTTGTGTCACCAATATCTTTTGTCAAAAATGTACTATATTTCCCCATGTATAAGCTACACCTTAATTTTGGGGCCCAAATTTTGAAAATAAAATGTATTATATAAAATTATTGAACTCAAGTTTTATTCATCATAAAATTCATACAACTCCTCATCACTGTCAAAACTCCCATCCATTAGCTTGTCCTCATCTGTCTCTAATGAGAATCACAGTCTTCATATATTGCCTCCTCCTCAGTTTCATCTGTGGCATTTGAAATGCCACAACCACTGTATAAGATGCACCCAGTTTTTAACCCCAAATTTTTTGGGAAAATGTGCATCTTATACATGGGGAAATACAATAATTTTACATTATATCTGAATATTTCACACAAATTTAATTTTATACCTAAAAACCAAAAGTATTTCAAGATTACATGATTAGTAACTCACTAGCAAATTATGCCTCAGAAGATGGGCTATATTCTCCTAATGAACGGTGACATGCTATAATGTAGTTGTTCTTATGATACAGCTTTTTATGTGAATATAGTAGGAGTCACAGTTCATATCAGCTAATGATATTGGTATCCAGAGATATGATAAGGGGAACAGGGCTATATTTAAAAGGCTTAACAAAACTTTCCTAATAAGTAAAAAATCAATATTTAATGGTAAATGCAGTTTTAGACACTTGTTTAATACAATATCTGTATAGGATATTTTGGGAGAATTTTGCAAAAATTTTAGCCTCCTTTGGAATTATCTTTGGAATAGCTATGAAATACAAATGTTAAACTTTTTAGGGACTTTTTATGCATTTATCATATAGTTTAGAAATACAATTTAATTTGGTTCTCTGAGGAAAAATGGAGAACAGTAGCTAATTCCTGTTGAAATTACATGAGAGAGAAAGCAGCCTCAACAGGACTTCCAGCAGAATTCTGCTCCAGGCCACAGGAGTGGAGGATCACTGCAGAAGGCAGCGGCTTCCCAGAACCAACGGGGACAGCGGGGCACCAGTAAATCAGCAGTCTCATGCAGAATTTTTTGTGCTAACATCTTTTATTTTAAAATACCTGTTTAGGAGATTTTTAAGAATTATTTTTATTGATTTTAGAGAGGAAGAAAGAGAGGAACATCCATTAATCTGTTCCTGTATGTGCCCTGATTGGGTATTGAACCGGCAACCTCTGCTCTAGAAGACAATGCTCCAACCCACCGAGCTGTCTTCTGGCCAGGGCCTGTTTCGGAATTTAGAGCTCTAATATTGTCTATAGAAAGTCTGCACTCATATAATTTTAGATAGTATCTGTTGAAAAGTTTATTGATAAAAACCTAACAGTGGTGAGATTGACTATGAAATCCAGATCCCAGTAAAAGAAAGCATGTTCTTTATAGATGATCTATAAATCTATGGTTTATCAGGGTCATTTTCTGTAAACTAGCACCATGTGATAGAACTTTCTAAAATGGATTTATGCAATGATGAAAATGTTATATATCTGTACTATCTAAAAATGTATCCACTAGCCACATGTAATTATTGAATCACACTTAAATTGTGACTGGTACAACTGAGGAAGTGAATTTTAAATTTTTTATTTTAATTAAAATTTAAAAATAAATAATATTGCCAGTGGCTACCATGTTGGACAGCATGGTTAAACTATAAATTATTAAATCTGTCTCAGGAAAGCAGCTGCTTTTTTAAAAATGTTAAGTAAAATAGTCTGCCAGGTGTTTTTCAGAACTATTAGGAACTGTTAAAATAAAATTTTGCTTAAATTACAGTGGTTTCTAACATGTTTTTAATGATTTATAAACCACTGACTATTTAAATAACAATATTAATTTTAATATGTCTGTTTCTCAGGGAGAAATCTCATCCAAGTCCAGTTGTTGTACACGGAAGAAGGCCAGATGTTTTTGTGGACAAACTCAACATCAAAGGATCACCTGTGAAGATCAGCAAGAAATAAAGAGCCTTGCATTTGATGTATTTATTTTTGGTTGTTTTAACAAAGAAAGCAATGGTTCTGGATAATACATACAAGACCAATCTCTAGTTGTTAAACCAATTCTGTACTTAACAACTTCTGATATCTCAATGTTCTTAGAAGTGCTAGCTTTGTATTGTCCCTACTCTAGGAATAAAACTTTTATTTTCAACAGTATGGCAAAGTTGTTAAACATTCTAGCAATCTCTTTACTTTAAAACATACTAATGTTTAAAACACATGCTGGTTTTGCTTTTGCAATTATTCTCCTAGTGGCTGTATCTTCTTTTGTACAAGATTGAATGTGGAGCTAGTTCTGTGTAATTAGTTATCAGAGAGTTACATGTGAAAAATGGTCTCAGTTTTTACTAACACTACATTAGAGTTATGTTAATAAAGGTTAAGATTGATGTTATCTAGCCAGCTAGATAAGAGAGATTTTAAAAACTAAAGCAAAACTATACTAGTACTGTCTTATGAGAAATTAGTTATTACTTTGATAAAGAAAATAACCAATAGTTTATTTTTTTTTCTTTTTTTTTTTTTTCCATTTTTCTGAAGCTGGAAACAGGGAGAGACAGTCAGACAGACTCCCGCATGCGCCTGACCGGGATCCACCCGGCACGCCCACCAGGGGCGATGCTCTGCCCACCAGGGGGCGATGCTCTGCCCATCCTGGGCGTCGCCATATTGCGACCAGAGCCACTCTAGCGCCTGAGGCAGAGGCCACAGAGCCATCCCCAGCGCCCGGGCCATCTTTGCTCCAATGGAGCCCTGGCTGCGGGAGGGGAAGAGAGAGACAGAGAGGAAAGCGCGGCAGAGGGGTGGAGAAGCAAATAGGCGCTTCTCCTGTGTGCCCTAGCCGGAAATCGAACCCGGGTCCTCCGCACACTAGGCCGACGCTCAATAGTTTATTTTTAAAGAAATATTCTGAATTGCTAATATACATAAGTTTTCTTCTTACAATTTATACAGTATGTTTTTTGTTCTATATTACATTCTTACCATTTATCAAACTTTACACTGACCTTTCTGTGTAACTTCTTAAGGTAGCCTATTTCTACTCTCCTTTCCTACAAACAGCTTAATCTTTCTCCACAGTTAACATTCTAAAGTTGCAGTGTCCTTGAACAAACTCTGCTCAACCTTTTTGTGACATTTAGGAAAATGCATTTGGTAATCTGCAACCTGAATGATTGATGGTTTCAAAATTTCTTAAGCAGCTGATGTGTGTGTTTGAGCAAGGTACCTAAATAATTCAGTTGTTCCTCTTTTAATTATACCATTTAAAAAATCAGCTCTAGCACTTTTATTCTAGAATTCAAGCATTAATTTGGTTTTTTTTAAAGTTATGTTTGAACTTTATTAGAATATAAAATCTTATCTCTTAAGTCTATTGTTTCAAGGGGAAAAATAGGACAGGAAATCTGTCACTCTATAATCCTGTTATCTTCCTTTTTTAAACTTGGAAATTGAGTTATGTGATTATGCTTATATTTGTCTAGTTTTCTGTATCATACCCTGTTAATTTTACTAGTCAATGTTTCATGCCTTTAATTAGTCACTAAGATGTGTATGTTTCAATTAATTTCTATAATGGAAAGTAACTGAGCATGTATTAAAGATGTTAAAATTTTTCTTTTCTATACTTTAGTGTACTAATGACATGAAATATTGGGGCATTGTCATAAGGCATGATAAAGAACACTTGCATAAATTCACTTGATAAGCAAAATATCAAGAGTAGACACTAATTATTCTCCTTTTGCCTAAATTATCACAGTTATGATAACTCGAATCATTACATTCAAATATGAAGGCACTTTAATAAATAATTGTATTTAAAAGAGTAAAACTTCTGTACATCATATAGTAGTTAGAGAATTCATGGATATTTCTTTTCCTCCCAATTTATTTACCATAGAAATTAAATAAAAGCTTAATTAAACACACACACACATTTCTTACCCCACAGTACTTTCTAAGGGGCCACTAGAGAGATAGAGATGAAATGTTAAATCTTTGTGTTCACATGATGCTGAAGTTGCCTTTTTTTTAGAATTTATTTTTACCCTAATGCTGAAGTCAATATAAAAAATAAGGCTTTGTAACTTATAGTTCACATATTACTTTTTCTTAACAGACAACATTAATCTTTCTGGAACCCTGGGGTTTTTTTTGAGAATGCGAGAATATTAACAATTTGGTGCATGTGGCTTTGATAATAAGGCCAAGATGCATAGTGAGGCTCCTGCCACTTGAGAGATTTTCCTGGTGCTGTCTTAGTGATGTTTTCATTACTTTCATGACTCCATTATACTTCACTGTCATAGGACAAAGCCAGGGGCACATTGTAATCAAATGGTGCCCTGCATGTGGCAGTGTGATGTTATTTGGAGGTGGGGCCTTTGGGAGGTGATTAGGTCAGGAAGGTGAAAGCCTCATAAAGAGAATTAGCACCTTTATAAAAGAGACCCAGAGAGAGCTCCCTTGCCCTTTCTTCCAGGTGAAGATAGAGTGAAGTTGACTACCTTTGAACAGGAAGTGTTTTCTCACCAGACACCAAATTTCTTGGCCTTGCTCGTAGACTTCCTAGCCCCCAGCACATGAAATTTCTATTGTTTATTAGCCATCTGGTCTATGGTATTTTTGTTAAAGAAACCTGAATGAACTAACTGATCAGGATAAGACCATTTGGAGATTTTACCGAGGCTCAACCTCGAACCTTACTGCAATGAAAAGGACCTTCAATTTGGTAGTGCTGTACCTATCCGGGAACTCTTATGGCCCCTCTCTGTCCCTGGTTACATGGATTTTACAGTAATCTGCATTCTGATGCTCTGTGGCCCCAATGTCATGCTGGGGTTTGGGGTTCTGATCAGACTTTGGTGTCCTCTGGTGAGTTTAGCTTTAAAAACCATCTCCTACCTTCTGTCTGCTTTAACACCAACTTATTTGTGAAAATTTATCTTAGTCTTGCCTTTGTGTGAGAATTTTGCTTTGGGACAATCCTTCTATCCACCCATGTTGCCTTCTAACCATGTTTCTCAGGTCAGTAGTCAGCCTGAGACAGACATAGAAATGTTTTACATTTGATAGAATATCAGACAGTTTTTCATGGGTTTGTCAGCTAATAGGTATGTACTACTTGTGGCATAACTTTAGCAGGGAATTGTGACCACTTTGGGGGACTGAGACATGTTGAAGACTTTCACATGAGAAACACCTTAGAGGACAACACCAAAAAACACAAAACCTCAAAAGGAGAGCCTTATGTGTTATTTGTGTAAAGAGACCACTTTGTTTTTGCAGGAGGCCACCTGTTATTTTCATACTTAAGGATTTTTAACTATATGGCTTATATTTAAATTATCTCCCCAGCCAGATGGTTCAGTTGGTTGAGCATTGACTGGACACACAGAGATTGAGGGTTCCATCTCCAGCCAGGGCACATACAGGAACAGATTGATGTTTCCCTCTCCCTCTCTCTCTGTCTCTCTCTCTTCCTCTCTCTAAAATCATTTTTTTAAAAAAAATATAAGTTCTCTTCTTGAAGGGGTATGGTAATTAACCTTTTATATGGTAATTTCATACTTGTATTATTAAATTAATTAAGCAAGGAGGCCATTATATTGAGGTGGCTTTAAAGCTTTAATAGACCCCGTGAGCAAAACAAAACCTAACTCTGTAATGCCTCAAGGTTAAGAAACTGAAACGTAAAGAACCCAATCCCAAACAGCCAGTTAAGCTTTCCCAAGCAAGGCAAAGCCTTCAGTTAAAGCCAGTCAAAGCAAGTTTTTTCTCCACCCTATACTCCTTCCTCCTCTCTCTAAAGCAGGGGTCCCCAAACTACGGCCCCCTGAGGCCATTTATCCGGCCCTCGCCGCACTTCTGGAAGGGGCACCTCTTTCATTGGTGGTCAGTGAGAGGAGCATAGTTCCCATTGAAATACTGGTCAGTTTGTTGATTTAAATTTACTTGTTCTTTAATTTAAATATTGTATTTCTTCCCATTTTGTTTTTTTTACTTTAAAATAAGATATGTGCAGTGTGCATAGGGATTTGCTCATAGTTTTTTTTATAGTCTGGCCCTCCAATGGTCTGAGGGACAGTGAACTGGCCCCCTGTGTAAAAAGTTTGGGGACCCCTACTCTAAAGGTTCCTTCCAAGAGCATGTCCTCAATAAATTACTTGCTCTAAAAAAAAAAAAAAAAAAAAAAAAAAAAAAGCCAGTCAAAGCGTTTCCTCTTTGCTTCTGCCTCTAGAAGGTCTTTCCCAGCTTCCTTTTGCAGGAGCATTCCAGATCACTTCCAGACTCACACTGCTCTACTGGGATTGATTTTGTTCAAACACCATTTTTACCATGCCTCAGTTTATCCTTTAACAATACTGTATAAAGCTCTAGCTAAATTTTAGCTAAAATTTTAATCTTTGAGATTCTCAGTTAACTATTCTAAACCCTACAAATGCTAAATTAATCTTTAGATGCTTGGACAGTTTCTAAGTAAAAGTGATACAAAGCTTTGGTTTCTAAAGATAGTTTCAGTTTATCTTATTTTTATTTATTATGAAATGCCTATGAATTAACACAATGTGCAATAGGTTGGATGGTATGTACAGTATGTCCTATTTTACCATTTTAAAACTTAACAGAAGTAATCAATAATGTGTACTCATACTCATGAAAGTTGAGCTAAACAGTGCTTGGTTTTCTGTCTTTCAGTTTGAAAACAAAACAAAAGTTGATTAGTTAAAAGTGGTATTAATAAAAAGGCTATATTTGATGTAATAATTACAGAAAAATATGAATATATCAATATATACACAGGATAATGAGTATGAATTTTTACTAAAGGGATTTTACTAAAGTGGTAATTTCAGTGTAATAAATATACTGCTTTATTTAACACAATTATCTTAAAGTAAAAACCTTAATTTTATTACCATTTACATAATTATGGGTTCAATTTATATTTTTTAGACAAATAGAAAGGCATATTAAAACTAAAATTTTTAAAGCCTAACAATGAAAAGAGTTTATTTAAAGATATATTCAACTTTAATGAATTTATCAAAGCTTAGAAATCTTTTATTATAAATTAATACATGGGTGATATACAAAAAGTAAATTCAAAATTTATCATTTTCTGGTTTTTTAATTGTCCCTTGTAATTTGCTCTTATTTCTATTTATTTGACCTCATTCATTCATTTAACATATATTTATTGAACACCTCACCTCACACATTCAAAAGGATACAGCAATTAAAACCAAATCACTGCTCTTATGAATTGACATTCTCATTGGTAATCAGACAATAAACAGGTATGTCAAATGTCTGGATATGTGCTCCTGTGCTCCGCAGGAAGATGAGGCAGCCTGGGAAGACAGAAAGGGGGACTTGCTGTTGTAGAACAGCTGGTCAGGGAACATCTCACAGATATGGGCTATCTGAACAGAGAGAAGAAAGTAAGAGAAACACGCACTGGCCTGGCAGGAAGAGCAATGACTGGTCATGTGAGGACAAGCAAAGAGGCCATTGTGACTGGAGCAAAACGAGCAAGAGCTACATTGGCTTAGCTGCTCAAGCAGGGCCCTGTCAGCGCTTACTCTGACAGGGAGTGGAACCCTTTCAGAATTTTGTTTGTTTTAGTTTTAGTTAACCTACACAAAAGCAGAGATAACAGCAACAATGAATTCACTGGATGGAGTGTTTGCAGCAGAGAAATGAAATGATCTGACTTAAAGGGATCCTTTAGTTACTACATTGAGTAGAGCAAGCAGCAAGGGTGACTCCAGTAATTCTGTGAAGGTGACAAGGCTTGAGAGGTGGCGATAAGGGGCAGGTCCTTGATTTATTTTTGAAGGTAGTGCCTATAGCATATGCTGATAGATTAGGGGTGGCAAAGAGTGGTGTCAAAATAACTTTTGGTATAGGCAACTCAACAGGTTCCACTTATGCAGTGAAGACTGCAGAAAGGTTTGGGAGGAAAATTAGACTTTTTTTTTTAGATGCTGCTAAGAGATTCAAGTGGAATCATCAAGGATACTGTCTTCCTTGGATTGGACATACAGCGATTAACATTGACCAATGACTGAACATCTGGAAATGAGAAAATGCACAAATAGTTGGTAGTTCATTATTTTTCCACGTTCTTTTCAGGTCGTGTCCTACAGATAATTATTTTTTATATTTGTAATAACATGGTGTATGTCCAGTAGTCGTGGCCGTCGCAGCCATGCACATGCAGGTTCTCATTAGATTCAGGCAGACGGTAAAGAAACAGTGGAGCCAAATATGGTGGGCTATTCCTTTATTAAAGTCTCACACTAGCTGATGAGCAAACAGGGCTCCCAAAGTCACTGACACATTCTCTGGTTCCACAACCAGAAGAATCTTCTCTGGTTCCTCCTAGAATAAAAGGCCCCACCAGTCTCAGCAGAGCTCGCAAAGTCCTCAGCTCTGGTTCCCCATCTGTGCACTGTAAGGTATTGTTCCCCACTGAGGAAGAAGGAAGGGGCTGGAGCCAGAAAGTGTGGAATAATAAAGGCTTTATTGAGTACAGAGCACATCCCAGGGGGCAGAGGCCAGGGGAGTCGCAAGGTGTGACCTGTGTGGGATATATTTAAAGGGTCCCTAGTATGGTCGAGTTAATATGACGTGGTGAAACCTCACTGGCTGGTGGAGGTGTCACTCTTTTCCAAAGGGCTCCTGGGAAGTTTCTTTTGGTGCGCTTGGTTGTGGGCGGTCCCAGCCAAAATTCCCAGGCCTGACCTTTTCCCATTATCCACCGATCTTACATTCTGACCTTTTGTGTTAAATAGAATAGGGGTGCTGTTTATTCATCTGGCTACTTCCTGCTGATTAGGGGTGTCGTGGAGAGGGGGAGATCAGAAAGTGGTGGCTTTGAGGGGTGTCAAGAGGAACATCTGTTTGGCCGTGACTGGAGAAACTTCATGGATGTGGTCCGGTAAGGATTTTTTAAAAAGAGGAGTAATAAGAGGATCTGCAGGGTCCAGCCTTTTGGTGAGCTGGAGATGGATGGAGTCCAGTGGTTCCGACTGCCAGTGGTCCTGTAAGGAGGCAAGCTTGAGGCAAAACTGCATGTCAGGAGTGGTAAAAAGGGGAATGGAAGGGTCCCATCCATTCCCATACCCAAGACCCGTGAGGGAACTAGAGGTCCAGAGTGTGATGGCAAAAAGAGAAGGTAGCCCCCGTGTCCACAAGAAATGAGATGGACTTACCCACTTGTTGCAGCATACCCTGGGTTCTCTGAGTCCAGTCCTAGGAGTTTGAGTGATGCACCCACCTGGCTGGATTGGCCTTCCATTTGGGTGGCTTGTCCTCCATGTAGAGGTGCCGAGGAAAAGCCTGTTGCCCAAAGGGGCAATCACTCCACCAGTGACCGGGCTATTTGCAGTCAGGGCAGGGCTCAGTGGGCAGCCACAGGCACGGGCCCTGCCAGGACCAGTGGTCCAGCTTGCCACACTTAAAGCAAGCTGCTAGTGGGATTCCTCTTTGTGGCTTGGACTTGGGTTGGGGACTTCCTATGCCTTGCCTCTGTTGCTCTGCTGGCCTCAGGGCTGCCATTAGAGCCTAGGTTTAGAGCATTACCTTCTGCTGCTGCATGTGGGCCTGGTGAGTAGCCTTGGCCTGTTTCTACTAGTTGGGACCATTAAAAACTTTAAATGCCATGTTCACAAGTCCTGGATAGGGGTTTGGGGGTGAAAATAAGAGAGGGGGGCTCGTGGGGAACCCAGCACCCAGATCCAGCCAGAAACACTAGAGCCAGAGGCAGGACAGGGCCAGAACTTCCTGTAAGAAAATTGAGGTTGGGCATTGGGGTCCTGCAAACCGGTGTAAGAGCCAATAGTAGGTGGAGAATGGCCTGACAGAGGAGGGACTTAAGAACACAGTGGAGAAGGGAGGGGTCCCTGGCCAGCAGGGGAGGAGAAAGAGAGACTGGTAGTGGTGAATAAGAAACAGGATTTTGGAGGGCAAAGGGAGGGGAGGGGGCTCTCAGAGGGAAGAGACCCGGGCAAAGAGGTCCACAGAGGGACCAGAGAGAAGTCCCGAGAGAAGGGCACCCTCGAGGGTCAGGCAGGAGGGGGAGAGAGTTGGGAGTCCACGGAGAAGAAAAGATCAGGAGTGGAGGTTTTAGGTGAGGTTTTTCTGGCCAGAAAAAGGCCTGCACAGTGGAACAGGTGGCATAAAGATTAAGGACGGGCACGAGAATAATTAGAAGCCATGAATATAAAGGATCTCCAACCAGCTCCCAGCTTTTTGGTGATAGTTAAATTGGTGAGGGTGTTAAAACCAAAAGTCCCTTCAGGAGGCTAATCCAGTGGGTTCTGTGGCCTGGCCACAGCAGAGAAGAACAGTTTCTTCTTCTTTAGGGAGGGAGATTCCTGTGCCCCCACGGCCGCCCTCAGTCCTCAGAGTGATCAGAGATGAGTATTAGTGTCCCAAAACTCAAGCTCTGGCCACGGACGGATAAGGTTAAGTGGATGTGCTCGGGACATCTCCACGGGCACATGCACTTGGAACGGAAAGAGGTTCCTGACGTAGCTACGGTTTCCGGATAGGGAGTCTCAGTGGAAAGAACTCAAGGGTGGCTGGAGGCAGGGGAGTTACCGCACTGTGTGCTAAAGTGGGTGGGAGGTCGGAGATCCTGGTTCTTTCTCTGAGGGGAAGGGAAGAGAAGCAGCTCTTGCAGACTACAAACTCCTTCCAGGTTTTCGGCACCGAAATGTAAGGTATTTTTCCCCGCCGAGAAAGAAGGAAGGGGCCAGAGCCACAAAGTGTGGAATAATAAAAGTTTTATTGAGTACAGAGTGTGCATCCCGCCCGACGAGGTTCCCTGGCCCCGGGGACAGAGGCTAGGCAAGTCGCAAGGAGTGACCCATGTGAGAGAAATTTAAAGGATCCCTAGGGTGGTCGAGTTAATATGATGTGGTGAAATCTCACTGGCTGCCAGAATTGTCGCTCTTTTCCAAAGGGCTCCTGGGAAGTTTCTTTTGGTGTGTTTGGTTGTGGGCGGTCCTAGCCAAAATTCCCAGGCCTGACCTTTCCCCATTATCCACTGACCTTACATACACCTTCTTTTTCTCTGCACACACTGGCTTCTTCTTCAGCACTCTGCATTCTCTCTGCTCTCCCTGCAAAACATGGCTTCTTTCTCTCTCCCTGCCAACATGGCTTCTTTCTTTGCTCTAACTCAGTGGTAGTCAACCTGGTCTCTACCGCCCACTAGTGGGCGTTCCAGGTTTCATGGTGGGCGGTAGCAGAGCAACCTAAGTATAAATAAAAAGATAGATTTAACTATAGTAAGTTGTTTTATAAAGATTTATTCTGCCAAACTTAGCGGAAATCCGACATAAAGTATTTGGTAAGTAATTATTATTATATGCTTTAACGTGCTGCAACTCTGCTTTATAAATTTTATAAAGTAAAGTTACTTCCCTACTTTATAAATCACCATTACTGTGGAACCGGTGGGCGGTTAGAAAATTTTACTACTAACAGAGAGATACAAAAGTGGGCGGTAGGTATAAAAAGGTTGACTACCTCTGCTCTAACTCTGCAAACCTGGCTTCTCTCTCTCTCTCTCTCGCTCTCCTTTTCCTTTTTTCAAAACTTTCTGGCAGGAAAATGTCTCCTCCAGCAAACATTAGCAAGACAATGGCCTTTCCCAAGCAGGAAGATAATTTGCAATTTAACAGATTACATACTTGGCACTGCCCAGTGCCATTTTTTAACACTAAAAGTGAGCAAATTCAGTGGGCATGTATTTGCCCAACACATGGATAATGTCTTTGCATTTTATTTTTAACTAAAGTTCTGTTATAAACATTTCTCCATGTTGCTACATCTGCAAAACATTTATATTTAAAGGCTGCATCTTTCTGGGAGCTTGGTTAGTCTCAAAGAGTGCACTTTCTCACCCAAGCCGGCAGATGGCGCTGGGTAGTGGGTAGTGGAGGGCGCTGCTCTACTTTGAAGTCCGGAAGCTTCTCCCTATTTTCCTGTTCCCCCGGAAGTGTTTGCTCCAGAAGTGCTCTCCCCTCACTGCTTCCGGTGGGGTTTGGAGCAGTCCCCGCGGCGGTGCCGGTTGCTGAGCTGACCCGGAGCCCCTGGAGCCTCATACTGGTTCTGCATTTGCCATGAGGCTGCTGAGCGCGGCCCTGGGACGTGGGCCGTTCCCGCGGGTGCCGGCCACCTCAGGCTGGCGGGGGAAGCAGGTACTAGTGTCCGGCTAGGCGGGACCGAACCGGGCCGGTCCCGGGACCGCCTTCCTGACAGCTCGGGTACGAGCGTCGTGCCCCGTGCGAGTCCCGCGTGCCGTCACCACGGCTGCGTCTCTGACCTGGGAGGCCTGACGCGCTCCCACTCAGGGTTGAGCCTCTTCTTAAGTGACGGCAGTGAAGGCCAAGAGAGCTGAACAGTTAGTGTGTGCCGGCTCGAACCGGACTCCGACTCATTTCCCTGCAGTGTCCGTTGGTCCGACCGTCCGTCGTCACCGGGTGATGTAATTGGGCTCTCGGACTAAACTTCTTTGTGGTCTTGTTTGCACCTTTGCGGAGACGCAGAGTGAAGCAGGATTCGGTCGGAGTCGATCCTTTTACTGTCACACAAACTTCATTTGCATTGCTCGCTGGTATCCCTGGGATTGACCCAACCCAGTTTCATTTAATAGTTTTACCCTTTTTCCAAGGTCTTTTTTCCTTTTCCCAGACTGCATTTTGGATGTGCAGTCCTATAGGAAGACGTTTATATCGTGTCTTAATTTTATAAACTGCGAGATTCCGGGCCACCCCCCCCCGCCCATTAACGTTTTTTAAAAATGTCAGCTGTTCTTGTGTAAAAGAAGTTGGAAACCTTTTGTAGGCTGCCTTGGCACCACTGCATGGAACATGTAAGCCATCAAACAGCTTTGCTTGCTGTAACTTAAAGGGGGTCAAGGGGAATCAAAGGAAAATTTAAACTAAAAACTTATTTCTATGAGTTGTCTCTGATTTTATCAGCTCGTGTATATTTTCAAACCTGTAGTATTCAGTAAATGTATCTGCCCCTTTAATTAATTTATTTGACTATGTCTTTTTTTATCGATTGATTTATTTTTAAAAAATATATCTTTTCTGTCCCCTCTGGCAGTCTCTCTGATTCCAAGAGTTTCAGGTTGCGACATCTACTCTTTTGCTTTTCCAGGCTCTCTCAGGTGATGTTTGTGTCCATTGAGATTCCTTGGAGGAAAGATGTGCACCAAACCCACGATGATCACCCCTGTCACCTTGTAAAATGTAGTGAACTGAGCTCTCTTATTTTTTTAGGTTAGTTGGAAAGTCTGCCGATGGTGTTCATCAGGGGTGATTCCTAACGAAAGGATAAGAAATATTGGAATCTCAGCTCATATTGACTCTGGGAAGACTACATTAACAGAACGAGTGCTTTACTACACTGGCAGGATTGCAAAGATGCATGAGGTATATAGTTCATGTTGATTCCAGATTAGCTAGGGCTTGGTTTTCATGGCTTTGTAGTTATGATTTAATAAGCTTCACAAAACCTGAAAGTTTTAAAGAATGGGAACAGTGGATCCTTAATCATAATTATATTACAAAGTTGATAGCTCAAGTATGCTTGAAATGTTGCTCTGAGGAATCTCTCTAGAGAGCATCACTGTAGGTATACTGAGTAGGTTGTCTTTTGAGACTTTTTAAGTCAATATGATGTACCTTTAAGCAGCCATTAAAATAGTATTTACATAGTTGTTGTATTTTTAAGATTTTATTTATTTTAGAGAGAGGAAAGAGAGAAAGGGAGGAGGAGTGGGAAGCATCAACTCATAGCAGTTACTTCTCTCATTTGCTGGGAGAAGCCTGGGGTTTTGAACCAGGAACCTTAGCATTCCAGGTTGAGGCCCTATCCACTGTGTCACCACAGGTCAGGCTACATAATTCTTAATGTTATGGAGAGGCGTTTATAATGTTAAGTGGAAAAAAGGATCTAAAATGGTATATGAAGTATGAGCTTAATTGTTAAAAAATACATATATCAGAAAAAAATTAAGAAAATATTGAAACTTTCCTGAAGAAATTACATATCATTGAGTAACTTAACTCTCCATTTAAAAATATTTCTTCAGGTTAAGATCTTCTTAAGTCATCCACTTGTAGCAGCAGGGAAACATCTGTTCTCTGACCATCTATTCCAGGGGTCCCCAAACTTTTTACACAGGGGGCCAGTTCACTGTCCCTCAGACTGTTGGAGGGCCGTACTATAAAAAAAACTATGAACAAATCCCTATGCACACTGCACATATCTTATTTTAAAGTAAAAAAACAAAACGGGAACAAATACAATATTTAAAATAAAGAACAAGTAAATTTAAATCAACAAACTGACCAGTATTTCAATGGGAACTATGCGCCTCTCACTGACCACCAATGAAAGAGGTGCCCCTTCCAGAAGTGCGGCGGGGGCCGGATAAATGGCCTCAGGGGGCCGCAGTTTGGGGACCCCTGATCTATTCACAGACTAACACAAGGCTGGTTGTCAGGAGCAGTGCAGAGGAGCAAGGAGGGCTCTAAGACTGAGTGATTGCTCTGTGGCAGTACTTGCTGAGAACGGCAATGAAAAATTGGTTAGCGGGTAATGGAGGGCAGTGTCTGTCATTGGTTTTCTATTTCATGAGATGATATGATTTGACAAATCAGGCTTTTCTGAAAATTGCATCTACTGGCTGTGTTCTGGTTCCATCTCAGTAAACGTTTCTTTGCTTCTTGGAATTCAGGGACAGATAAATCTGAGTAGCTGTGCTTGTGTTTAGGTGAAAGGTAAAGATGGAGTTGGTGCTGTCATGGACTCCATGGAGCTAGAGAGACAGAGGGGAATCACCATTCAGTCCGCGGCCACCTACACCATGTGGAAAAATGTCAATATCAACATCATAGACACTCCTGGTGAGTGGGGCTCTTGGTTTCCTGCAGTTTGTCTGGGCAGGGCACACGTAGCTCTCTCTTCTACATGGTGCAGCTCAGTTTTAAATATCAAATCTTACTCAAAAGTGTGACTGAGTCCCTATCAGAGCAATTTGACTTGGGTCCTAAGGCACCTCATCCTTTTGTGGTTTCCTTGAAAAACAGTGCTAATAATTGTGAGTAGGAAGGGTCATGCCTTTTACGTTTTGCAGCTAATTTTAAAGGTCCCATGCACTTTGTCTTTTTGAAGTGATCTTGTTGGGCCCCTGGACCTTATGGTGAGTGAATGGTATTGGTGATTTTAAAAACATATCCTAATTAGAAGACTTATGCAATGAGCAGGGATACAAAAAGTTTTAATAGTGCATGTTATAAAACTTCAGACTACTCTTGAAGACCCTCACACACTTCCTTGTCTCACTCAGGGCATGTGGACTTCACGGTAGAAGTTGAGCGGGCCCTGAGAGTGCTGGACGGCGCAGTGCTCGTTCTCTGTGCAGTCGGAGGGGTGCAGTGCCAGACCATGACCGTTAATCGCCAGATGAAGCGCTACAGCATTCCATTTTTAACTTTCATTAACAAACTGGACCGAATGGGCGCCAACCCTGCCCGGGCACTGCAGCAAATGAGGTATTGAACCTTAGAAGGGAGGGACAGAGGGGGTGTGATGATCTGCATAAGACTATATTCTGAAGAGCAATTAATTCAGTATCTTTAGCTTTATCCTTATTTTTCTTTTTCTAAAAAGTTGTTTGTGAGTGCCCTTACCTTAGGAAATGGAACATTGAAGTCAGTAGTTTGGTTTGTGGTGTGATCTTATCAACTATCTCTGTAAAATGGGGGAAATATGACTTACTTTGTAGGGGTGCTGAAGGTGAATTCAGAAAACAATCTGGCAGTTTATACTGTTTTGCTATAATTAAAGAATTTATTATCTGGAGTAGATCCTGAAAGTATTCTGCATTTATTTAGACAAATCTAGAAGATCATCTTCAGTTTAACCTTTTCTTGAGAAATGTAATTAACTCCGGAAGTAGTATGCTGTGTTCCCTTGCTCATATGCTGAGATACCTGCTAAGAGCAGTAACACTTCTTTCTGTACTAGCTCTAACCCATGGTATTTATAGCATGTTACACTTTACACAACTGTGTGTATTTCAGATAATCTTTGGAAAAAGTCAGAGTTTCACTTTTCACTTCTTTTAGATGTGTAAATGGAGCTGTAGAGTTTCTACTCAAAGTTACAGAATGTAGAGCTGGTGGACATAGGCAGCAAAGTCTGTGATAGCTGAAGGGCTGAGTGATGTGTCCGATGACGAAAGATATGGTGTTGAGGAACTTGAAGTGACCCTGTTGCTGTGTGCCCTTTTATGAAAGTGATGTATTTGAGAATGTGAGAGTGAAGTTTTTCTTTGATAGATTGGAATACTTTCTTGGTAAAATGAAACATTTTCACTTTTTGTCTTTGTTTTATATTTTAGTTGTGGTTGTCAATACAAGCAATACTAGTCTTTTTCTGAATTTTAGGAATATTCTCTTTAGCATCTATTTGACTCTTGGTTTACTTCACTATCTTTTTACCTGTTTTCTCACTTTGTAACTCCCGTTGTACAGATTTTGAAATTTCTGGATCTGGCTTCTGTGTTCTAACTTTTCTAGCACACTTTATTTTCATAAACTTTCTCTTTTATTGCAATATCTTTGTTCATTATGTCTCAGACCTTTACATTTTATTTTTATGTAATAACTTTCCTTGGAGGTTAGTACTATTTCTTTGTTTCATGCCTTCTTTTCAAGCTGTTGGTTTCCTTCAACTATTTGCTGATTTCTAGTTATCTATTGTTCTAGATAGGCACCTATAATCTAGACTGAATGGTGGTAGCTAGCGCATATTTCTTTTCAAGTGAGGATTCCTGCCTGTGAGTGCAAGTTCCAGTCAGTGGTTGTGCCTGATGGGGTTATAGGCTGATGATGAGTGTCTGACTTTAACATTCACTCTCAGAGTTTCCCCCAGGAACTCCTCTTTAGATAACTGTACAGCAGGCCCTCAGATTATGACAATCTTGACATATGATGTTTTGAGTTTACGGTGCTCTCTCCCAAAAAACTTTAAAAAATTGAGACGTGAGTGTTTTGGCTTACACCACAGCATCATACTCACTGACTACGTGGGTGGACTAGTTTCCTTGCACCTGGCGGAGGAATAGGAAGAATAGGCAGGAATGTGGAATGTTTGTATTTTTATGTTCTAGATTATGACTTTTTTTTCCTTTTTTTAAATTGTTTTTTTAATTTATTGTGTTAACATGGATTTAAATGTTCCACTCAATATAAAACCCTCACCATCCTCTAGATTATGATTTTACAACTGTATTAGGATAGGTAAGTGACTTAGGCTATGGTGTGTTTCGATGTACACTAAAATTTGGGTTATGTCACTGTTGTAGGAATGAAACTATGTCATAACCTGAGGACCCCTGTACTCAGTTTTGCTGCAGTCAGCTGATTCAAGATGAGATGTGGGGATAGTTGTCCCACCACCTTTTAGAGTTCTTTTTGTTGCCTAAATAGCGTAGTGGCTTCCTTAGAATAATGACTGTGGCAGTCCGTTCCCAACTGCTTTATATCTGACATGTTATGACCAGCTGACAACACCCCTCCCAGACCAACAGCATCTACTATTGATTTCTTTTAATATTTATTTTGTTATTTTAAAGGGATCTGCGGAGAAAAAAGGTAAATACATGTATTCTTATTTTCCAGGTCTAAACTAAGTCATAATGCAGCATTCATGCAGCTACCCATCGGTTTGGAGGGTGATTTTAAAGGTATTATAGATCTCGTTGAAGAACGAGCCATCTATTTTGATGGAGACTTTGGGTAAGTATTAAAAATATACTGTTAAACTTTTATAATTTGAAAAGTATTAAAGAGAAGGGAAGAATGAGTTTTATTTTTTTATTTAACATAAATACCTTTTGGAAATGTGGCTGGGATAATATCCTCTAAAATGATTTTGTTTAATGCTTTTTTAATACTAGTTGTATTCATTCCAAGGGAGAGTATGTTACTTGCCAAGTAATGTGTTTATTTCTCATTAGGACAGGCATGGTGTGGTAGCAGGAGGCCTTTAGCTTGGGCTGATGATGTAATGTCGTCTTGATTGAGCCATTCATTCATTCTGCAGACTTCTAGGGTGCAGCCATGTCCTGGGCATTGTGACAGAAACTGGGAAGAAAATGAGATCATAATTACTTCCTCTACCTACTTTGTAGCATTACGAAGATAAAACGATCAATATGTAAGAAGGAGTTAAAATTGTACAGATGTGTTTTAGACAATACAAGAAATAAATTGATAACCATTTGACACGGCATTTGGTTCTTCAATTAACTTGTGAGTGACCTTTGCATACAAAGCACTATAACTGCTCCGTGGTTATCAAACCATGGCATTTGGGCAGATCACTGGGCAAGGTTGTATAAATGCAGATTCTTGTATCCACCTCCAGGAAGTCTGGTTCAGTAGATGTTAGGGTGGAGGCTGGAATTTGCATTCTGGAAAACTCCCACATGATGCTGATGTGGCAGGTCTACAGACCACACTTTGAGTCTCATTAATCTAGACAGTGTGGCAAGTCACAAATGACCCTTGTTCTGATGAGTGACCCCACAGCCTGGCATTTTTTCCAAAGCTACTGCTTGAAGGCTTTCCTTCCTTTGCTGTGGACCTGGGATTGCTGGTCTGGCAGGTGGGTAAAGGGTATTGGGACCAGTTTAATGTAGAATTTATCCGCCATCTTATAGGCAGGGTAAAGATGGGAGCTGTCCAGCGAATCAGGTGTTTCTCACACTTTTGTGACAACTAACTAATGACAACCAAGTTTGTCTGGTACTCCTTAGAGCAGGGGTCCCCAAACTACGGCCCGCGGGCCGCATGCGGCCCCCTGAGGCCATTTATCCGGCCCCTGCCGCACTTCTGGAAGGGGCACCTCTTTCATTGGTGGTCAGTGAGAGGAGCATAGTTCCCATTGAAATACTGGTCAGTTTGTTGATTTAAATTTACTTGTTTTTATTTTAAATATTGTATTTGTTCCTGTTTTGTTTTTTTACTTTAAAATAAGGTATGTGCAGTGTTCATAGGGATTTGGTCATAGTTTTTTTTTATAGTCCTGTCCTTCAATGGTCTGAGGGACAGTGAACTGGCCCCCTATGTAAAAAGTTTGGGGATCCCTGCCTTAGAGTGTAAGGCCCACAGAGGACAAGGATTTTTTTTTTTTTTTTTGTATTTTTCTGAAGCTGGAAATGGGGAGAGACAGTCAGACAGACTCCCGCATGTGCCCGACTGGGATCTACCCAGCACGCTCACCAGGGGCGATGCTCTGCCCACCAGGGGGCAATGCTCTGCCCCTCCAGGGCGTCTCTCTGCCAAGACCAGAGCCACTCTAGCGCCTGGGGCAGAGGCCAAGGAGCCATCCCCAGCGCCCGGGCCATCTTTGCTCCAATGGAGCCTTTGCTGCAGGAGGGGAAGAGAGAGACAGAGAGGAAGGAGGGGGTGGGGGTGGAGAAGCAAATGGGCGCTTTTCCTATGTGCCCTAGCCGGGAATCGAACCCAGGTCCCCCGCACGCCAGGCCGACGCTCTACCGCTGAGCCAACCAGCCAGGGCCTGGAGGACAGGGATTTTTATCAGGTTTTTTCCCAGCTATTCCCCCAGTGGTAAAGCTGTCAGGTATGTAATAGGGACTCAAAATATTTGTAAATAAATGAGTAAATCCAATTGCCCAGAATTACCAGGCTACAAGTTTTTGTCTTCTAAAATAGAGGCTTTTTTTTTCCTTTTTGACAGAGTCAGAGGGACTAATAGGGACAGACGGAGGGAGAGAGGAATGGAGAGAGATGAGAAGCATCAATTCTTCGTTGTGGCACCTTAGTTGTTCATTGATTGCTTTCTCATATGTGCCTTGACTGGAGGGCACCAGCAGAGCGAGTGACCCCTTGCTTGAGCCAGCAACCTTGGGCTTCAAGCTGGTGAGCCTGTGCTCAAGCTGGATAAACCCACGCTCAAGCAGGCAACCTCAGGGTTTTGAACCTGGGTTCTCTGTGTCCCAGTCCAATGCTCTATCCCAGGGGTCGGGAACCTTTTTGGCTGAGAGAGCCATGAATGCCACATATTTTAAAATGTAATTCCGTGAGAGCCATACAATGACCCGTGTACGTTACACATTATTCAATAAAAATTTGGTGTTGTTTCTGAGGACAGCTATGATTTGCTCCAGCCACCTGCAACCATGAACATGAGCGGTAGGAAATGAATGGATTGTAATACATGAGAATGTTTTATATTTTTAACATTATTTTTTTTATTAAAGATTTGTCTGCGAGCCAGATGCAGCCATCAAAAGAGCCACATCTGGCTCGCGAGCCATAGGTTCCTGACCCCTGCTCTATCCACTGCGCCTCCACCACCTGGTCAGGCTAAAATAGAGCCTTTTAAACTTTGTTGTACATCGGAACGATGGCTGGAACTTCTTCATATACCGGCCCCCTTTCCCAGCCCTAGACCACTGGGCTTGTCTGTTTTGAAAGGACTGCTCAGGTGATTCTGACATAAAAGGCTAAAAACCAGGGAGCTTGCCAGATAGGAAGACATTAAGCTCTAAAGACTGATGAGCAGTCTTTAGAACTATTTGCAGTTGGCTTTTACCTGTTTTCCGTAAGATTATTTTTTGACATTAGTTTTTATTTTAAAAATACTCTGAAAACTTTCATACTTTTTATATTTCTAAGTATCAAGTATATTTACATCTTAGCTGTACATATTTTATTTGTGACTCTTACCTTTTTGGCCTTTAGAGGGATGAAGAACTGAGGCCACAGTCCAGTCTGGACCAATTTGCTTTGCCGGTTTTGCCCTCTATGTCTGAATTTTAAAGATATCCATTAGTATTATTTGTCATAATAATACAAGTCTATCAGAGCTCTTGTCTAAAAAGATATTTTAGCTATTACTTTTAACTTTTTTTTTTATTTTATTTTTTTATTTTTACAGAGACAGAGAGTCAGAGGGATAGACAGGGACAGACAGACAGGAATGGAGACAGATGAGAAGCATCAATCATTAGTTTTTCGTTGCATGTTGCAACTTCTTAGTTGTTCATTGATTGCTTTCTCATATGTGCCTTGACCATGGGCCTTCAGCAGATTGAGTAACCCCTTGCTGGAGCCAGCAACCCTGGGTCCAAGCTGGTGAGTTTTTGCTCAAGCCAGATGAGCCCATGCTCAAGCTGGCGACCTCGGGGTCTCGAACCTGGGTCCTTCAGCATCCCAGTCCAATGCTCTATCCACTGCGCCACTGCCTGGTCAGGCATTACTTTAACTTTTTTATTGGTGCTCTATCCTTAACGTACCAAAATAAAACATTTCTTTTCTTAGTCAGATTGTTCGATATGGGGAAATCCCAGTGGAATTCAAGGTAGCGGTAGCTGACCACCGGCAGGAGCTGATTGAATGTGTTGCTAATTCTGACGAGCAGCTTGGTGAGATGTTCCTGGAAGAAAAAATTCCCTCAATTTCTGATTTAAAGGCAAGTGCTCTCAAAATAAGTCTTATATTAACAAGCAAAAGACGGTTTTGTTTTGTGAGGAGGGAACATGATGCTGTTTAGGAGGGGATGGAATACTATATACTTGGCCCGAAAAAAAGAAGTAAATCTTACCTTCTGCGACCTGGACATGATGTATGGACCTGGACATGATGTTTTTGTACATGAATTTTATTAATAAAATTGGAGTAAATTTATTTAACATAATTGGTTTCTTTAAAACATACTTAACATGGCATATTAGTCTGTCATATAATATAACAGTTATGTATAACTGAGTTATATTATAATGTACATACTGTGTTATATAACTGAGTTATATCTTAATGGAAAGGGAGCCAAACCAGACCAGGTGGTGGCACAGTGGATAGAGTGTCAGACTGAGACGCAGAGGACCCAGGTTCGAAACCCCGAGTTTGCTGGCTTGAGCGCGGGTTCATCCAGCTTGAGCACAGGCTCGCTGGCTTGAGTGTAGGATCAGAGATATCACCTCATGGTTGCTGGCTTGAAGCTCAAGGTCACTGATTTGACCAAGAGGTCACTCCGTCTGCTATAGCCCCCTGGTCAAGGCACATATGAGAAAGCACTCAGTGAACAACTAAGGAGCCGCAATGAAGAATTGATGTTCCTCATCTCTCCCTTCCTGTCCGTCTGTCCCTGCCTGTTTCTCTCTCTGCCTCTCTCTGTCTCTGTAACAACAACAATAACAACAACAAAAAAGAAAAGGGGCCCTGGCCGGTTGGCTCAGTGGTAGAGTGTCGGCCTGGCTTGCAGGAGTCCCGGGTTCAATTCACGGCCAGGGCACACAGGAGAAGCAGCCATCTGCTTCTCCATCCCTCCCCCTCTCCTTCCTCTCTGTCTCTCTCTTCCCCTCCTGCAGCCAGGGCTCCATTGGAGCAAAGTTGGCCCGGGTGCTGAGGACGGCTCTGTGGCCTCTGCCTCAGGTGCAGCCCTGGTCGCAACAGAGCAACACCCCAGATGGGCAGAGCATCACCCCCTGGTGGGCATGCCGGGTGGATCCGGGTCTGCCGCATGCGGGAGTCTGTTTTGACTGCCTCCCCGTTTCCAACTTCAGAAAAATGCCAAAAAAAAAAAGAAAGGTAGTCATAGTTTGTTCTAGGGGAAAAAAGACAAACGGCCAGTATCTTGAGTATGTCTTTTTAAGAAAGACAATAAATATAGAAATGTTAGAGCGGTAAGTATGTTCTTTAAAAAAAGAAAAATAGGCCCTGGCCGGTTGGCTCAGTGATAGAGTGTCAGCCTGGCATGTGGAAGTCCCAGGTTCGATTCCAGGCCAGGGCACACAGGAGAAGTGCCCATCTGCTTCCCCACCCTTCCCCTTCTCCTTTCTCTCTCTCTCTTCCACTCCTGCAGTCAAATTAGCCCTGGTGCTGAGGTCCATGGCCTCCACCTCAGGCACTACTAGAATGACTCGCTGCAGCAGAGCAACTCTCCCTGGTGGGCATGCTGGGTGGAGCCTGGTTGGGCGCATGCAAGAGTCTGTCTGTCTGCCGCCCTCCCCGTCTCACTTTGGAAAAATACACACACACAAAAAAAGTGGTTAATTAAACATTTTTTAATAAATGATACTTTTATATGATTTCAACATTTAAAAAGCATACAATGGTGCACAGCTGCTCAGTTCTCTGCCCCCTCCCTAAAATAGGCAACCAGTTAATAAGTTGCTGATGTATCTTTGAAAGAGATTTTTTAGTGTATATATTACTTTTTCCTTTATTTTATATAATTAGTATTTATGCAATTAGCATACCATTTACATTGTTCTCTATATGTGTGATTGTTTTATATATATATATATTTTATGTATATGTACATACATAGTCTTTTACCAAATTAAAAATTAGTGACATTCCAAGAGTGTTGAAAGCAGTTTCCTAGCCCTGAAAAAGGAACTGTTCTTTTCCTTTCTTTTGTATTTTAACCTTAAATTATAGAGGACCTGATTCTAGTCTCCACTAAAGCCAAAACTCCAGAGTATTAATTCATTTCTTAAGTTTATTGGTTTGTAATTTATCTGAACCACAAAGTGTAATTTTGAAGATTGACTGATAATTAAATTTTTTCTTCTGTAGCTTGCAGTCCGAAGAGCTACTTTAAATAGGTCATTTACTCCCGTCTTTTTGGGAAGTGCCTTGAAGAACAAAGGAGTTCAGCCTATTCTAGATGCTGTTTTAGAATACCTCCCAAATCCATCTGAAGTCCAGAATTATGCTATTCTCAATCAGGAGGAGTAAGTCTTGGAAATTGATTCTTAGTTTGTGCAGAACTGCTTTAACATTTATGTGCTATAAAAGAATGTGAGAATGGTTCTTGTGGTTGGTTATGTTGTATATGTGTTATTTCTTATAATTTACAAAAACATTTCTATTTGGATAGCAATTTTGGTGTATACAAAAATATTATGTCAGTTTCTATATTATATTCTCTTTGTGAGTTAGACGTATGATTTGTTTTAGTATCAATCAAGGTCTACATCTTTAGAAAATTTTCTTATTTTGAATCAAGAGTCATATTTAAAAAAAAAGACTTTAAGAAACAAACTTTTTAAAGCTCTCATTGATTATTACATTTTTCTTTCTCTACTACACCATTTCTGTATAATTTTTTTTTCCAGTTTCCTCTGGTCCAGTTACAATGTAGTAACTAAGTCCAGAGAAGTTATTCTTATGGAGCTTGTTCAGTGAAATGTCACTCATGTGTGAAGTTGCAAGTGTTTTTAGCACATGTGCTTTTCTCAGATAATATTCTTTGATAAAACAAATTGATATGAAAGAAATATAAAATATTCCATTTCACTGAGTTATATTTCTTTTATTTTAAGTGACTCAAAGAAAAAAACCAAAATCTTAATGAACTCCCAAAGAGACAATTCCTACCCATTTGTAGGCCTGGCTTTTAAACTGGAGGTAAGTTGCTTTCTAAGGTGTTTAGCTGCTATATGTAGAAATTTTCCTTCAGGCTTTTATTTCCATTACAAAATTACTCTCTATGACATATTTTGTTCTAGGGTTCTCCACTATCACCCTTTCCCCTTTCCATACTGACTCTTCTGAAGACAGTGACTGTGCACAGCCCGCACGTGAGGAGGAGAGAGTTGTGCTCCACTCCTTGAGGGAGCAATATCTATCTACTTAAGTCATTTAGATTCTCCTGTTTGGAAACATTATCTTGTCTTCCCCAGTTATTTATATTGGGATGGACCTAGGGATATTTACTTTGTACTTTGAATTACACCCAGGAGTATGGTACTTATTCTGTTGCCTAGATAGACCAGGTTTGGCCATAGGAGCTCTTTCATTTGGCTCCTATGTCTGACATTCTCCAACGTTTGCTTTTTGACCACTTCCTTCCTTTCTCGCACTGTGGGATTGCGCCAGCCCTAGAGTCAGCCATTTCTTAGGAGTCCTCATTCCTTTTAATAAAGAGAATGGTATTAGAAACCAAGATTTGGTCACTGGGTGTGCTTTTTGTTGGGATGTTGTTGCTTCTGTTCATAACTTTTAAAAAAAGATTTTGTTGATTTTAGAGAGAGAAGAGAGAGAAAGAGAAAGGGGAAAGAGAGAAGCAGGAAGCATCAACTTGGTAATAGTTACTTCTTAAATGTGCCTTGACTGGGAAGCCCAGGGTTTCAAACCAGTGACTTCAGCATTCCAGGTCATACTTTATCCACTGAGCCAGGCTTTTTGTAACATTTTATGTGGGGGGAAAATGTGGCTAAGTTAGAAGTATTAATAGTGGTATGGATGGAATTATTTTTGGGGACTTTTTTCTAGATTTTATTAATAAAATTTTTTAAATTGACCTCTTACTACCTCTAAAATGAGAAAAAAATAATTTTAAATTAAAAAAGTAGAATGACATTGCAGTGACAATTTTTTTTTTTTTTTTACAGGGACAGAGGGGGGGGGGATAGATAGGGACAGACAGACAGGAATGCAGAGATGAGAAGCATCAATCAGTTTTTCGTTGCGACACCTTAGTTGTTCATTGATTGCTTTCTCATATGTGCCTTGACCGTGGGCCTTCAGCAGACTGAGGAACCCCTTGTTCAAACCAGCGACCTTGGGTCCAAGCTGATGAGCTTTTTGCTCAAGCCAGATGAGCCCGCACTCAAGCTGGCGACCTCAGGGTCTCGAACCTGGTTCCTTACGCATGCCAGTCCGATGCTCTATCCACTGTGCCACCGCCTGGTCAGGCTGCAGTGACAATTTTTATGCATAAAGCTTTTAAAAATATGTTTAAGGCCCTGGCAGATTGGCTTAGTGGCAGAGCATCAGCCCAGCTTATGGATGTCCCAGGTTCGATTCCTAGTCAGGGTACACGGGAGAAGTATCCATCTGCTTCTCCACCCCTCCCCCTCTCACTTCTCTCTCTCCCTTAGTCTTCCCCTCCTACAGCCATGGCTCACTTGGAGCAAGTTGGCCCCAAGTGCTGAGGATGTCTCCATGGCCTTGGCTTCAGGCATTAAGAAGAGTATGGTTGCTGAGTAACAGAGCAATGTCCCAGATGGGCAGAGCATTGCCCCCTAGTGGGCTTGTCGAGTCGATCCCAGTTGGGGTGCATGCAGGAATCTGTCTCTACCTCACCTTCTCTCACTGAATTGAAAAATATTGTTTAGGCCCTGGCCGGTTGGCTCAGTGGTAGAGCGTCGGCCTAGCGTGCAGAAGTCCCAGGTTCGATTCCTGGCCAGAGCACACAGGAGAAGCGCCCATCTGTTTCTCCACCCCTCCCCCTCTCCTTCCTCCCTGTCTCTCTCTTCCCCTCCTGCAGCCGAGGCTCCACTGGAGCAAAGATGGCCCGGGCACTGGGGATGGCTCTGTGGCCTCTGCCTCAGGCACTGGAGTGGCTCTGGTCACAACATAGCGACGCCCCGGATGGGCAGAGCATCGCCCACTGGTGGGCAGAGTCGCCCCCTGGTGGGCGTGCCGGGTGGATCCCGGTCGGGCGCATGCAGGAGTCTGTCTGACTGTCTCTCCCTGTTTCCAGCTTCAGAAAAATACAAAAAAAAAAAATATTGTTTAAGAAAATTTTCTTAGGATACCCAGATTAGTTATTATAGAGTTAAAGGTATGGAATATATGAATATTTAATGGTTTGTATTGCCAAATTGTTTTCATACTCTGAGTATTAATGTATTGGATTATTTCAATAAAGCTTTATTAGCACTGAATATTATTTATTAGAAATTATTACTGACTTCATAAATGAAAAATGGTATTTTAATATTTCATCTTGCCTTAATTCCTAATGATAGAGAAGTATTTTCATATACTGTATTTATAATGCAGTTGTATTTTTTCTTTTGTAATTGTCTATTTCTTTTTTGAAAATGAGAGTTAAAGCACTTATCTATTTATATGATATTTCTCTAATAAAGTTTATTTTAAAAAACAATTAGTACTTGCCTGACTGGTGGTGGTACAGTGGATAGAGTGTCAACTGGGAATGCTGAGGTTCCCAAGTTTGAAATCCCGAGGTCACCAACTTGAGGGCTGGCTCATCAACATGATCCCAAGGTCACTGGCTTGAGCCCCCTTTACCCCATCAAGGAACAACTAAAGTGACACAACTACAAGTTGATGCTTCTCATCCCTCTCCCTTCCAGTCTCTCTCTCTCGTAAAAAAAAAAAGCAATTAGTACTTTAAAATTTATATAGACAAGTCTGTCAGTCTTTGTCTTGAGTCATTCTCTCATTTTAACCTTAGAAACCCTTTCAAGGTACCGTATTTTTTGCTCCATGAGACGTATCTGACCATAGATGCATCTAGGGTTTTAAGGAGGAAAATAAGAAAAATAATATTCTGAACCAAGTGGTGTGTTAAGATATTTAATAAAACATACCACAACAATATTTCAACAATGTAAGCTCAACAGCAGTGTTAACCATTAGCACTGTTATTAACAAATGAGAAGAGACTTTAATGTTCAAATGTTCTTCTAGTTGTCTGGGAACCCACAGCAGCTAAAAGAAATGAACATTTGCTCCATAAGATACACGGGCATTTTCCCCTCCAGTTTTGAGGAAAAAAGTATGCCTTTGGAGCAAAAGATTCAGTATTTAATAAATATTTACTCTTTCTTCTAGTTTATCACGTTTTCCCCACTGTTAACCCCACTGGAACTTGTTCTCTGTGTGCTGTGAGGTAGGGTCCAGGTGCATCTTCACTTGCCCGCAAGAGCAGTTGTCCACTGTTGATTGTCACACCTCCTTTATCATCTACTAATAAATGACTTAAACATTTTAAATATTAATGCTGTGCTCTGTGGGCTCTTCAGTCTAATTTGTGCTAGTTTATATTTTTTAAGTTTTAGACTAATATGTTTCTAGATCAGTCTTAGTTTCTTCTCCTTTCCATAGTGTTTCAAAATTTTTTATTTTTATTTTTCTAAATGACTTTTATAATCACTGATGTTTAACTAAAAACTTCTTGGACTTTTGTTTGTGTTAAACCTGTAAATAATTATGGGAAGAACTGGCAACTTTTAAATATGTATCTTATTGTTACTACTGTTCAGCAGAAATTGATCCTTATTCATTTTATATTTAGTCACTTTACAAAACTCTTGTATAGCTTTCTAGATGATTATCAAAGTTTTTTTAGATGCATTACTATTTCTAATGTTACTTTTGTTATCTATCCAATAATTATACCTTTTTATGTCTTACTATATTAAACTGAACTTTAAAAATAATATTAGAAGACAAAAGGATAATTCTTTATATAAATAATTTAAAAAAATTTTTTCTAGTATTATTTCAGAGGAAGCAGAAGTAGTGATACCAAAAAGAATACCACAACCATTTAACTTACCTATAGTCAAAACTACTAAAATTGTAAGAGAACAGTTGGAGATAGTTTTGACGTTTTCCTTCTGATTTTGATTATCATACTTCTTTTTTATTCTTTCTGCCCTACTCAATCTTAACTTCTAGGCGGGTCGATTTGGACAGTTAACGTATGTTCGCAGTTATCAGGGAGAGCTGAAGAAGGGTGACACCATCTACAACACGAGAACAAGAAAGAAAGTGCGGGTGCAGCGGCTGGTGCGCATGCATGCTGACGTGATGGAGGCAAGTGCGCCACTGAGGCCAGCTTCTCTGAGGCAGCCATACACGTTTACTTTCTCAGGGTTCTGAGCCCCCAGGAGAGTCACTTCTGGTTGAATATGTTTTTCTAGCTTCCTTTTTTTCGTTAGGTGTGCTACAATTCCAATGTAGCACTTTAGGATAGGCTGAATTAGCGGATGTTAAGAACACAGTTTATACTACTATTTGTTAGTTAGCTGTATTTCCTCAATGGTCAAGGTTAAGGAGCAGGGACAGTAAATTCCCTAAGATTCACAGCACAAATTCAGCACTTTCCTCAAAAAATTAATAGGTTTCTAGGACAATAGAACTGTGGTTCTCAAAGTTAAGTGAGAGTTAATAAATTCACACATAATTTCCCACATTGTTCAGTGACTTTGCGTTCTGAAATTGGCTGGAATGAAAGCTCTGTTTAATGCGAGAGCTTTATACTCATAGAACCAGCCCCACGAAGGGCCATAGAATCCATCTGAGGATTTAAAACTTCTCAAGGTCTGGTCTGGGAGATAAATTTTGGCTTGAATTCTTGAATTGATTCTGAATCTGTCCTAGCCTTCTGTGATCCACAGGGTTAGGCCTGGGTAGGAATACCAAGCATGTGAGGTTGTCTCCTGCTCTCACCCTTTCCAAGTTCAGCTCTGTATTCCTGGAGAGATTTAATTAGTCTAAGCAAAATCTTAGGATGGTCAGTAATTTTTGGTGGCTATCTTCTGGAAGACAAATAGGCAGTCAATCTTTCAAGATTGTACAGAATTGCTATTTTGAGAGATTGGCAGTAGGGGGTAGGCTAGAGGGATGAGTCACAGCTGTTTTATGGGCCAGAAACTACAGTTATACAGCTGTGTAACCATTAAGGTAACACACACACTTCCTCACTCACAACCACAGCTGTTATGAATGAACTGTCCATACAAAAGGACAAAAACAAGGAAGTTTAGAGGCACCAATGCTTTGTTCTTAGATTTCCTGTGTTTTCTTAACTGCTTGCATCTGTGAGAAATTAAGATTATTTTAAATAAAGTGGGCTCCATTCTCTTGTCTTTGTTTTCAAAACTTCCTTTGTACACCTTTGTCATACACATCTCATTGTTGGACTGTGGCAGCACATACAGTTCATGCTTTTTAATTTCATAGAAATAACTTTAGAACTGTGAGGTTCTGGGTTCTGTCAGTACTGCAGATCCTCCAAGTAAAATCTGATCTATTGAAATGTGGTTTAAATAAGGGTCCAGTTTAAGGATGTCTTGCCATGGGTTGCCTTGGTTCTAGCTGATTCATTCTCTACAAAATTCATGCTGCGATTCTGCCATATTTGTTTATGTCCAGTGTGTTTATCGTGCTACTGTTTAGTCGCATTATGTGTAAGTATCTGATTTGCATTATGTGTAAGTATCATTTTGTGTTATTTTTTTATTTAGGATGTTGAGGAAGTATTTGCTGGAGATATCTGTGCATTATTTGGCATTGACTGTGCTAGTGGAGACACATTCACTAACAAAGATAATAGTGGACTTTCCATGGTAAGTCATTTAATTTAAAAGCTGCTTATCACTTTAGTTTCAAAAGTCTATTTTTTACATAGTACATTTAGTATTTCAGGAAAAACAACCATAGAAGCTTTCATTGAATAGTGCTACAGGCATCAAGTATAGATTGATGTGGCTCTCTAAATGTCAGTTTGACAAGGTTTTGTGTAAGCAAGTAACTTACCTGGTTTTTCTTGGTAAAGTTATTGCATGATCTTCTGAGGTTTAATGTGGAGGGAAAAATCTCCACTAGATAACCTGGACTGTGTAGCTCTGACTCTTCTACCCTGAGACTTGCCTCCCATTATGAGTACCTGTCGAATTGCTGTCACCATCATCAGGCTGGTCTCAGTGGAGTGCTCCTTCCTTAGTAACTCAGCATTCAGAGTACACCTTTCCCTTAAGAACTGTAAGACCAAACTGTAACATTTAGACTAGACGTGGGGATAACAGAACAAGGGAACCAAGGTGCAGTGAGACAGTCTGACTTACTAAATACAGCTTGCTCTATGGGACTCCTAGGTCCCCTTTCATCACTGCAGGCCTCTGAAGGGAAGAACCTGGTATTAGTACACTTAGACCCTGGGAAAAGTCCTGAGATTGAAACTGCCCCTAAACAAAGGGCAGGGAAAGACTGAAGAAGCTGACAGCTCCAGTCTGGCAACTAGCAGTTTATTAAGGAAAACTTATATAGGAGGCATTTCTTGGGTAGCCGCAAGATGGAGTGGATAGTCTCTGCCCTCCTGACAGGTGCTAGAGAATAATAATAATAATAATAATAACAATTATTATTATTATTATTTGCCAGAGAATTATTAAATAGGGTAAAAAGGGTGACTTGTCACTAGTACTAGAACATGAATGCTACCTGATGTGGAAATCACTTACTGTGCTTGACCAGGGCAGGACAGCAACCTGTTCCAGGAACCAGCTGATAGCAGGAGGCAAGAGAGGGGTGTTACTGATGTCAGAGTGAGCATCAGCATGGTCATACAGTTTCTAAGGGGGTTTTGTGGTGTCTCCGTTCTGGCCCAGGTTCAGTTCATGGTCCAGACAATGGCCACATCATAAAATAAGTCTGTCCTCTACATGTGCCTGGGCAGTTCCTGCCTTTGAATTCCTTTCACTGACTTCCCATTCTTGCCCCTTTAAGAGAGCAGGCTGTCCTACGGCAAGACCCTCTTCTGAATTTAGTAAAGAAAGAATATAAGTACATA
Organism: Saccopteryx bilineata; assembly: GCF_036850765.1. NCBI lineage: Eukaryota > Metazoa > Chordata > Mammalia > Chiroptera > Emballonuridae > Saccopteryx > Saccopteryx bilineata. The sequence goes on from NC_089491.1 coordinate 197,320,925, forward strand.
GGGGATAGGCAGTTTGTAGTGAACAAATTTTCTTTTTGTGTGTGTGTGTGTGACAGAGATGGAAAGAGACAGAGGGACAGATAGGGACCGACAGACAGGAAGGGAGAGAGATGAGAAGCATCAATTCTTTGTTGTGGCTTTTTTGTCTCCTTAGTTGTTCATTGATTGCTTCTTCATATGTGCCTTGACGGGGGTCTACAGCAGAACAAGTGACCCCTTTCTCAAGGCAGCAACCTTGGGCTTAAGCCAGTGACCATGGGGTCATGTCTCTGATCCCATGCTCAAGGCAGCACTCAAGCTGGTGAGCCCATGTTCAAGCCAGATGAGCCCACACTCAAGCTTGTGACCTCAGGGTCTCGAACCTGAGTCCTCTATGTCCCAGTCCAATGCTCTATCCACTGTGCCACCGCCTAGTCAGGCTGTAGTGAACAAATTTTCAGTGGATCATTTATGTTAGAACTGATCCAGCCCTAACAGATCAGCACTATAATAGTTCCTTCATCGTATGAGGAATTCATAGTTTTGGATTTAGTATTTTTGTATAAAATATTCTCTAATGTCTGGTCTTGATGTTGGTTTAAGACACTATAAATATAAATCTGTATAGGTTTTTGGGCACCCTAGCTAAGATAAATGTTTTATGAGTATGATTAAGAAGGCTTTCTCCACTATGCGCTGTTACATAAGTACCGCAATGCCACCTGATTGCACTGCTTGGGCCCCAAGGCTTTCTTTACATGGTGTTGTTAGCGATTTGAAAGGACTGGTGATTGTGGGGAGTGCTAAGGCTTTGAAGCACATGGACCTTGGTTAGAGTCTCACCTCTGCCCTGTATTACCCACTGGCTTTTAGCCACATTATTTTATCTTCTTTCCGTGCCTTTTAAATTTTATTTGTAAAATGAGATTAATAATATTTGCCTCTCAGGGTTGTGGTTGATTAAATGAGGCATTATATATAAAGAATCTAGTTTCTCTGTTGTCTTATCAGTGATCATAATAAATTTTGATTAAATAAGTACTGTAACTTTTGAGAAGATAGCAACAATAAATGTAACCACCAGTCTATAAGAATTCCACATCTCAGCAGTTAGATTTATTATAATGATTATGTTAAACTGAAAGTGTCAGTAAATTTAAGGGTCTTAAACAGTTAAGTCAATAAATAGATTCTTTATTTTTGTTCTAGGAGAGAAGAGATTGTATGAGTGGACACCTTATTTATTAATATATTAATATGTTCATTTATTTAATGCAAACAGACCAAAACATATATTGTTTAGCCTAAAGATGTTTACTGCTTATCCTTTGTTCTATTGTCAAGTAGAACATCCAAATTAATCTATCCCTGACCCAAACTCATACAATACTACAGTATATCTGAATTCTTCTGTTTTTAAAACTCTCTTAGGAGTCAATTCATGTTCCTGATCCTGTCATTTCAATAGCACTGAAGCCTTCTAACAAGGTAGGAGTTTGATTTCATTCTCAGGATATCACAATAAAGACTTGAGCTCTTTTGGTATTGAGATCACCTTTTAAAACTTAGAAGACTGTTACTAATAACTACTCCCCAGTATGTTTGAAGAAATTTATGGTATTAAAGTTTTCATGAGACTGTGCTTATTAACTCCTTACTAAGAAAAGGTATAACATTTGCTCCAAAGTGGTAGTAGGGCTTCCTAGATTCAGATCATAAAAGGATGGAAAAGGGGAAATGGGCATTTATCCTAAGTTGTAGGAAAGTCTCACTGTGAAGTATATTAGAATATAGCCTAGATTAATTGCCTCATGCATTATAATACAGCTCTAAATTTGTGGTAGTTATAAAGTACTGTATTTCCCCATGTATAAAACGCACCTTTCTTCAAAAAATTTGGGGTCTAAAAACTGGGTGCGTCTTATACAGTGGTTGTAGGTATTTTTACTTGCATTTCCCGCTTTTTTGGTCTTGTTTTTGTGCTCATTGTTGAAGATAGTGATTCGTCATCAGACACAGATGAGGACAAGATAATGGGCGGGAGTTTTGACAGTGATGAATTGTATGAATTTTTTTTTTTTTTTTTTGTATTTTTCTGAAGCTGGAAACGGGGAGAGACAGTCAGACAAACTCCTGCATGCACCTGACGGGGATCCACCCGGCACGCCCACCAGGGGCAACGCTCTGCCCACCAGGGGGCGGTGCTCTGCCCCTCCGGACGTCGCTCTGCCACGACCAGAGCCACTCTAGCGCCTGGGGCAGAGGCCAAGGAGCCATCCCCAGCACCCAGGCCATCTTTGCTCCAATGGAGCCTCGGCTGCAGGAGGGGAAGAGAGAGACAGAGAGGAAGGAGGGGGGGGTGGAGAAGCAAATGGGCGCTTCTCCTATGTGCCCTGGCCGGGAATCGAACCCAGGTCCCACGCACGCCAGGCCAACGCTCTACCGCTGAGCCAACCGGCCAGGGCCTGTATGAATTTTATGATAAATAAAACTTAAGTTCAATAACTTTATGTAATACATTTTTTCCCCAGATTTTGGGCCCCAAAATTAAGGTGCGTCTTATACATGGGAGCATCTTATACATGGAGAAATATGGTACATATCTGATTATACCATGGAAAGTCTGCAAACAAGACTTTTTCTCACTTTCGAATATAACAAGTTCATGATTGGACCTTATGTCACTTAGCTTTTTACAAAGCCAAGATTCCTTGAGCTCTTTTGGTATTGAGATCACCTTTTAAAACTTAGAAGACTGTTACTAATAACTACTCCCCAGTTCTGCATTCACATTAGCTTATCATTGGAATTAGTCCTGATCTTGAACCAAAATGGTTTAGTTCTTCAATTGCCTTGACATGAACTTATACATGTGTTGAGGGAACATGTATGACTTCTTGTTGTCTGGGAGCTGTCATTTACAGAACATGTCCTGGTTTATTTTGTGGATGCATTAACAGCTACTGCTTTATCTATTTTGAGGAACTTTAGATTTTATAGACTGTTTTTATAGAAAGGAGAATGTTGAGGTGGCAAGAAACATTAAATTACTTCCTCTCAGAAATTTGAGGAGAGGCAAATCTTATATCTTACTACACAATAAGATGCCATTTTGTTCCAAGTGCTTTGCTAAGTTGTTCGCTTTTCCCTTCAGGATATATATACAGGGCTAGAAGTTAAGATACAAAGCTCTTCATTTCTAAATTCAGAATTTATGTAAGACTTTTGTCTTGATGTTGGAGAGAAATAAAATGCATCAGTATCCAAAAGGTTTTTTGGTGTCTCTGTATTATCTGCTTGCTGGAGTAAATTAATTTAAATTAAATAATAAAAGCACTGCCTAAAGCTGTGAATCTCAGAGGTTGGGATGATCTTCTAGTAAGTTGAGAGTACCGGGCAAGTGCAGGGAAAAGGGAAAAAGATTTTGGAAAGAGACAAACTCAGGATTCATTATCTCAGCTTTGCCGTGTACTATCTGTGTGGCCTTGAGCAAGTCACTTAACTTCTTTGTACCTCGTTTCCTCACCTAGAGAATGTGGCTAATTCTATTTGCAGCATTACAGTTATGTATATACAAAATACATAGCGCACAGCTCCAGACACATGTAATAGCTATTAATACTGGTGATTCAGGATGTGTTAGTTTTCTGTTGCTGCTGTAAGAAACTACCACAAACTTAGTGGCTTACAACATCACAGACATATTATTTTATAGTTGTGTAGGTGAGAAATTGGACATGGTTCTTTTTTTTTTTTTTTAATGGGATAGAGAAACAGATAAGGACAGACAGGAAGGGAGAGAGATTTGAAGCATCAGTTCTTCATTATGGCTCCTTAGTTGTTCATTGATTGCTTTCTCATATGTGCCTTGAAGGGGAGTGGGGTGGCTACAGCCAAGCCAGTGACCTTGGGCTTCAAGCCAGCTATCTTTGGTCGACCGTGGGGTCATGTCTATGAGCCTGTGCTTAAGCTGGCGACCTTGGGGTTTCAAACCTGGATTCTCTGTGTCCCAGGTTGATGCTCTATCCACTGTTCCACTGCCTGGTCACACACTGACATAGTTTTTTTTTTTTTTAAAGATTTTATTCATTTTAGAGAGGGGAGACACACACACACACACACACACACACAGAGATATAAGAGGGGGAGGAAGCATCAACTCTCATTTGTGCCCTGAGAAAGAGAGAGAGAGAGATAAGAGGGGGAGGAAGCATCAACTCTCATTTGTGTCCTGAACAGGTAAGCGCAGGGTTTCAAAATGGTGACCTTAGAGTTCCAGGTCAATTCTTTATCTACTACTCCAGCACAGGTTAGGCCCGACTTGGTTCTTAAAGGGCTAAAATCAAGATATTGACAGGGCTGTGCTCCTTTTTGGATGCTCTAGGGGGCAGTTTATTTCCTTGCTTACTCAGATTATTGGAAAAATTCAGCTCCTATGTTTGCAGGACTGGGGTTCCTTTTCCTTGCTGATTGTCACCTGAGGGCTATAGGTCTTAGCTTTTACAGATTGGCCCTACCTCCTGTCTTCAGTGCCAGCAATAGTGAAATGAGTCCCTCTCACGCTTCAGGTATTTCCTTCCTCTGCTTCTTTCTTCACATTTCTCTGATCTGCCGTTCTCCATTCCTCTTCTGTTTTTTAAAAGCCAATGTGATCACTGGGGCCCACCCAAAGTATTCATGTCTGTAACCTAATCACATCATCTGCAAAGTCCCCTTACCATATCAAGTAACATTCACAGGTTTGGGGAGGGCAATTAGGGCATATCCTTAGAGGCGCATTATTCTGTTTACCCCACAAGGAAATCCAAACAGATTGTTTTGAAAGTCTCAGTGTGACATTTGCCTTACTGTTGGTCTTAACTGTCCTCTTGAGTCTGATAGGACCTTTTTTTTTTTTTTTTTTTTTTAATTTATTTTTTTCCTGAACCTGGAAACGGGGAGAGACAGTCGCATGTGCCCGACCGGGATCCACCTGGCATGCCCACCAGGGGCGATGCTCTGCCCACCAGGGGGCGATGCTCTGCCCCTCTGGGGCGTCGCTCTGCCGCAACCAGAGCCACTCCAGCACCTGGGGCAGAGGCCAAGGAGCCATCCCCAGCGCCCGGGCCATCTTTGCTCCAATGGAGCCTCCGCTGTGGGAGGGGAAGAGAGAGACAGAGAGGAAGGAGGGGGTGGGGGATGGAGAAGCAAATGGGCGCTTCTCCTATGTGCCCTGGCCGGGAATCGAACCCGGGTCCCCCGCATGCCAGGCTGACGCTCTAGGACGCTCTACCGCTGAGCCAACCGGCCAGGGCCTGATAGGATCTTGATAAACACACTGGTTCCTTTGGTATGCATAGGATTTCTGAAATGTAAAACAGCAACACAGACTGTACTTTATGGGCAGTTTTTGTCAATATAATAGGAAAAGGCATAAAGTGAAGTCTTGGACTTTTGTATCTTGGTATGGAGAGAAAACTGTAGAGAGCTGCTTGCTGCTGCCTCGTCCAAGCTCACATACCTAGAGACTGTGGTCTAGAGACCAGATGGTTGACCATTTTTATTTTTTAACTGTTTATTTAATTTCAGTCAGTAAAATTCAACAGCCCCATTGCTTGTCTCAATTAGTAAAACTGTGCATTGACTTTCTTTTTTTAAAGAATGATCTGGAGAAATTTTCAAAAGGTATCAGCAGGTTTACAAGAGAAGATCCTACATTTAAAGTTCACTTTGACACTGAGAGTAAAGAGACAGTTGTATCTGGAATGGGAGAATTACACCTGGAAATCTATGCTCAGGTAATGAATAACAAGGAAGTTAAATTAAATTTACTTCATGTATGTCTGTTTTGTTAAGAGCACAATTAACAAATTAATTTTGTAATTTTCTTTCTAATGTCCATATGCTAATAGAGGTTTTTCAAGCTCACTCTGGGTTGTATCCAGATGTGGTATACTACTCCCTCTACTAAGTATTATACTTTAGTTATGTTTGATCTCTGAACCTGTTTCTTTGTAAAGCATTGCAGACTTGTAGAATCAAGGCACTGGGGATTTGCAATATGACCATACAGCCGTCCCCAGGTCATGGTTATCTGGGTTAAATAAGATACCTTGGTCCCAGCCCCGGAAGACAACCTGCAGGGGGACACCTGTTGAGAAAGTGCCCACCAGTACCCACTCCTCAGGTCATGTCTTGCTTGTTTATTCTCAAGTCAGTACTTGGGAGATCATTATAATACAGATAAAAGAATGGGTAGATGGGGTACATCTTTTCCTAGGAAAGGGCTTACTTATATTTGAATGAAAACAGGACATATGACTTAAGATTTAAAATTCTGGTGTGATCATATCTTTGAAGTTGAGACAGTACAGAATTCTGACAATAGATTCATAATACTATTCCAGTGAATAATAAGATGAAACAAAGATGAAGTTTTAGTGTATATTTTAATTGAATGCAAGCGTAAATTAACCAGTCTAAATTAGAATTCACTTATATAGTATCTATAAAAGCAGTTTGTATTGTTAATATGTATCTAGTCCTTTAAATGCTTCTGATAATTAAGATTCTTAGGATTATTCTGTTTATTTTTTAAATTTAAATATACCAAATTTTCATTTCCCCTGCTCTTTTTAGAGGATGGAAAGAGAATATGGCTGTCCTTGTATCACAGGAAAGCCAAAAGTTGCTTTCAGAGAGACTATTACTGCCCCTGTCCCGTAAGTATGCAACACAATTGAACGTACTGTGAGGCTGAAATTTAAGCTTTGTACTGTGGAGATACACTGCACTATTACTGTTAAGATATTTTTACATCATGACACTCTTACTACGGAAACTATATGGTTTTGTGCTGTAATCAAGACATTTATGCAGAGGGACACTTTGGGATTCGTTTGGCCCTTTAAGCTACATATCAGTGAAGACTGACATACACATTAGTAATAAGCATATCGACACTTCATCCATCATTAGGATCTTCGTTTATTCCAGCTGTGCGTCCTTTGGCAGACGGCTATTATGTTTCACTTTAGAGCCATACTGTGGGTGCCAGAGAACTTGCATTTGCCAAGGAATAATCTCCTGCAAGGCAAGGAAACTAATGCTGTGATAAATTCAGAAAACATTTAGGAAAACAGAGTTGGGTTTATATTTTGTTAGAAACAAAATAATCCTCATAAAGAATAGCGCAAATCAAGTTAAACTGCTACAAATAAAATAGACTTCAACTTGGTGCCTATTTGAATTTATATGAATTCTGATTTAGAGTCAAAGCTAATAAAGCATACTGTGGCTATAAAACAAGTCTCAATTTTCGGAGTAGAAATGGCTAACAGTAAACAGTACTTTACCTGAGATGCAATGTCATGAAGTAGAATGGTGTAGTCTAACTCAATGAAGTCATCGTTTCTTTGCTATAATAAATAAAAACCTGGGGTGTGAAATATCACTGGCAAAATAGTTTAATTTTAAAAATCAGTTTTCATTAGCAGATGATTATTAATACTTCCACTTCAGTAAAAATAAAAAAATATCATAATTTATTTGGCCTGACAGAAATACCTTCTCTTATAAATTTTTTCAAACTACAGTTTTAAATTATGATTTTTTATTTGCTAGTCTAAAAATCATTTCCCTTTCTGTATTTAGTTTCTGGGTTATAGGAGCTACTTGAGAGCATAACAGTCTAGTTTGTCACTTAAAATTCCTTAATGTTTACATGGTTCAGAAAAGCATAATTTAAGGGATAAAAATTCTTTTAAAAAGACTTAAAACAATAAAATGCAGTGACTATAGTTACCTGACTTTGGAATTAAAGCTTTGAACAGTGCTTATTGCTTTACCTATACAAAGTACACCATCAGCTACACAGAAATACTGCATCTGTGTAGTTTATAACCACCATCACCAGAGAGGAAGCTCTCTAAGGTCTTACGTATGCAAATCAGACCTAGACTCCAAGGGGCAGCACAAGCTCCAGTGCTCCTCTGCTTAATAGTGACTACAAATGTGGCCCAGGGTCAAAAAAAAGTATACTGTTCTCTCCTGATGGTATCTTGAAGTAGTTCTTTCTTTGATTATATCAACAGAGAATGTCCTTTAAAATAGTGTTTTTCAACTGCCAGTCCTCCAGAGATTTTGTGCCAGTCTGCAAAAGAGTTAATCACTCTGATATTATATGAAGATTATAGACCCAGTGATATTAGTCAGATTCACTTATGTTCAGGGTGATTTCTGCTTTAGTGGACCCTGAAGTAATTCTCCTGTTTTCACTGGTCCCCACGTATAAAAAGGTTGAAAAGCGCTGCTTTAAAAGATAAAGTAAAAATCAGTAGTAAGGTTCTTCTGTGTAGGATCTTAATACATAAAGATATATAATATATAGCCTGCTTGTAATATATAACCACTACTGGTTAAACCCTTCTGCTGAGATTTTCATTAGTGCTTTAAAATTACAGTTTGGTGAAGGGTTACAGGATTTTCTTTCATAAAACTACTAGAGCAATATTTGTGCATATTTTGCTATTAAAACATGGCTTAAAAAAATCCTGATTAGGATTATATGTTTAGCCTCTATAACCTGGGCCCATTACTCAATTATTTGAGGCCACAGTACCCCTACAGGAATGTTGTAATCTGCAAAAATGCATTAGAAAAAGGCACTGTTTCTTAAAATGTTGTAATATTTGTTAGGTATTTGACACCACACTCTGAACCTTGTAATGGGGTGTTCTGCCCTCCAGTGTCTCTAAGCAGTGGTCTGACAGCTGGTGGCAGTCGCCTTTGGAGTAGAGATGCTCCAGGTGTGCCCTTGCAATTATCAACAAGCTGTAACAGGACAGCTGCAGTCTCTTTTATGCTAACTATTCTTGTAGTTCCTTTGCACACTATCTTCTTTCTTTTCCATTAATACTACTAGTTGACAGGGTTTTTTTTGTCTTAACCCTTTAATAAAGCTAAAAATCAAAGAATTTATTTTTATCTCTTTAAGGTCTAGAAAGAGGCAGTTCAGAGTAGTCATCAGAAAACAAAAGGCTAGCAACAAGCAAGATAGGAAGTTGTAAATTATGACTCAGTCAGTTATAAAAGAAAATTATATACAGCAGGCCTGCGATGCTAGTGCTGTGGGTGTGGCTGATCTCTGGGGGAAATGGCTGCCATGTTTCTAGGTAGCTCTGGCATTGCTGTTTTAGTAGAGGAGAAGAGCAGAAGTAATTTACAACATTGCATGACTGGAGTAATTTGAACACAAAACTTAGGTTGCCAAAGGAAATAATCTGTATTAAACTGAGCATAAAAACTGAATGCTAAATTACATATTTATAACAAGAGAATATTTCACTTGTTAATATTAGGCATGAGTTCAGACTGACGTATGAATACATTTTTAAAGGAATTTATTTGAACTTAAGTATATAGAGTCTTTTTAAACTTGGCTTGCTTGAAACTTCAGTTTCACTTTCTCTGGCTTCAATCATAGTAACCAACGTTTCCTTCAAAATACTAGGCACATTATTTTAAATGCAAAGTTACAAATGGGACACTAATAATGAATCAACACTTTCAGTCAACATTAACCCTATTAATAGTGTATTTTGTACACATAACTTACCACTTGGTTGACAGTTTGAATTTTTACCATTTTATACCATGTGTTTTCAGTAGAATTCTGCCATATTATATAACCACAGGCAACCCAGGCTAAATGTCGAACTGGCTTCATTGCCGGAGCTACATTTCCAAAACTGTCTGGTGGGGGAAACATGATAATTGGAATTACTTGATATATACAGTATTAACTTTTCACAAAATCTAAATTCTAAGTCATGTTTTAGTTTCCTTCCAATGTGTGCAGAAAATAATTTAATTAAGCGATGGATCTATAGTTTCGAGAGACGTTCTTATTGTTGATTTAAATTGGTAATGGATATTTTTGCAAAAGCCAGTATGTTTCCAAAACAATATAAACATCTAACAATTTTTAGCATAGATCGTTGATATGATTTTAAAGTTGAAAAAGATATTTTCCCATGCTATATTTATATACCTGGAATATTTTGTGCTTCTAGTGGTTCCTTCATGGACTTAAGTTTTAGATAAAATGTATTATCTTCTTCATCTGGGTTCTTCCCAATTTCCCCTTCAAATGTGAAGTTAACCTCTGGTGCAGTCTCTTGTCCCATTGGAGGGTAAAGTACTTCAGCTGTGCAATTCACTGTCACTTGCTATTGGAGACATTTTGCAAAAGATTTTTACATGTAGATAGTCATCCTTACTAACTATTGTTCACATTTAAAGTGTTGGCCTCAATGGTGTTGTTTCACACTTCAGTGCCTACTCTGGAGGTAATCTAATTGGGGATGGCCTAGTTATTTTCTTAATTATTTTTATTACTCTTACTCTCAGCTTCAGAAATAACAGTAATTTTCTCAGATTCAGATATAGCAATCTGTATCTAGATGTAAAATGAAAATATTGTAGCATTTGTTGTGCTTTGTAAAGATGGTTGTCCAGCAGCTCAGATGCTTTTTAATGACTCTCCTGATGTTAGCCTGTATCTCTTCTGAATTATGCTCAAGGAAAGGGCAAGCTTTTTTTAATTTCAAGATGGTTACAGAAGAAATTGCAATTCTCTCTTTTTAAATGTCTCAATAATTTAACAAGTATATAAAAATTCCCCTCCCCCATTACTGATTCTTATCTGAAATTATATTAATTAGCCATTCTATTGCTCATAAATATCTACAAACACTTGCTTTCTTTAAATAAAAGAAATCAAAAGCAAAAAGAGAAAAAGACTAAGTGATGATGTGTAGAGAATATTTCACTTGTTAATATTAGGCATGAGTTCAGACTGACGTATGAATACATTTTTAAAGGAATTTATTTGAACTTAAGTATATAGAGTCTTTTTAAAATACATCAACAGAAATACTTCATGTATCTCAGAATACACAAAAAGTAAAAACTGACCTTTGTATGGTCATTATTGTGTTCAAGGCAGAGTTTCACAACAATTTACAAAACTACACGTTAATCCTATGATTTGATCAGCAAAGGTGATCTGGAATATTTAGAATCAAATTTTATTTAATAATAAAGGAGAATGACTTTTGACTTACCTTTTGGATAATTTCTTCCACAGAAAACTTGAGGTGATACTTATGTCCTCTTCCTGGAATATCCTAAAATTAAGAAAATGTGGTGAGTTATTATAACAATAACTCAGTTCTCCGCATTGTTAGAAGAATCCATTCTCATTTGGTTGGGGGGAGTGGCTGGCTGGTGGGTGTAAGTAATTAAAGCCTAAGACCTTAAAAGTATATTACCATGTATGTAACATCTAAGTTAGCAGGACCTCTATCAGGTTTATTTTTAGATGAGAACAAAGGGAGGGGCATATGTAAATAAGATGGATTCCAATTCACTTTCAGTCAGAGGGCTTCAACCCCTGAATCTGTGATCCTAAATTCTCTATATAAGAAATTGTTAAATAGCTTTTATTCTAAAGATAATAAACAGGATTCATCCTGGAAAAGATTTTTTTTATAAAGCCCTGCGTATCCTTCCAAATAGTATTCAACGAAGGTGATTTCCATTTTGAGGCAGATGACCACAAAGTGATCAGACATATTAGGTACTATTTAGCTGTATATTAGTGAACCTGAGAAATGATACTTGAACATATTATCACTGTTTTACAACAGTAAGACAGCTGTTTAGCTCTTTCACTTTTGAATTTAGATACAATTAAGCATTTATACCTAATTATGTTATGGGGTGCAGTTAATTTCTACTCCCTGTCAGCACTTAAAGACTTTGCAGTTAAACTAATGTCAGATAAATAACAATCTCAAATTCATTAGATTTTAGTAAAATGGAAACAAGCTTAGCGGTCACTGAGGTTTTAAGCATTTACTGTAGCCTTTAGCCAGGGTGAGCCAGCACACATTTATGGCTGCGGTAGGGTTTGGGGGTGATTCAACAGAAGCTACAGCCCACCCTGACACTGGTGATCAGTTTCTCTTGCTCTTTGTTTCCCCTTCATTTTGGTTTAAGGGTCTAATAAGGAGTGGTCTTAAAGTGAAGAATCGTTTGCAGGACAGGAGCTTTTGTTGATTCAGATTGTGGAATAGCAGAGGAGAAATGTTGGAACAGTTTTAAGATTCTTTTGAATGGTTCCTACAGGTTCATTCAGAGAGGGGAAATGCCGCCTCCCTTTAGGAACACCCCCATTTCCTTGTAACAGTGCCCATAGAAACTGTCGTGTCTCTGCCTTCCCTTGAAAACAGCCAGCAGCCTCGGCATTCCCAGAGTCTGGATCGCGGAGTATTCCGCAGAAACATGTTAACCTCTCTAGACTTGACGCCAGCAGCCAACGCCAAAATAAGGGGGGAAGGTTTTGTGGACCCTGGACGTGGAGGGAGCTGGTGCCCGCCGCTGGACTCACCTCCATGCTGGCTTGTTTGACTGTCTGCACCAGAAACACCTTGTGGGGGGTCCCCTGTTGGTAGTTGATGCAGTTCTCCACCAGCGAGGCAGCCCTGGAGGCTAGATAGTGGGTCGATGGGATTTCCATTCTTGCTGAGCAGCGGCGGGGAGAGCACGGTTCTACGGTTCTACTCAAGTTTACCAGACGGACGGTACAGGAGCCCTGTGTCCAGGCTGCAGCCGGTCTGCTAGTTGGCAAGCCCTGCTGCGTGTGAGTGGGGTGGTCGGCTCCTTTCCTCCCATTTCCGCCCTCCTTCCTTCCCTCCTTCTGTTTCGGGAAGCCGCCTGGGCGCTGGCCCTGGGACTGGCTGCTCCCGGGCCCCGCCCTCCCTGCTGACGTCTACTCGGTTTGGCCGGGCGGGGGAGCCTCTGGGTCAAGGTGGGAGGGGTCGGGGTACGGGAAGGTGGTGGTGGGCAGGGTTGGTGAGAAAGTCATCCTTTTATTAGCCTTCACAGAAGCGCGGGAGGAGCTTTTTTTTTTTTTGGTGTTTGCCTTTCTAGAGCGTTTCCTCCCCAGGAGGGAGTCTGCTTGCTTCACTTGCAGGCTGGAGCACAACTTCCTTTTATATACAGACCCCCATGGTGTCAACAGACCGGACAAAGTGCAAAGGCGCTCCGGCAGTGAACAGATTTCGGTTCCTTCTTGGCCCCTCCCATTGTGAAAGTCCAGGAACAGGCTTGCTCTTCTCTAGCTTTTTGTGGAGTTGCAAAAATTAGTTCTACCCAAATCAGGGTATGGGAGACTGCAAACTACAATAATTTGGAGGATTATTTAATTTGGATCAGGAGAAGTAAAAAATACACCTGCGCCCCTGTGTCCCTTCACTCAGATGAGATTTTGATATAATACTGTACTTTCAACTTTCTCAGTCACTTCGATTAAAACATACTTAAGGACTGAACTTGTGTAGAGCCACGACACTGAAGTAACTTCTAACCTAACAAAAGCAGGACTTTTTAAAGCTGCTTAATTTATTGAAGCCAGCCCAAACTTTCAGACAGAACATTTTCACTCTAGACATCTTAATTACATTCTTAGGCTCTTTAAAGGAGGTGTAAGTGAGGCTCTGGATTTTCTCTAGGTCAGGAAGCTAGGGTTTCACCTCATGAGGGCTTCACTTTAGTTGGCTTGAAAGGGGAAATTCTTTACTGTTTTTCTCAAAATGGATTTTTAAAGTTTGTTTTGTTTTGCTAGACATGTGGTGGTGGTATTTTTTTAAAAAGTTAAAAATGGCCTGACTAGGGTGTGGCACAGTGAATAAAGCATAGGCCTGGGATGCTGAGGACCCAGGTTAGAAATCCCAAGGTCTCTGGTTTGAGTCCAGGATCACTAGCTTGAGCATGGGATCATAGGCATGACCCCATGGTCGCGCTGGCTTGAAGCCAAAGGTTGCTGGCTTGAGCAAGGGGTCACTGGCTCTGCTGTAGTCCACCCCTTCACCCTCAGGCAAGGCACATATGAGGAAACAATGAACAACTAAGGTACCACAATGAAGAATTGATGCTTCTCATCTTTCCTGACTGTCTTTCTCACACTAAAACAAAAAAAAAAGCTAAAAATGAATTTGTGATGTGTTGTCTTCCTCAAATTCCCTTTTCAATTTATTTATAAATAGTCTTGCTTTGCAGTATGTAGATTTTTGAAAAGTAGGAAGTAGTAAGGCATTTCCCATTCTTTTTTAGTTGTATTAGCCAACAACTGTCAAGTAACTAGAGAATGAAGGGGTTTCTCCTCAAACCTTTTTCTAAAAAATGTTGAAGGTTTTTTTCTTTTGTGGGCAAGGGGTTTATGAGTCATTCATCTATTAGCCAACCTCTTGGGTCGTCAGTGTGTGTGAATTGTTTTAATTATGTGTTCCTTTGATAGTGTCCAGGAAAGAGTGATTGCCACATTTAGATGGTATAGAGAGAGCTTTATGCTGATAATGAATTGTAAAGTTTCACAAATAGCTGGTTAACATCTGTGTTATTACCAAAGTTGTGAGAAGTACAATATGTGTGCTTCCTAGATAAAGTCACCATTTGGAAGCTTTATGAATACTATTGATGTCTCAGGGCTATTAGTATAGGTTGTGACGTAACAGGCATTTATTAAAAGTACACATATGAATTTAGCTTCTTTTAAATATATAATTATTGCCTGACTGGTGGTGGTACAGTGGATAGAGCATCGACCTGGGATGCTGAGGTCCTGGGTTTGAAACCCTGAGGTCACCGCCTTGAGCACAGGGTCGTCGGCTTGTGTGTGGGATCATAAACATGATCCCATGATCCCTGGCTGGATCAAGGGGTCATTGGCTCAGCTTTAATAGCCTTCCCCTTCCTTCTACTCCCTATCACCTACCCCAGCTCCGCCAAGGCACAGATGAAAAACAATTAATGAACAACTAAAGTGATGCAACTATGAGTTGATGCTTCTCGTCTCTCTCCCTCTTGCTCTTTAAAAGAAATAATACACACACACATACACACACACACACATACACACACACACACACACACACACACACACACACACACACGTGTTGCCCTGGCCGAGTAGCACAGTTGATTAGAGCATTGTCCTAATATACCAAGGTTGTGGGTTCAATCCTCGGTCAGGACTACAAAAATCAACCAATGAATGCATAAATAAGTGCAACAACAAATCTATGTTTCTCTCCTTCCTTCCCCCCCCTCCTTCATTTCTCTTTAAAAATCAATCAATAAAAAATTGAATAAAAATATAATTATTACATTAAACATTTAACTGCCTATTTGTGAAATAGTAAACTGCATTAAGAGAATCTTATTCCTATACTTGAGTCCATGAAATCTTTTTATTTTTTTAAAGATTTTATTTCTTGATTTTACAGAGAGAGAAGAGAGGCTGTGTGTGTGTGTGTGTGTGTAATATCAACTCATAGTTACTTCAATTTAGTTGTTCATTGATTGCTTGTTGTATGTGTCTTGAACTAATAAGTCCAGGGTTTGGAACCAGCGGCCTCAGCATCCCAGGTTAATATTCTATCCACTGTGCCCCCACAGGTCAGGCAAATGAATCCTTGAAATCTTACTGATGCTTCATGAGTGGTTAGTCAAGAGATCATTATCCTCAAATAATAGATGGGTTCTCTTGAAAGGAACAAAATTACTATTAGTCTGTGGGGTTGGGTAAATTATATGAGTGATAAACATAGAACTACCTGTTGCTTACAAATCTGGTAAAACTACAAAGTAAAAATTAATCAGTAAAATAGAGGTTAAAAGTAAAACCAGGCCCTGGCCAGTTGGCTCAGTGGTAGAGCGTCAGCTTGGCGTGCAGAGGTCCTGAGTTAGATTCCCGGCTGGGGTACACAGGAGAAGCGCCCATCTGCTTCTCCACCCCTCACCCTCTCCTTCCACTCTGTATCTCTCTTCCCCTCCCGCAGCCAAGGCTCCATTGGAGCAAAGTTGGCCCGGGCGCTGGGGATGGCTCCATGGCCTCTGCCTCAGGCACTAGAGTGGCTCTGGTCACAACAGAGCGAAGCCCCGGATGGGCAGAGCATCACCCCCTGGTGGGCATGCCGGGTGGATCCCGGTCGGGTGCATGTGGGAGTCTGTCTGACTGCCTCCCCGTTTCCAGCTTCAGAAAAATACAAAAAAAAAAAGTAAAACCAGCGTAATTCTAATTCACATTAATTTTAACGTGAGAGGTGGCTTGCCTAAATGAAATTGCCTTTCCCAGCCTGTCAGTGATCAATGATCCTGCCATGGTCTGGGCTCTTCCCTTCAGCAGTCCCTATGCCTACAGTCTTCCACCTCCTCTCCATCTCAGCTATTGTAAAATCTGTTTGTGCAGTACCTTCTAATGCTTTTGAAGTGAATGCATCATTTGAAGATTAAATCTGTTTATATTCTTCTATTAGCCTTCTAGAAAAATGTTTGCTTAAGAGCACTGCATTGATTGGTTTTGGTACAAATCCTGGTTCTACCACAAAATAGCTGTATCATGTTTGGCAAGTTACTTAGCTTCTCTGACTCTCAGGTTTCTCATCCTTAAAATGGTGATAAAAATTGTACCTCTTCATCGATTTGTGTATAGAACAAGACAATCCATAAAAAGTGCTTGGTACAAACCTGGCACATAAGCGTTTTGTTGTTTGGCACCCACTTGGTTATAACTTCAGACGGGGTCCCCGAAACCAGTGGGTGGCTTGTTTGTGAGTGGGTCCTCCAGAGCAGTTCCTTGCAGAGCTGTGAGCAGCGACGGTGTGCTGCATCTGTGCTGTGTTGTCGCCATTCTCTGCAGATGGCCTTGGACCGCTTTAAATATGACTAGGGCATCTGAGGAACTGAATTTTCAATTTCATTTAAATGTAAATATCAGTGGTTACTGATTACCATGTAGACAACACTAATCTAGAGTATGTTGTATAGATGTTATATTGTCAAATTGAAAACAAAATTTAAAATGTCTCAAAAACTCATGCATATCTGAGAATGTGTCAGTGGGCCATGGATTTGAAAGCTCTTCATTAATTCTGTGGTGACTGAGCAGTTGTTTTTCTTCTGCTTTCCTCCTCTTCCTTCTCATGGCTGTTTTCCTCCCTCCCGGGAAAACTAACCTTTCAGCATTTTATTTTTCCCAGCGCATGCTGAAGCTCTTGGCACTGGAAGATTATTTAAAAGCATTTTCTCAGGCGCATTCAGACTTAGGCTCTTTATGAAAGCTGCTTATTTCAAGCTAGCATCTCCTACCAAAATTGATATTTACTTCTTCCAAACCTCTCTCAGATATGTGTGCAGGAACACATGCTCATTAGTGTCCCTCGTCTGCTGCTATCTGCAGACAGTTTTGAAAGGAGCTGGTCTCTTCCACCTTATGGTTTTGAGGAAGGTTTCATTTTAAAGGAAGAAATGCTTTGCAAACAATAGATACTCATGAAATGTTTTTTCAATGAAATAGTATCCTGTGCTTTTTTATGCTTAATATGTATGTAAAATGCTTAAACTATTCTATTTATGTTGCCATTAGAGTGATGTAAACACTGACCTGTGTCTATTTAAATGACTTGCATTTATTCATTATCATTTTGCCATTAATAATTTTTGGGTGTTAATTATTCCACTTGAAATTCCCATATTCTTGTATTGCATCAGTCTGTAATGTCCAAGTAGTACCATCAAATAGGAACTGTCTGAATAAATTAACTGCAGAGCTCCCCTCTTCACAGTAACTCTCCTCAGTTATAGAAACTCAAGGAGAGAATACTCTCCTAGGAAGGGGAGGCATTCCAGAAGGAGTGGACAAGCTGTTTGGAATGTAGGTACTAGAACAAGGACCTTAGATTGGCTTATTAGTTACTTGACTCTTACTTTTCTACTTGGGAAATATGTAAATTCAGAATGAGCAGAATTAAAGCTATGGGTTATTTTTGTGGTGTACTCCACCCTCACCTCTTAAGTAAGAACAGAAAGGAGAGACTTTCTTTTTAAATAAATTCTACAATAAAATTTTATAGGAAGGCCATCATAGTAAAAAAATAAAATAAAAATGATGAAATGTGCTTTTTCATTTAAATTAGGAGTGATTTCATTTGGTAATTACATCATGTTATGTTGATTCCCCTCCCCCTTCTATATCACTTTAGGTTTGAGTTTACACATAAAAAACAATCAGGTGGTGCAGGACAGTATGGGAAAGTGATCGGAGTCCTGGAGCCTCTGGACCCAGAGAACTACACGAAGTTGGAGTTTTCAGATGAAACATTTGGATCAAATGTGCCAAAGCACTTTGTGCCTGCTGTAGAAAAGGTAAAAACAAAAACAAAAGCTTTCTTGCATTTTTAAAGATAAAAAAGTTTATTAGATATTAAATCATATTTCTATCACATTTTCTTCCATGGTTCATTTTAGCTACAGTACTACTTTAATTGTTAAGCTTTCCATCTGATTTAGAATCTACAATTCATTAAGTTCAAGAGCTATAAACATAGTATGATAGTGAGGAACCACTGAGCCATTTCACCTGCAGATGTTGTAAAGTACCATAAGGCTACAGAATTAATATTAATATTTTAGGAGGCTTGGAGAACATTTTATTAATTTGGGTTAAGGTGTGCAGAGAAATTGTGAGAATAGTCTCTGTACTGTGTGATTGGCATAACCAGGATGGCTCTTGCCATTGTATTGTAAATGAAAAGGGAAGGAAAGCATAGATTCCCTGACATTCCACCACATCTGTGGAGAAAGGAGTGAATGGCTAGCCAGGTGCAGGAAGGGAAAAGCCAAAGTAAACCTTTTCTTATAATCATGAGCCATTTGCGGGCATTTGTCCCCACGGAAACTACCTCTCTTATGTAAATGCATGTGGTTAATACATCTGACTCTGGACAGAGAGATGGCAGATGAACACTAGAAAATATAGGAAGGCCTTTTAATATGTAAAGAGATATCTTTCTACCATTGTGTTGACTTGTAAATTTTGTTTTCTCCAAAATGATGTATGGTTTGCAAATTGAACGAGGTCCTATCATGTTAAAGGACATATGACTATAACCAATAGCAGTAAGGGGCGCCTAATTGCAATTTTTGCTTCTGTACTTCCCACTTACAAAACTATAAAAACTAAGTAGAACAAAGGGCCAGCGCGCTCTCCGTCAGATTTCTGTCGGAGTTCCCACCACTTGGCCAAGCTAGACAGTAAAGCTTTAATGTGTAAACGACGAACCTTGCTCCTGTCTTCCATATTTCGGGTCCCTCCGAATTTGGATTAACATTAGTGAAGAGAAATCATTCTGTTTCTTAATCATGATTATTTCTCTTGGTAAGATGATAAAGTTATATATTTTTCTTGATAAATAGAAACTATTCCATTGATTGTAATTGGCGTTTGAAATTCATAAAGCTGTAAGGTTTTAGATGAGTTTTGTAGTAGAACGATCAATCACTCAGTATTTTCCAACACCTGGGACCTGCTGTCAAATCTCCTCCTGGTTTATGTGCTTTTTGGTGAATCAGTGTTCAAAGCCAGTTTCTTTTTCTAAAAAGTAAGGATAAAATACTTAAACTTGAATCCTTGCAAAACTGAGGAGCAGATAAGACTAACACTTCTTTGGGAATTGTGAAGTGCTTTTGCACATAAAAGTGGTTAGTGTTTTGTTTGCTTTCTAGGTCACTGGCTTTAAGACTTGTAAACTTAGCAACTGTCTGTTCATATTTTAGGTTTTTAGTTGTCTTTTTTAAACTTTTAACTTAAAAGTCTTTATTAACAGATTATAATTTTGGTTTCAGTGGTGAAACCATTTTTTGTAACTAGTGTATTTTATTTATTATACTGTATTTCAAGACAATATTTTGTCATCCATACACTTTTAAATTATCTTCTGTTCTCCAAGATGAATGTAGCTGCATGAGAGCTTAGATTTTTTTAGCATACAAGATTTACAGTTTTGAAATATCAGAAGTATATTGTAATGTATGTGCAGTCATGTGATTGTTTTGCTAAGAAAAAGTAATGACTTATAGGAGCTTTACAAATAAATGTTAACTGAATGAATGAAAAACAATTGCAAACTTATCAAATTGTACTCTTTAAATATATATAGTGTATTGTATATCATTTCTACTTTGATGAAGCTACTTTTTAAAGAAGAATTTCCTTTGGAAAAAGTACCTTTTAATTTTAGTTCTTATGACATTATGTGTGATACTAAAACTATAATGTAGCGATCTGCCAGGAAGGGAAAGCAGGGACAGGTATGTCCCAGAGCTCAAGACACATCGGTTGAATACATGCCAGTGTTGGTGGGGGTTTTCTTTTAGGAAATCGCTCAGATTTACCTTTCCTCTGTGTCTCCTTGTGAAATTAGATCGTGCTATCTCTATAGTGAGTTATGAGAGCTGTGTATTTCCTGAGGATGGGTTTTTGAGAAACTGAGTGTTATCACTCTCAGCATCACTTTCAAACCAGCTCACACCCTTTAACTGATGTGGTTTCTAAGGGATTACTCATCTAGATGTCACAAAAGTTAATTTGTTGAAAAAGGCTGTTCAACTTTTCACTTTGTTTTGAGGAATGAAATATAGCACACATAAAAATGTTAAATTCTGAATACGGAAATGTTCAGGGGTTCTTGGGAATGCATCTGCAAGTGAAATGCACTCACTCCAGAAGCGTTGTTTATCCATTAACAGGGATTTTTAGATGCCTGCGAGAAGGGCCCTCTGTCTGGTCATAAACTCTCTGGGCTCCGTTTTATCCTGGAAGATGGAGCGCATCACATGGTTGACTCCAATGAGATTTCTTTCATCCGTGCAGGAGAAGGTGCTCTCAAACAAGGTACGCTGTGCCCTAGCCCTGGTCGCATCGCTGTGATGTTTTTCCTGCACTGTTCTGTTCTGGTCTTCCCTTCCCAGAGCACTGGGTGGCACACCAGACAATGTGGCTAGTCCTGGGCAGATACTCACAAAATCAGAGTGAGGATAGATTACTGCATTCTCTTGCAAAATTAAAAGCCTACCCTATTCTCCTAAATTATCTGTTAATTTTTATATATTTATCACCATAAATAATCTGTAAGTTCTGCTTTTAATAGAAAAGACAGAAATGCTCAGAATTCTAAGAAATATTTTAAAGAAACATTAACTATAATCATACTATTTTGGGGGATTTATTCTGATGTCAGGAAATCTATAAATTTAGAAATAATTTTTTTCAGGTTACGACTGTTATAAAGTACCCAATCCACAATTCCGCGGGTTTTCGTAGAGGTACCAAGTCCAAATAAGTTTTTGAAGAGTTTTATTAAAGGAGGAAATTTATTAAACATGCCGGCTGCATATAGCTTACATGGGGCAGTCCCAAATCGTGTGTATTTATAATATTCTAGGGGCTGGTTATATACTCTTAATTATACATGGGTGGGGAAAAAACCTGACATCACAGCATAAGCTTATAACCTTTGTTTTCACCTTTACAGGTTTGGGAAAAGGATGGAGGGGGAATGGGACACAATTCATTAGCAAGTTTATAACATTTGTCTATAGGATTCATAAAAAACGTTTCTTCACATTAAAATTTACAAGGTAACACAATGGTAAAAATGCCACTTTACATATTAAAAGACATTCCTATATTTTCTAGTGTTCATTTGCTATTCCTTTGTCCAGAAATACATACACTAACTACGTGCTTTCAGGAGGAGAGAGGTAGTTTACATGGGGACAAATGCCTGTAAATGGCCCATTAATATAAGAAAAGGTTTAATTTAATCTTTCTCTGCCTGCACCTGGCTAGCTATCCACCCATTTCCTCACAGGTGTGGTGGAAGGTCAGAGAATCCGAGTCTACTTCCCCTTGGCATTTACAACACAATGCCACCAACCATCTTGGTTTTATGTTAATCACACAAGTACAAAGATCATTTACAAAATCTTTTTGCATGCCTTGCTTAAATTAATAAAATGTTCTTTAAGCTTTCTAAAATATTAATATTAATTCTGTAACCTTTGATACATTACAACAATCCCCACTGTTTTTATTTCCTAAGTTGCCGGGGTCCAGCCCCGGGGGGGAACCAGGGGTCCCACAGGAAGAGACGGCGTCGGCACGAATTGAGTGAGAGAGCCGAATTCTTTTCTTTCTCTTTATTCTTTAGTTAGCATTTACTGCCAGGCATCTCCCCAAATGCTGGTCTAGCTTTCTTTTTATGCACACACACACTAAGTTACAATCACATGGTATTTTGTTTCACTATGGTTACATATTTCCAGATAACAGTTAATTCATATCTATAAGCTACAAATCAGGTGGTAAATCAAAGTACAGATATACAATAACTTGAATAGCAATAACAATATCAGTACAAACTTCTAAAAGATTAGTACTAATTAATAACTCTACTGTTGTTGTGAGTCAAGGGCGCAGAGAGAGATTAGCAGACGAAATCATCAAGGACTAGCAAAGGACCACCGCTTGCTCAGGCAAATGGCCTTAAGTTCATGCAGTGTCCTAATTTTTCTCACAAAACTTCAAAAGGCTTGCTTATTAAGAAATTGGCATAACATCAAGAGTAACTTTTGCTTAAAGATATATAGAGTGCACCTGCAAGATAGCTTAGTAGCAACATAATATCAGAAGGCATTAATTGCTATTGCTTCTACAGATCCCCCCATATTCCTCTTTATTATCTGAATGAAAAACCTTGGAAAGTATATAAATCTCATGAGAATGTCTCACTGAGAAAGCCCAGCAACTGCCTTTAGTCATAAAACAAGTCTCTTAGCAAAACATTCTTTTCTTGCCGACTGCACTCCCATCCAAGGCCACACAACAGGCCACTTCACTACACTTTACCTAAGATTCTAATGTCTAGTTAAACTTTATTCATTTACTATATTCATACACTAGTTAAGTTCTAACTTTATTCTATCTAACATGATTAATAAGAAGAAATTCTCCTACAAACTTAACCCTTTATGAGGGATATTATGGCCAGCCTCTTATATTTATGAGCCCAGTTCAAGGGGCTTACAGGCTTTTCTGTGGAACTTACACCTTCTGTCTTATTTCCAAAGAAATTACTACAAATGTACAGGGAAAGCACGGTACTATTATCCCTGTGCCACAAATAATAGCACACACCCAGAAAAAGGGGGGATATAAGGCCAGATTAATTCAAAAAATCAAAGGGGGAAGTATCGTTGTGCCTTTCCTTTGCGGTGACTTTGTCAACCAGCAGCCGTTGGTCTTCTCTGCTGTGACTTTGTCAATCAGCAGTTTTTGATCTTCTTCTGCTGTGACCTTGTCAGCCAGCAGTTGTGAGTCTTCTGCTGTGACCTTGTCAGCCAGCAGTTGTGGGTCTTCTCCTGCTGTGACCTTGTCAGCCAGCAGTTGTTGATCGGCTCCCGACACTAAGTCAAATCCTTGACTTAGTTTACTGAAGAGCATAAGGCTGTTGTCTAGGAATATTAACTCATAACATGTAACAGATATTTAACAGACAGCATTAATAGCAATATAGTTCACTAAGGAAAAAATATTACTGATTGATTTTCTATAAACTGCACAAACCTTTTGTAACTTACATAAAATTAACTGGCATTTGTAACAATTTACTTATAGTCAGAACTCTTCATTTTAAAACCTTTAACTTTTAGTGACAATCAAGCTGGTTTTCTTTTTACCCTAGTTTCTCTTTTCCCCAAAGTCTGATTAAAAAGAGTCCTTAGTGAGTTTCTTTATGTATTTGCCATATGTAGACCAACCAGCTTCCGGTTTGTGGTTGGAGTAAGGCACACCTTCTATTTTGGCAGCAGTGGGAATTGTCAGGATCACAGTGTGTAGACTCGTCCACGTGGGAGCTAGTCCCTGGGTGATGCACTGGGTCTCCTAATAATGTTGGAAGCATCTCTCGGACAGTCCTTTGGACAGTTTGCTGAATAACCTGTAAATTCTGCAAGTACGTAGGAAAGAGGTGGTTACGTTTCCTTTACTATTTGATTCATGCAATTTTACTTGCCCTGAACCTTTGGGTACCTGTGGGTAACTTTAAATTAGTTCCTAATTAATATTGAGTTTCTTTCCTACTAGCTTTGAGACTGTGGACACGAATGCAGGTCCAATACTAGAATGAGCAAGCTAAACCTGGAAAGAAACATATATAGCAATTTCCTAACAATTGTCAATTACTTTATTAAAGTCTATTTTAGGTATTTCTAAATGTTTATCTGAGAAAATTCCTTTCTTTTCTGTTTTTAAAATCTTTTCTAATTAATTTTGAATAAACCTTTGGCAATAAGGGTCCTAAGACCCCACTGTTTTGGGGTGGCATCAATTCATTTGAATTACTATGTTTCGATTTTGAGGTAGATTAGAAAAATATAAAACAAACAATAAGATTCAAACAATTAATGTTAACAAATATTATAACAAATGTCCTAATACAATAAAATGAGTAAAGCCTACTAGATTATTAAACAAAAATAAAATTCTAACTAATATAACAGGACCTAAAATAAAATTCTTACAGTTACAAATGTTCTTAACACGTTAATGTAATTTCACTAAATCTATGTTGACACTGTTGCTGCTTTATATTATTTACAAGTGTAACCTAATTTCTATTTCAGTCTAAGAAATGTCTCAAAGAGCATGAGTCATACATATTCAGAAAAAGTCTACAAGGCACTGGAACCCTGGTCACATTTCTACACTTTCCAGCTAGAGTTTAAGTTCTAATGATCATTGCTTTTAATTAGAATTAGGATTGGGTCCCAGCCTACAATAGGCATGGGGCATTGAGACAAGAGGAATAACGGAGACACTATACACTAAATAAAGCAACAAAAATCAGACTATTACCCCTAGTAAAGATCTTTGAGGGATAAATAAAACTCAAATATTTAGGCAAGGCATAGTAAATGGCCCTTGTGTTTATAAGAAATGAGATCAGTTTTACCTGCTGCTTGGAAGAAATATCTTAGGCTTATAAACGGTGTCCTGAGATAGGGTCCAACCTTTAATCCTTCAGTGGCAGGTCCCAGTAGGTTGGGCAAGGTCAGGTTACAAGTAGCTGGATTAGGGCTGGAAGAGACTTAACCCTCCCTCCATGGAGCAAGGGAGCAGCTTACCTTCTCATGTCCCTCTTTTTTTCTTTTTCTTTTTTTTTTTACAGCAAAGGCATGTCCCCCGGTGGGGCCGAGAAGCCTAGCAGGCCTCAGCTTAATGACCTTTCTTTCCACTCTTGAAGCAGGGCCCTGATGGAATCCTATGAAGCCCCTTTGGGGTGTTGAAGACTTTAAGGGTATATGCCAAATGCTGGTATTTTCCTGATCTCTTTTGGGCCTTATTTGCCTTTTTTATCTCCTTTCTTGGTCATTATAGACCTTAAAAGCCATGCTTAGAAGATCTTGCTGAGGGGCGTGAGAGCCCTTTTCTATGTATATAAACTCTTGGAGGAAGACAAAAGCAGTGTTATTAGTTGGATTAAATCAAGAAAAACAGGTTTTGGTGCCTCCTTTAGAATCCCAGAGTCTCTTTGCTGCTGAATAATTCAGTACATTAGTATTCAAAAGAAATTTTAACAAAAGCATGATAAAATAGATTTGCAGGAGTTCCAGGATATGACTCCCTTTTTCTTAGATTACCTAGCATTATTTAATAATATTGTTGCAAAATGATAATAAACTAAACATTACATAAAGACATTATTAATAACTCCTAATATTTAAACCAAGATTCTAATATTACAAGGCTATAAAACAGCAAAGAAAGAATTAACAAAAGGCCTTTGAAATAACATATACATTTTAACATGGAAAATACTTTATACACAATAGTGGGGGAACAATAAGTCACTATTCCTAACCCAGTAGTCGGAAAACCTATTAGTTACTAGAGCCAATTACTAACAGTACAATAACTGAGTTTTCTTTTAGGAGCCAAATTTTTAAATTTAAACTATATATGCAGGCACCTTCCCTACTGAGGCAGCGCCCACACTTGGCACTCTGTTGGAGAGCTATACCTAAGAGGGCAAAAAGGCCGATGTGGCCCACGAGCTGTTTGCGAATGGCAGTTTGCCGACCAGAGTTCTTAGGAGAGGGGGAAAGGAAGAGACATTCCATGTGTCTGTCCCTCTTTGCACAACTAGAGGGCTGACTGAATCCTAGCCTGGCCAAGCACAAGATGACAGCAACAGCGAGGCTCCGGGCTCAGTCCCAAAGCGGCACTTTCTCAGGGCTCCCATTCCTTCTCCTTTGCCCCAGATTAGGGACACGGTTGTCATGGGAGAGGTGGCATGGACGGGCTGGCGTTTGGACCTAGCATTTCCAAAAACCCAGCCGACTTCCATTCCCTTCCCCGGCAGCTATTTAGCTTTATTTCTTACAATAAAAGCAGCAAATAAAAATACAGTTTTTATAAGTTTACCTTCCTAACAGTGGGCTGCTTTAGCCTATATGAGGTTTCCAATTTTTCCTGCAATTCCCTGAAAATTCTTTTTACAATTTTTACTATTTGGCTAATGCAGTGGGTCTCCTTTATAAACTCCATGCCTTCTACGTAACTTAGAGACTTGAAGAGAACCTAACACCTCCTTGGCCCGTGGGAGAGTGTTGGAACCTTTTTCTCTAACTTTTACACTAGTGCAGGGCGACAAGCCACTATTCCCAATTTACGAAGGGCTTATTTCTAATAATTCTATTCCCTATAATCCTATTATTTATGATTCTATTACTCCTTCTGGAGCTGTAATTTAATTTAAGAAACTGCCAAGTTTCACAAGGTCCACACCTACAGTTTGTTAATTTCTAAATTCTTTTTCTCTCCTTTAAGATTTTTCTAAAGCAAGGTTCTAATTTTTAATACTATTCCTACCCTGTATTTTCCAAATGGGCAAACCTCTTTTGGTCAGTAGGTGGATATTTGAAACTAGTTTCCATTCTATATTTTTAATAATTATCTCACCCTTACTTTATTGCCTTTCCCTGTCACTCCACACACAGCAGGCTGAATCCTAACCTAACCGTGCACCTAGAGGCGGTGGAGCTCATCTCTTGGTACTTGGTTTGCTGTTCACTGTCTGCCTTCTGCTCGGGTGCAGCGCTGGTGGAGATTGGAGAGCGACGGGGAGGGGGCATGCGTACAT
The DNA here is from genome assembly GCF_036850765.1 of Saccopteryx bilineata. NCBI lineage: Eukaryota > Metazoa > Chordata > Mammalia > Chiroptera > Emballonuridae > Saccopteryx > Saccopteryx bilineata. Next base: position 197,347,990 of record NC_089491.1, read on the forward strand.
TTGCCTCTCCTCAGCCGCATCCCCACCCGCTTGGTCTGCACACCGTGCATCCCAGCTCAGCTTTTCCTTTACTCAAACTGCCTATTTGCTAGTCTTTTGGCTCCAGAGGCTGGGGAAACACTTTCAATTTGTGGGCTCCGCTTTTCTTTCTTCCCCTTAGCTGCTTGTAACCTGGGACATTTATTTTTCCAGTGCCCCTCCTTCCTGCAATAAGCACATTGATTCTTTCCTAGCAGAATCTTACTCTTCTTTGAATTGTTCTCTTTCTCTTTTTCTTCCTCATAATCCTTTTCAAGGGTAACTATGCCCTCACGTGCCTCGGAGAACTCTCCTTCCTCCTCCGAGGGTCCCTTATCTTTAGAAGAGTTTGTCTCTTGCAGTGCTGCTACTATTGCTTGTTATTCTTTTATCCTGTTTTTGACTCAAATTTTGCATGACCAAGAAGATGTGGCACCTGCTTTGTATCAAGCATGTTTTAAGCCACTGTGGTGAATTCATTGTTAAATTTAGCCACCCATCAATGTATGGAAACTGATCGGGACAACCTGGGTTTCTAATCACTATTCCAGACTGTCCTTATTATCTGGGGGTTAAAAGTCCCGTTTGCTACTACTTATTACAAAACTGAAACTTATTTCAGGAGAATCTAAGAATTAGTGTACCACTAAAGCAAGAAAGATAAGACAGATAATTAACTAGTACCCAAAATAAGAGGGTGTTTGACTATAGAGATATTATTACACAAGACAAGGTGAAGAAGCCAACAGAAAAGAATAATTTCCTTTAGAGGAGAAATCTAACAGGGCCCCTTGTAGCCAGAGATTCTGAATCCAAGAGAAGATATGCAATGGAGCAGGGCAGAGGGGTCCAAACCGTGAAATGTCACAAGAGATCTCTCGAAGAAATAAGAAAATCTGCAGTATATACAAGTCACCATTTGAGATTGCTTTTTAGTGAGAAGCTTCCAATTTTAAAACAAAAGACCAAAGCCAGGCTTTAAAACAAGACAGTAGACATTAAATAAAGGACTTATACACACACACACTCACATACACACAGACACACACGAGCACCCTTTCATAGACGAGGGAAGGGCTCCTCCTTGAGGCCTCTCAGGTGTTTTCCTAGCCGTGTTCCTGGAACTTCGGCTTAGGCACCAGAGATTTCTTAACCAGGGATTTTAGACAGAAACATTAAAACAAAGACTGAGATATCAACAAACAGAAGTCTCCGGAAGTCCAAGGCGAGATTAATCAATCCAGGTTAGCTCAGTCTCCACTGATTCAGTGCGATGCAAGACTTGACTAATCCTGGACAGACCCAATCTCCATGATACCTTCCTAGAGCACAAATGAAGTCCCCACTAATAGTTCTCTAGAGAACCTGACGTTTCTGAAGGCCCGAGGCAGAACTGGTGGACCTGGTCCACTCAGTTCCCACTAATGTCCCTCCAGAGTATGAGCAGATATCCCCTAGAGTCCGAGGCAGGACCTAGGAACTCTCCACCAACGCCTTGGTCTTGGAGAGTGTACTGCGAACATGCTGACCACGTCTGATCTATTTTGCCGTACCCCAAAACATAAAGAAGCAAAAGCAAGAGTTCAGAGGAAAGCTAGAAAATTCAGTAAAGCAAAAAGAGTTGCTTTACCTACCTCCTTGAGTTCTCTGCTGAATAGTCCAAATTGTTGAATTTGGGAACCAGGGGTGTCTACTGGAGAACTGTCCAGTCGCACAGGAAGACCGGGAGCCCCGAAAAATGTCAGGTGGCGCTTCTCCTCAAGATTCAAGTGGGACCAGGCAGCCTCCTGGAGAGACCAGTCGATTTGAGGTGCCTCTGCCTGGTGTCATGACACACCATAGGTCCTGTGTGGGTGCCAAATGTTATAAAGTACCCAATCCACAATTCTGTGGGTTTTCATAGAGGCACCAAGTCCAAATAAGTTTTTGAAGTTTTATTAAAGGAGGAAATTTATTAAATATGCCGGCTGCATATAGCTTACATGGGGCAGTCTGAAATCGTATCTGTAATATTCTAGGGGCTGGTTGTATAGCCTTAATTATACATGGGTGAGGAAAAAGCCTGACATCACAGCATAAGCTCATAACCTTTGTTTTCACCTACACGGGTTTGGGAAAAGGATGGAGGGGGGATGGGACACAATTCATTAGCAAGTTTATAACATCTGTCTATAGGATTCATAAAAAGACGTTTCTTCACATTAAAATTTACAAGGTAACACAATGGTAAAAATGCCACTTTACATATTAAAAGACATTCCTATATTTTCTAGTGTTCATTTGCTATTCCTTTGTCCAGAAATACATACACTAACTACGTGCTTTCAGGAGGAGAGAGGTAGTTTACATGGGGACAAATGCCTGTAAATGGCCCATTAATATAAGAAAAGGTTTAATTTAATCTTTCTCTGCCTGCACCTGGCTAACTATTCACCCATTTCCCCACAGGTGTGGTGGAAGGTCAGAGAATCCGAGTCTCCTTCCCCTTGACATTTACAACACAATGCCATTGGCCATCTTGGTTTTATGCTAATCACACAAGTACAAAAGATCATTTACAAAATCTTTTTGCATGCATTGCCCAAATTAATAAAATGGTTTTTAAGCTTTCTAAAATATTAATATTAATTCTGTAACCTTTGATACCTTACAACAGAATATTCAGGCATTTTGAGGAAGGCAAAGTATTTTGAAAGAATTCAGTAAAACATACAGTGCAGACTTCTTGCTAAGCTGCTAAAATTGTCATCCTCTCTCATTCAGACTAATATATATATTAAAACCCTTATGAAACAGAGCCCTAAGCAATTTGCAAATGTATTTGATTCATTTTTTTAAGATAGAAAAGCAGCCTGACCTGTGGTGGCGCAGTGGATAAAGCGTCAACCTGGAAATGCTGAGGTCGCCGGTTCGAAACCCTGGGCTTGCCTGGTCAAGGCACATATGGGAGTTGATGCTTCCAGCTCCTCCCCCTTCTCTCTCTCTCTCTCTCTCTCTCTCATCTCTAAAAAATGAATAAATAAAATTAAAAAAAAAAAAAAAAAGAAAAGCAAATGACAACACAGTGATTTGACATCAGGGTTATTTAACCAAGGAACTTTAAAGGTGTGTCCTGAAGCCAGAAAGCTCATTCTCTTTGTCATCTTTCCCATATGTCAGGGTCCAGCCCCGGGAGGAGATCCAGGGGTCCCACAGGAATGGATGGCCTCGAACGAAACAAGTGAGAGAGCCGAATGCTTTAGCATTAACTGCCAGGCATCTCTGCCAATGGCTAGTACAGCTTTATTTTTATACACACACACTAAGTTATAATCACATGGTATACAGAATACATTGATTAATAATTGTTTTTGTTTCACTATGGTTATATATTTCTAGGCAACGGTTAGTACATTTCTATAATCAGGTGGTAAGTCATTCTAAGTACAGTTATACAATAACTTGTAAACAGCAACAATGGTTTTTATGCAAGCTTCCAAAAGGTCAGTATTGATTAATAACTCTACCTTACCTAATGGCCTATTGTCTTGTCAAATTTTATTTGTCTACTATATTCATATACTAGTTAAGTTCTAACTTTATTTTTCTCCGAGTGTTCTACCACCTGCAGGTCAGGTATGCAAGAGGAACGGAAAGGTTTTCTATTCTATTATATGAAAAGGTGAGGGAGGTAAAGTAATGGATTAAGTGAAGGCTGAAAGGTGCTTTTGTGTATAGTTACTGTTTCCTACCTATTCATACGTCACATTCTATTTTTCCTATCATGATTTATAGGAGGGAATTTTCCTACAGACTTAGCCTTTTTTTGGGGGGGGGAGGTATCATAGCCAGCCTCCTATGTCTATGGGCCCAGGCAAGGGGGTTTATAGGCTTCTCTGTGGAATTCACACCCTGTCTTATTTCCAGAAAAATCACTGCGAATCAGCAGGGAAAGCATGGTGCTATTATCCCTGTGCCATAAATGATCGTGCACACACCCAGAAAGGGGGGGATAAAAAACCAAATTAATTCAAAAAGTTAAAGGGGGAAGTATCATTGTACCTCTTCTTTGCTATGACTGTGTCACTGTGTCAACCAGCAGTTGTTGATCTTTGCTGTGACTGTGTCGACCAGCAGCTGTTGATCTTCTTTGCTGTGACTGTATCAACCAGCAGCTGTTGATCGGCTTCCGACACCCATATCTGTTACATGGTCATTTGTAAGTGGCTTTAGGAGAATTATATCAGGATTCACAAAACATTTCAAAAATGTTCTGTTTGCATCTGTGATCAGGTAGGGCAGTGGTTGGAAAAGGTTGCTTAAACCTTGACCAGATTGCTAATTTCTTATTTGACTGAAACTAATGGGAGGCATTAGTAATTTGTATTTTTCTTTCTCAGCTGTGGAAGAGAGATAGAATCCTCCCAATTTCATTATGCCAGATATCTCTTAATCGAAATCTATGATCTAGAAATCCTGTCACAATATGAAGATTACATTAGTAGGAAAAAGGGGAATAAAGTCACAAAGTAAGATTTAGACTCAGTTGAGATTAAAACGCCTGCCTCTTGTCCTCTTTTTACTACTTTACTAAATTTTATACTGACAGAAGTTATACTCACTTCATATTCTTTTCTTTTTAGCTTTAAGGTGTAATTAATAAAATTATAACATACTTAAAGTGTACAAGGTGATGGTATGGCAAATGTATGCATTTACCAAAAAAAGTGTGATACTTATTAAAAGTACAGTTGAAACAAATTAGAAATTACCAGTAGTTCTCTGCTGGTTCTCAACTGGAAATTGGTAGCTTTCCTGGAGACAGAGTTTAGAGGTTACATAAAGCCAGAGAACTGGTGTGATTATCAATTAACAAAGGGCCTCATCTTTTTATTTTTTTTATTTTTTTATGACAGAGACAGAGAGTGAGAGACAGAGACAGATAGGGACAGACAGGAAGGGAGAGAGATGAGAAGCATCTATTCTTCATTGCAGCACCTTAGTTGTTCATTGATTGCTTTCTCATATGTGCCTTGACTGAGGGGCTACAGCAGAGCGAGTGACCCCTTGCTTGAGCCAGTGACCTTGGGCTTTAAGCCAGTGATCTTGGGGTCATGCCAGCGACCATGGGGTCATGTCTATGATCCCTTGCTCAAGTCAGTGACACCGTACTCAAGCTGGTGAGCCCATGGTCAAGCCAGATGAGCCTGCGCTCAAGCTGGAGACCTTGGGGTTTCGAACTTGGGCTCTCTGCGTCCCAGTTCCATGCTCTATCCACTAAGCCACCACCTGGGCAAGCAAGCCTCATCTTTTTAAATTGTTTTATATTAAATATAATAAATATAGATGTATATGCTTATAATATATACATATACATACCTGAGAAAAGTCTATATGAAATTAAATAGTTGAATATGTATCATTTAATTTTTAATTATTTAAGTGTATAAATATTATGAAGTATAATTAATTGCCTGTTGGGTGTGCTAAGGAAAAGAATTAGATGATAACTGAATTGAGAAGTTTTGAGGGTTTTTTGTGAGGTTTTGTTTTGTTTTTGCCAGGTAAACGTGCAAATAAGCAAAGTGCTAGCATGAGAAATGAATCATTTTGTTGTTTCTTCATCTAATTCTTATTTTTTCATGAACAAAAGACAGAAGTATAAAGGGTAAAAGAAAATTTTTGCTGCCTGACCTGTAATGGCACAGTGGATAAAGCGCCAACCTCAAACACTAAGGTCTCTAGTTCAAAACCCCAGGCTTGCCTGGTCAGGGCACATAGGGGAGTTGATGCTTCCTGCTCCTCCCCCACTTCTCTCTCTTTTTCTCTGTCCCCCTCCTTCTCTCCCTCTCTCTTTTCCCCCCTCTGTAAAATGAATAAATTAAAAACAAAAAAAGTTTATGCCAAGCTCAGTAAGAAAATCAGCTTTTAAGCATACATCTCATTGAATGCCACATGAGAGTTTCAGAATAAAAATATTGATAGATGAACTTAGTATTAAAATAGCTTATACTTATTAACTATTGTCTATTATTAAAATTGGAAGAAAAATTGTTTAAATTCTCATGTATTTTTCATTAAATGAGAACTAGAACTGTTTTCAGTCACAGTTTAAACTTGGAACCTGAGATTAATCAGTGATGTAACTGAAACTGCAATGTGAAATTGAATGTTCATTGTGGCATGTTTCACCTTATAGATAAGGCCCTTGCTATCATTTTCTATGGCCAAATTTTAGAAAGAGCACTATGCTTGGTCTTCCAGAAACATTGAGCTTGTAGCACTCTATAAGAGAAATAAAGGCCAACCCAGAGTCACAGTTAGCTCATTTTACTCAACAAGGCCCCTTATTTGATCTCCTGCCCAGTTACATGCTGGGCTTTGAGTTTGAATACTGCCTCTGCTGCTTCATACCTACTGTATGGAAATGGGAAATCATTGGGACTTTTTTGTTTTTTTAAGTGTTGAAAAAATTTTTTAACATTCAGTTAAAAAGCTTTACACCTGGGTGCACCAAGACATAGGAGTGCTGCTTATTAAAGAAGTTACCCTTTAGGGTTTGGTTCTTTGATATTTTTTTGTTAATCACCTTACAAATTCATGAGCTTTCTATAGGGCTAGTAATATGCAATTTTCTCTTTTCTCACAAAAGCGGTTCTCAATAACATTCAAAGCAGTCAGGGCAACCTGACAGTTCATGAAATTGCCAAGCCTCAATTCTATCAGTCCCACTGAGTTCTCTCACCAGGTTTTCCTTCTCAGAAGCTTCTCTGCTGTCTGGAGGAGTGAAGCATGCTGTCAAGGATGATGTTTGGAGACAGTCATCCCACTGCAGTGAATGGGAATGTGCTTGAAACCACTTGCACATGCATATTTGAGCATAGTGAATGCTGATCGCTCTTCCCTTCATACTACCTTTGACCTAGCACTGCCCATGCTGTTCCTCAGCTTGTCGTCTCAAGATTGGTTATAATGACATTTACTGATCACTTATGTGTTATATATTGTGCTAGTTAGTGGTGGAGCTGAGGGCTAAACCCACACCAGAGTCCTGGCCAGTGACTACCTCCTCACACACCATGTTCAGCGTTCATCCTGGTGCTGTAGACATTCCTGGTGGGCTGAAATAGAAACATTACTTCCTGCCTGACCAGGTGGTGGTGCAGTGGATAGAGTGTCGGACTGGGATGTGGAGGACCAAGGTTCGAGACCCCAAGGTCGCCAGCTGGAGCCCAAGGTCGCTGGTTTGAGCAAGGGGTCACTCACTTTGCTGTAGCCCCCGGTTAAGGCACATATGAGAAAGCAATCAGTGAACAACTAAGGAACCGCAACAAAGAATTGATGCTTCTCATATCTACCCCTTCCTGTCTTTCTGTCCTTCTCTCTGACTCTTCCTGTCTCTGCCACACACACACACACACACACACACACACACACACACACACACATTACCTCCTATACCCATCACTTTAGATAGAAAAGCTCCTATGATGGTGTTAGTGTTTTTACTTTTTACATTGAGAAGCTACAGGCCACACAGATATGCTTGAAAAACATTGGTTTTTGGACTTGGCTGTCATCTATCTGACTGTTGAAAAATGGCAAGGCAAATTAGCTCTGGAGTCTTTTTGGACGGAACAAGGTCAGAGGAAGGCATGGATAATGTAGAGGTTATTTGGAAGTGAGTCAGGGTGAAGGAATATGAAACTGAAAACAAGCTGTTCTCAACAACTAAGTGATGGACACCATATATTAGCCCCTTCTTTCCTTTCAGTATGACCCTGCCACAGCATAGCTCTTTTATATTACTTACTGACCTGCTGAAAACATTAGGTAATCTGTAACTAAATCTTAACATGTCTCCTCTGCTCACTTCTCTCTTTCTTGGTGCCTAATGCATTTATTTAGAGTCAAGGAAGCTCTCTCTGCTATTGCGGTAACCCAAGAAGTAACAGAAATAGACCTATTTTTACAGTCTAGAATTGTTAGTCTTCTGCTTTAAATGTCTGTGTAGTGTTCTGCAGGGTTTGGCTAATGAAGATTAGGAGTTTTTTCTACCGCTGATTGAGAATTAGATACAAAGTTCATTTTTTTTTCAAAGCAGTATTCACTAATTAGGACCAATTAACCAAAAGTAGGTCTGAGCTAGGATATAATTTGAATTAGAAAATATTTCAAAGAAATGCAAGTATTTTAATTGCTCTTATAATAATTATTACAGTTAAGCTTATAGTGTCTTTAGAAGAAGTGCTTTAATATTCATACAAGAATAATTCTTAATTTATTATAAACAAATTGATGTTTATAATATTGGAAATTTATGATTATTTTAAAACAAATATTTTCTTTGTCATATTTTTTGTGTTTTGCTTAAAGTTTTTATGTAGAGATAATTCTTCCAGTGTGAGCCTAAAGTATTATTTTGTACTATCATAACATTCAAGTTAGGTATGAATGTTTGAAGTTTTATTCTTCACATTGTTATATTTAAATCTCAATCAGCATTTGTCATAACAGAAAGTGTTCTGGTTTGTATTAAGTGGGATAAAAAAAATAAACATAGCCCTGGCCGGTTGGCTCAGTGGTAGAGCGTCAGACTGGCATGCAGGAGTCCCAGGTTCGATTCCCGGCCAGGGCACACAGAAGAAGCACCCACCTGCTTCTCCCCCTCTCCCCCTCTCCTTCCTCTCTGTCTCTCTCTTCCCTTCCCACAGTGGAGGCTCCATTGGAGCAAAGATGGCCCGAGCGCTGAGGATGGCTCTGTGACCTCTGCCTCAGGTGCTAGAATGGCTCTGGATGCAACAGAGCGACGCCTCAGAGGGGCAGAGCATCGCCTCCTGGTGGGCGTGCCGGGTGGATCCCGGTCGGGTGCATGCGGGAGTCTGTCTGACTGCCTCCCCATTTCCAGCTTCAGAAAAATGAAAATAAATAAATAAATAAATAAATAAAATAAAATAATAAAATAAATAAACATGGACATGCACATTAGGTTTTTTTGCTTAAGTGGCCCTTAGTATCTAGTCCAATGTCTTTAATTTTAAATGAAGAAACTTGAGATGTGGACAGATTGTGTTTTCCAAAAAGCATGTAACTTATTAGAGACAGAGTAGAAACTAGAAATTTGGTCTTTCTAATTCTCAATCAGATGTGGAAATTGTTCAGTCTAGAAAAGGAAAGACATCTCAGACAAGACTTGATTATTGTCACTAAGTATATGAATGGTACCCTCCTCCTGCTCCCACATGTGGTAAAAGTTGTTGTATAGTTATAGTTAAAAATAACTATCACCCAGGGACCAACAAGAAAGAACTGGCTTACCTTGGCCAAAGACTTAACAGTTAGTGTCTTTACTCCTAAAGAATAAGTAACTTTTTAAATTTTTTTCCCAGAGACAGAGAGTCAGAGAGAGGGATAGATAGGAACAGACAGACAGGAACAGAGAGAGGTGAGAAGCATCAATCATTAGTTTTTCGTTGTGGTACTTTAGTTGTTAATTGATTGCTTTCTCATATGTGCTTTGACCAGGGGGCTACAGCAGACCGAGTGACCCCTTGCTTGGACCTTAGGTCCAAGCTGCTGAGCCTTGCTCAAACCAGATGAGCCCGCACTCAAGCTGGTGACCTCGGGACCTCTAACCTGGGTCCTCCATATCCCAGTCTGATACTCTATCCACTGTGCCACCACCTGCTCAGGCAAATAAGTAACTCTTGACTGCATTAATTTAAATGGTAAAGGACTTGATCAAATATGGTTTTAAGATCCCTTTTAATATTATACTCTGTAGCTTAATGATTTTTAAGGATAAAAATATGATAATGGAGATACTAATACTAAAACTAAGTTTTGTCTTATTTAAATTTCTATTTAGAAGAGTATGACTGTTACTGCTACCAGAAAAATTAGCCCAGATTAAATATTTTAATCTCATCATTTGTGTGTATGCTTTTGGGAGAGTACCTTCTGTCTCCCTTTTGTATATCTGGTTAGACAACTGTTCCAGTTTGCTTAAAGATTACTAAACTAATTTATTTTGTTTTGTTTTTATTTATTTTAGTGAGTAGAAACAGAGAAGGTGGGGGAGGAGCAGGAAGCATCAACTCCCATATGAGAGAGAGAGAGAGAGAGAGAGAGAGAGAGAGAGAGAGAGAAGGTGGGGAAGGAGCAGGAAGGCACTTAACGAGTTTCAAACTGGCAACCTCAGCATTCCAGGTGGACGTTTTATCCACTGCACCACCACAGGTCAGGCCTCTAATTTATTTATCTTTTTAAATCCAGCTTTGGCAAATGCAACATTATGTATTCTTGAACCTGTTATGTCTGTGGAGATTATGGCCCCAAATGAATTTCAGGGAGCAGTGATTGCAGGAATTAACCGACGCCATGGGGTAATCAAAGGACAAGACGGAATTGAGGACTATTTTACACTGTATGCTGATGTAAGTACTGTTGGTCACTGCCAGTCTTGCTTTTATTTATTTTTTTTTAAAGAGAGAGAGACAGAGAGAGGAACAGATAGGGACAGACAGGAAGGGAGAGAGATGAGAAGCATCAGTTCTTCATTGCAGCACCTTAGTTGTTCATTGATTGCTTTCTCATATGTGCCTTCACTGGGGGGCTCCAGTAGAGCGAGTGACCCCTTGCTCAAACCAGCAACTTTTGGGCTCAAGCCAGTGACCATGGAGTCATGTCTATGATTCCACACTCAAGTCAGCAACCCTGCACTCAAGCTGGTGAGCTCACGCTCAAGCTAGATAAGTCTGCTCTCAAGCTGGTGACCTCGGGGTCTCGAACCTGGGTTCTCTGCATCCCAGGCCAATGCTCTATCCACTGTGCCACTGCCTGGTCAGGCCAGTCTTGCTTCTATTAACTACATCAGGAAATTAAGAGTTAGCTTTTGTTTTGAGAGATTGTAGAGTGAATTGACACATTTCCCTGGTTATTTGAATGTTGAATTTGTGGCTTATATATGTGGTAATTTCTATAATTTGATGTTAAAGCAACTTTTTTTTTTAAGCGAGATAGACAGGAAGGGAGAGAGATGAGAAGCATCAACTTGTAGTTGCAGCACTTTAGTTGTTCATTGATTGCTCCTCATATGTGCCTCGACCAGGGGGCTCCAGCTGAGTCAGTGACCCCTTGCTCAAACCAGCATCCTTGGACTCAAGCCAGCAACCTTTGGGTGCAAGTCAGCCACCATGGGATCATCTTGGTGATCCCATGCTAATGCTGGCAACCCTAAACTCAAGCTGACAAGCATGTTCTCAAGCCAGATAAGCTTGTGCTCAAGGTTGCAATGACCCTGGAATTTTGAACCTAGGACCTCAGTGTCCCAGGTCAATTGTTCTATTCACTGTGCTACCACCAGTCAGGCAGTGAGCAACTCTTAAATGCAAAAGCTAAAAATAAGTTTTATTTCATGTAGGCCTTTTGTGGATGTCATTTGCCTAGATAATTAGTTACCTTTCTTTCTCATTATAGCTTTATTTGCATAGCTGCTTTATTATGTTATGTCATATTTATTGGGATGATATTTAATTCCCTTACTTGTACCTTACTTGACTTCAATCTCCTGGGAGAAAGTTTTTACCACATTCTGTAAGGCTTCTTAGAAGATGCTACTATAAGCATATCATTGAGGTGTCCAAAGGAAAGTTGCGTTAATATTTTCACAGAAACACTTTTGAATGCTGTGCTCAGTGGTGAGAGAGTAGAGATTGTTTCAGTTTGTGGGCTCTGCATATTTGTAGCTGCCTTCTTGTAGGAGTATAAATGTTTCTTTCTTGTGGACCTATGAGGAGGGAGGGCTGTCAGTGATGACCACTGTGAAACTGGAAGATTGGGTTTCTAGTTGTGATGTCAAATTATTTTCAAATAAGATTTCCACTTGCAGTAAAACAAAAATGTTTCTCTTTGGCTTCTAGTTCTTTTAAACCAACAACAGTTAGTAGAAACCTGAGTCTAAAGCAGGGGTCCCCAAACTACGGCCCGCGGGCCGCATGCGGCCCCAAGACCATTTATCCGGCCCTCACCGCATTTCCGGAAGGGGCACCTCTTTCATTGGTGGTCAGTGAGAGGAGCATAGTTCCCATTGAAATACTGGTCAGTTTGTTGATTTAAATTTACTTGTTCTTTATTTTAAATATCGTATTTGTTCCCGTTTTGTTTTTTTACTTTAAAATAAGATACGTGCAGTGTGCATAGGGATCTGTTCACAGTTTTTTTATAGTGTGACCCTCCAACGGTCTGAGGGACAGTGAACTAGCCCCCTGTGTAAAAAGTTTGGGGACCCCTGGTCTAAAGGAATCAAATGGCTAAGCCATCTCAGTACTTTTCTCAAATATTTTTCAATAAGCAGGGCTGACTAGCTCCTGTGTTTGTCTCCAGGTCCCTCTAAATGACATGTTTGGTTATGCCACTGAACTTCGGTCATGCACAGAGGTAAGCGAGCTTTTCAGTTTGACTTTAGTACCCTACAAAACGATCAGATTTGTGACATCTTGTTTTTGCATTACTTTACTCGATTGTTATAAACAACTTTTATATTTTTTAAATCTCTGCTTTTTTTTAACTCCCAGGGGAAGGGAGAGTACACAATGGAGTACTGCCGGTATCAGCCATGTTCACCATCCACACAAGAGGACCTCATTAATAAGTATTTGGAAGCTACAGGTCAACTTCCTGTCAAAAAAGGGAAAGCCAAAAACTAAACTTGCCTCCCTTACATTGACTAACTTTAACTGAATCTGCAAGATTTAGATATTTTAATGGCTTCAAGTGGAATGAATTCAGGCAGAAACAAGAAATTTTAGAAGCCTTTTCTGTTATATTCAAGAGCTCCTATCATATCAAAATTAATTCTCTGTGTATCTCGACTGTTGACTGGTTTTATAGTTCACTGAAAAACCTCAAATTAAATGTGATTATTACTGAAATGTATTTAATATTTATTTTAGGGGAAGAAACATATCAGTTACACTTCTAAGCTTAGAATGTATGTAACCTTCCTTTCCAAATTTTTATCATAGAATGTTTCACATGAAAAGCTGAAAGAACAGTACAAAGAACAGACATACCATACCTTCCATTAGACTCAGCAGTGAACAGCATTGTTAACAATTTGTTAGATGACTTGTTTTGTAATATTTGGTTTATCAGTTTGTCTATTTTCTATTTGTCTTAAACTTTTATATTTTTAATTTTTTTAATTATTGTTTTGCTGAACACTTGAAAGTGAATTGCACATATGACAGTTCTTAGAGTGCGATCTTTTAATAGGCAGGCTTTGTTTTGTTTGTTTAAGAGTGTATTCCATATGATCTTGTGGACCTGTGAGGAAAAAACAGGCCCTTGCATATGTAGTTATTGTTTATGTTCATCTTAAGGTTTCTGCAGCTCTAATTAATAAAATAGAATTTTCAGAGTTCCTTCCTCGTCAGCTTCATTTACCTTCTAAATGCTTATTGAATTTGAGTCTGTTGGAATTTATCATATGTATTCACTGAGATTGGGAAAGAACAATTTTAAGCTTGTGTTTCAGATTAGACTTCCTTGGCAGTTCTACCATATTCAGAATTGCTTTATTCAGAAATCATCTGATGCGACAGACGCATCCCAGTTCTTTCCCTTAATGAGTAATAGAAATAAAATAACTTGTAAATTTTTTTGTTTTTCTTGATTTATAGATTTGGCTTTATAATTTAAGATTTCTAGAAAATGATTTTTAAAAATATTGAACATGTTTTCAAGGCATTTTCTTTAAATGCATTGCCTGATTTAGTTTCTGCTCCCCCATGAAAGTAGATGCTATTGTGTTCGTCCTGTAATAGAGGAAGCAAAAGCAGAGAAGGTCAACCACTCAGCAAGACCATGAGGCTCATTCAGTTTTCTGTTGGTAATTTAAATGGATGATCCGTTATCTCAAGTGCATCTTCCCTGTGAACATGGCTGTGGCTGCAACCCCATTGAGCCTGAACAGTGCTGTTACACTGGCATACATGAGGGTTCATGTTACTCAAAATGACATAGAATACTGTCCCGAGAGAAAATACTTTCTTAGAACTTAGCTTCGTTCCTCTGGCTATTGCCAGCAGTCAGAAAAATTAGAACTGAGATAGACAATGGTTGATGTTTTTAAGTTGTTAAAATATTTTGGTTATATAATATCAGAAAAGAGTATAGTTATCTAATCCAACAACATTTCATAGGCTACAACACAGCCCGGCTAGCTGGCAGGAGTAATGAAGAAGATGACATATCTAGGACCAGAACCCAACGCCTTGCCAACTCATTAGTTTGGTTTTAGTTGGGAAGGACCAAATACCAGCCGAAGTCTGTAGCAAGAAAGAAATTGAGATTATTCGTAAATGAGGATTTTTTAAAAATATTACTGTTGTGAATGATAACTGTTGGCTTATTTGAAAAAGACGGTATCACTTGTGTTGGAGAATGGGAGCAGCACTAAGCAGTATTGTCCTATTCTCATTCCTGCCCACACTTCAGCAATCACCTGGGGAGCTTTAAAAGGAACACCCCAGCCAACCCTAGACAGTCTGATTCTCTGGATCAAGATCAAAAGTTTTCCACGTGTCTGACCCGTGGTGGCGCAGTGGATAAAGCATCATCCTGAAATGCTGAGGTTGCCAGTTTTAAACCCAACTTGACTGGTCAAGGCACATATGAGAAGCAATTGCTATGAGTTGATGCTTCCCACCCCTTCCCCCTCACCTTTCTCTCTATCTCTTTCCCCTCTCTAAAGTCAACAAATAAAATCTTTAAAAAAACCAAAATAGTTTTCCACGCAATTATAATAAGCATATAAAGTTTGGGCTAGTGCTTCTGAGTTTGGTAACTTTACCTTTAAAGAAATACAATTTTCTATTATTTCCTCCTTGCTCACTGTCAGATTGTTTAGCTGTAAAATCACTAAAATTTAATCCATTCTGAAGTTTTAATATTTTCAAAATATGATGAGTCTTAAAATTGATGCCAATGAAACTAGGCAGCCACCAGGTAGTAGTAAAATGTGACAGAAAGGAATACATTTCTTTGTACAAGACAGCTCTTGGCATTGCTAAAACTATAAATTGTTGAATTAGATCTTTAATTGATGCTTCCAGTGTCTTCAAATAAATAACTCTGTATTATATCACTGAAATAGGTAATTATATTCAAGACAATCTATTGTGAGTATTCATTCAACTAAGTGCCAGGCAGCATGCTAGGTGACTGTAATACTTTGAAAGCCAGGAAAGGTCACACTACAGGTTCTAAGCTGAGAAAAATTGGTGTAATCAACTCGTGTCATGAAGGACTGTCATTCAATGGCAAATATAGACACTTCCAACTGACTTTTTGACTTCTGATAATTCATAAGTCAGGTAGGAAAAAATGAACTGTGAGTAAAGTCAAAAGGAATGTAAACAAAATCCTGGTCCTTTTGGGTATATCTTAGTATTCCGCACGAGGCTGGGAAAATGACTGTGATGACACATTGGCTCAGAGTGAGTCAGGATTTTGGCTTAATGACAAGAGAACTTAGGGAATTCATAAAGTTTTTCATGTTATGTCAAGGCAGGTGAAGTAATTTTTCTATGCTGTAAGCTAGCAAAAACAGTATTATAAAATCAAATTAGCACTTGTAGAGTTTGTGCTGGGAAAGATATTCTAACGGTGTTAACAGAAACTTTTAGTAGGTTTAACTTTTGTGGGTTTTTGAATTTATAAATTAATTGTTTTATAATTTATAAATGATAAATTGTGTTTGTGTGTGTCTGTGTAGAATTCTCCTTCATAATCCATTATTCTGAAGGAAATCTGTTAAAGGCTTGCCTTAGAGCTCTTACCTGATTGAATTGTGGTTGTGCTTGAGTCTAAGTGTACCAAGTCTCTAAGAGGTGAGACTCTGGAAAGCTGAAACCCTTTCTAGCCCTTAATGTGACACTATAAGAGTGATTAAAGGGCACAGGACACTGAATATGCCATTACAATGCTCTTGACACCTTTTTTTAAAGATTATTTAGGGAACTTCAGTTAGAGGAGTTTACCCTTTGGTTTTGGCATGCTTTAATATTGTAGATTGGTAGTTTAGAAGTATTTTTTCTGCATTATGACACAGGTTGGAGGTCTAATGCTTTCTTGAAATGATTGTTGCCAGTGCTTCAGAATACTTACCATTCTTTAAATCAAGTGGATGTTGGGAAGATGAATTGAATGTAAAGGGTTGGGTTTTTGTTTGTTTTGGTTTTTCCTGTTTTCTTTCTTTTTTTAGAGAGAGACAAAGAGACAGGAACATTGAGCTGTTCCTGTATGTGCCCTGACCGGGGATCAAACCAGCAACCTCTGGAGCTTCAGGACAATGCTCCAGTCAACTGAGCTATCCAGCCAAGACTTAACTTTTTATTTATTGATTTTTAGAGAGACAGGGGAGGGGAAAGGGAAGCATTCATTTGTTGTTCCACTCAGTCATGCACTCATTGGTTACTTTCCCGTGTGTGCCCAGGGATCTAACCCGCAACCTTGTTGTTTCGGGACGACCCTCAAATGAACTGACTGAGCTAACTGGCCATGGCTAAGGGGTTGGAGTTCTAAACAGAAAAATATATAAACTAGATCTATTAAAACTTAATAGTATCATCTATCTTTTATTTTGTTAGAATCTTCATCTTTAAATTTTTTCTCTTTGTAAATTTTTCCAATTTTTTAATAGTGCAGACTTAATGTTGTTGTTTTTTTGAGGGGATATTAAAGTGAAATAAGGAAGGGCCTAGGATTAAAGCAGCAGCAGGAGAGGCTGGGTGGGGCCACTTTGGAAGCCTTTGCTGGAGGGCGAGAAGAACAAGGGCCGTGGAGACAGGTTCAGGGGTGAGCCCAGGATGAGCTGCGCTGCCCACAGCTCTCCTGGCTGCCAGTTTCTTGGAGTCCATTAGAGTTTAGGAGGAAGTGGCAAGGAACTGCACCTGGAGGGACAGAAAGGGAAAGGAACGGTGTGGCTGTGCTCCAAGGGAGAGTGCTTGGAATAGTTTAAAGCTAACCAGTTTACTAGCCAAGGAACCTGGCTAAGGGTTCTTTACATGCCGACGTAAGTGTTCCATTAAATGATAACTCATTTTGAGAGGCAAACGATGGTCACATTTCCTGGATCAATTCTGTCCGCCTTGGGGAGGTAATCCACTGAATCAGACTATGGGTTGTATTGTGTCTGCTTTTGTAAATTACTTAGACCAACACTGGGTCCAAATTGTCCTTAAAAGTGGAAATTGTAAATTCTTGATATACTTTCAATTATATCACTGTTCTATTTAATACATGTTTGCAGACACTTTATCTATAAGACACTATTTTTTATTTGTAAAATATGAATTAAATAATATTAAGAATTCATTTAATCCCATCTTTGCACAAAATTTGCCTACATAGACAAATCTCTACAAACACATTTAACACATTATATTTAGAAATGTAAAAATTTATTTAAAAGCTATCAAACTATAAAAGAATACTTGCTTGAAGTCATGAAAATAGTAAAATTCCTGTTACACAGATAATATTTTTCCTACAATTTGTTCTCATCTAAATATATTATCTTGGCCCTGGCCAGTTGGCTCAGTGGTAGAGCGTTGGCCTGGCGTGCGAGTGTCCTGGGTTCGATTCCAGGCCAGGGCACACAGGAGAAGCGCCCATCTGCTTCTCCACCCCTCCCCTCTCCTTCCTCTCTGTCTCTCTCTTCCCCTCCTGCAGCCAAGGCTCCATTGGAGCAAAGTTGGCCCCGGGCGCTGAGGATGCCTCTGTGGCCTCTGCCTCAGGTGCTAGAATGGCTCTGATTGCAGCAGAGCGATGCCCCAGATGGGCAGAGCATCGCCCCCTGGTGGGTGCGCCAGGTGGATCCCGGTCGGGCGCATGCGGGAGTCTGACTGCCTCCCCATTTCCAACCTCAGAAAAATACAAAAAAAAAAAATAATAATAATAATAAAAATATATATATATTATCTTTTATAAACTCCAACCTCTTTTCATTTCTGAGCATCACAGACTTGCCTGAATTGCTAGAATGCCTTATATCTTAGCTATTTTACTAAATAATGATTTAGGCTATTTGGTACAGTCATTTTGCTTAGAATTTGGGATGAGCAGATCTTTTTCTTTCTTTTCAGAAATTACTAAGTTATGTTGGTGCCACAGCTGATCCTTCTTCAGTTCCAGAGGCTTCTTC
This sequence comes from Saccopteryx bilineata, assembly GCF_036850765.1. Lineage (NCBI taxonomy): Eukaryota > Metazoa > Chordata > Mammalia > Chiroptera > Emballonuridae > Saccopteryx > Saccopteryx bilineata. Next base: position 197,366,195 of record NC_089491.1, read on the forward strand.
TGGTGCCTGGGGCCCTTGACAGTGGTACTTCACTTTAAGTGGTTTGCCAGGGTGCCAGACCAAGTGAACACGACAGGGGATGATTTCCTAGGAAATAAGAGTTCTAAACATTATGATCTGCAAAGACTTCTGGTAAAAAACCAATCTAGATATAATTTTGTGTTTTACCTGTGTCGAGAATTCATGAAGTAGAACAATATAATCAAAATCAATTGCATCCTCATTTGTTCTCTAGAGGAAGGAAAAAAGAGTTAGGTAGGTTTATACTAGGTCAGAATTCAGAAAACTTATCTTAAATTGGACAGATGCCTTGAATCTCCTCACTCTTAGATTTTAACCTCATTTCCTTTTGGCAAGATCCTGCATCGTGATACAGAAGTCATGGATTATTATTGTTTGATTACTGATTGATCTGAAAATCTAGCTGAACATCTTTCTACCACTTTCTAATATTTACGGGCTTTCATGGGGGCTAAGTTGGTGGGGGTGGGGAGACTCTTTGACAACCTTAGGAATCTAGATACTGTCCATACACCTCAAGCTGATGTGTTAGCTCCACTGTGCCAGGCAGTAAGGTGAGGGGGTGGGGCCACTGGCACGTCTGAGATGACACCTAGGCCAGGTTCTGTGCTGGGTGCCTCATTCAGTTTTTCATGTAATTCTAAATGCCTTACAAGAGTATGTATCGTGAGCTGGTTTCTAGAAGAGGTAACAAAGTGACAGCTAGTAAGTGACGGATCAGGACTCGAACCCAGGTCTGTGGGCTGCACTACCCACGTGCCTCCAGAGCCAGCATGGTGTGCTCACAAGTGCAGGCCATTCACCTCGCCTCCCCGAGCCACTGACTTTCTATAAGTTACTAGTGACTGAACTTCCTGTTTTGTTTTTGACACTTCCTGGGGGTTTTTTGAGGGCAGGGGTGGTTGCTAGGATGCTTTATCTCTTTCTAATAAAAAGGGAGGAGAACTAAAAAACATTAATTCAACGTAGATTCTAATTTTAATCTAGGTTTTTTTGGGTTTTTTTTTGTATTTTTCTGAAGCTGGAAACGAGGAGGCAGTCAGACAGACTCCCGCATGCGCCCGACTGGGATCCATTTGGTATGCCCACCAGGGGGCGATGCTTCCCCCATCTGGGGCGTCGCTCTGTTGCAACCAGAGCCATCCTCAGCGCGCAGGCCAACTTTGCTTCAATGGAGCCTTGCCTGCGGGAGGGGAAGAGAGAGACAGAGAGGAAGGGGAGGGGAAGGGGTGGAGAAGCAGATGGACGCTTCTCCTGTGTGCCCTGGCCGGGAATCGAACCCGGGACTCCTGCACGCCAGGCCGACGCTCTACCACTGAGCCAGGGCCTAATCTACTAGGTTTTTATTGAGACTATTAAAAAATATAAAAAAACAAAGACAAACAGAGGACTTGATAGTAAGTTTTCTTAAAATGAAGATTTTTTTTTAATTTATTAAATTTAATGCAGTGACATTGATAAATCAGGGTACATATGTTGAGAGAAAACATCTCTAGATTATTTTGACATTTGATTGTGCTGTATACCCCTCCCCCAAAGTTAAATTGTCTTCTGTCACCTTCTATCTGGTTTTCTTTGTGCCCCTCCCCTCCCCCAACCCCTCTCTCCTTCACCACCCCATTCCCCCTCCCCCCACCCCCCACCCCTGTTGCCATCACATTCTTGTTCATGTCTCTGAGTCTCATTTTTATGTCCCTTCTATGTATGGATTCATATAGTTCTTAGTTTTTTTCTGATTTACTTATTTCACTCCGTATAATGTTATCAAGGTCCATCCATCTTATTGTAAATGATCTGATGTCATCATTTCTTATGGCTGAGTAGTATTCCATAGTATATATGTACCAAAGCTTTTTAATCCACTCATCCTCTGACGGACACTTGGGCTGTTTCCAGATCTTCGCTATTGTGAACAATGCTGCCACAAACATGGGGGTGCATTTCTCCCTTTGGAACCATTCTATGGTGTCCTTGGGTTATATTCCTAAAAGTGGGATAGCTGGGTCAAAAGGCAGTTAGATTTTCAGTTTTTTGAGGAATCTCCATACTGTTTTCCACAGTGGCTGCACCAGTCTGCATTCCCACCAGCAGTGCAGGAGGGTTCCCTTTTCTCCACATCCTCACCAGCACTTATTCTGTGTTGTTTTGTTGATGAGCGCCATTCTGGCTGGTGTGAGGTGATATCTCATTGTGGTTTTAATTTGCATTTCTCTAATGATTAGTGATGTTGAGCATTTTTTCATATGCCTATTGGCCATCTGTATGTCCTCTTTGGAGAAGTATCTATCCATCTCTTTTGCCCATTTTTGGATTGGATTGTTTGTCTTCCTGGTGTTGAGATTTATTGAATACAAGTTCTTTATAACTTTTGGTTATTAACCCCTTATCAGATGTATTGTCAAATATGTTCCTCCCATTTTGTAGTTTGTCTTTTTATTCTGTTCTTATTGTCTTTAGCTGTGCAAAAGCTTTTTAGTTTAATATAGTCTCATTTGTTTATCCTGTCTTTTATTTCACTTCCCCGTGGAGATAAATCAGCAAATATATTGCTCCAAGAGATGTCGCAGAGCTTACTGCCTATGTTTTCTTCTAAGATGCTTATGGTTTCACGGCCTACATTTAAGTCTTATCCATTTTGAGTTTATTTTTGTGAGTGGTGTAAGCTGGTGATCTAGTTTTATTTTTGGCAGGTAGCTGTCTAATTTTTCCAACACCATTTGTTAAAGAGGCTGTCTTTACTCCATTGTATTTCCTTACCTCCTTTGTCAAATATCAGTTGTCCATAGAACTGTGGGTTTATTTCTGGGTTCTCTGTTCTGTTCCATTGATCTATATGCCTGTTCTTATGCCAGTACCAGGCAGTTTTGAGTACAATGGTCTTGTATGTAGTATAACTTGATATCAGGAAGTGTGATACCTCCCACTTTATTCTTCTTTTTTAAGATTGCTGAGGCTATTCGTGTTGACTTTTGGTTCCATATAAATTTTTGGAATATGTGGTCTATATCTTTGAGGTACGTCATTGGTATTTTAATTGGTATTGCATTGAATTTATAGATTGCTTTGGGTAATATAGACATTTTAATGATGTTTATTCTTCCTAACTTGTTTGTATCTTCCCTGATTTCTTTTATCAATGCTTTGTAATTTTCCGAGTACAAGTCTTTAGTCTCCTTGGTTAAGTTTACTCCTAGGTACTTTATTTTTTTGGTTGTAGTTGTGAAGGGGATTGTTTCCTTAATTTCTCTTTCTGACTGTTCATTGTTGGTGTATAAAAATGCTTCTGATTTCTGAGTATTGATTTTATATCCTGCTACTTTGCTGAATTTATTTATCAGGTCCAGTAGTTTTTTGACTGAGACTTTAGGGTTTTCTATATACAATATCATATCATCTGCAAATAATGATAGTTTTACTTCTTCTTTTCCAACTTGAATGCCTTTTATTTCTTCTTCTTGTCTGATTGCTGTGGCTAGGACTTCCAGGACTATGTTAAATAAGAGTGGTGAAAGGGGGCACCCCTGCCTTGTTCCTGATCTTAAGGGTATTGCTTTTAATTTTTTCCCATTGAGTATGATGTTGGCTGTGGGTTTCTCATAGATGGCTTTTATCATGTTGAGGTATGTTCCCTGTATTCCCACTTTGCTGAGAGTTTTGATCATGAATGGGTGCTGGATTTTATCAAATGCTTTTTCTGCATCTATTGAAATTATCATATGGTTTTTCTCCTTCCTTTTGTTTATGTGATGAATCACATTGATTGATTTACGAATACTGTACCAGCCTTGCCTCCCCAGAATAAATCCCACTTGATCATGGTGTATGATTTTTTCCATATATTGTTGGATCCAGTTTCCTAATATTTTGTTGAGGATTTTAGCATCTATATTCATCAGAGATATTGGCCTATAATTTTCTTTCTTTGTGTTGTCTTTGCCTGGTTTTGGAATCAGAATTATGCTCGCCTCATAAAAGGAGCTTGGAAGTCTTCCTTCCTCTTGAATTTTTTGAAATAGTTTGAGAAGGATAGGAGTTAGTTCTTCTTTGAATATTTGGTAGAATTCCGTTGTGAAACCATCGGGTCCCGGACTTTTCTTTGTTGGGAGTTTTTTAATAACTGTTTCCATCTCATTTGGTGTAATCGGTCTGTTTAGGTTTTCTGATTCTTCCAGATTGATTTTTGGAAGATTGTATGTTTCAAAGAATTTTTCCATTTCATCTAGGTTGTCTAGTTTTTTGGCATACAGTTCTTTGTAGTATTTTCTTACAATATTTTGTATTTCTGTTGTGTCAGTTGTTATTTCTCCTCTCTCATTTCTAATTTTATTTATTTGAGTCCTCTCTCTCTTTTTCTTGGTGAATCTAGTTAAAGGTTCATCAATCTTATTTACCTTTTCAAAGAACCAGCTCCTATTTTCATTGATCCTCTGTATTGTTTCTTTAGCCTCTATGTCATTTATTTCTGCTCTGACCTTTATTATTTTCTTCCTTCTACTACATTTGGGCTTTACTTGCTGTTCTTTTTCTAATTCTTTTAGATGCAGGGTTAAGTTGTTTATTTGAGCTTTTTCTAGCTTCTGAAAGTGTGCCTGTAGTGCTATCAACTTCCATCTCAGCACTGCTTTCACTGTGTCCCATAAATTTTGAGTTGTATGCTCATTGTCATTTGTTTCTAGGAATTTTTTTATTTCTTCTTTGATCTCATTCGTAATCCATTTGTTATTTAACAACCTGCTATTTAGTTTCCATGTGTTTGAGAATTTTTGAGCTTTTCTGTTGTGGTTGATTTCTAGTTTCATGCCGTTGTGATCGGAGAAAGTGCTTGATATGATTTCAGTCTTCGTAAATTTGTTGAGAGCACTTTTGTGCCCTAACATGTGGTCTATCCTAGAGAATGTACCATGAGCACTTGAAAAGAATGTATATTCTGCTGCTTTAGGGTGAAAGGTTCTGAAGATATCTATTAAATCAAGTTGATCTAGTGTTTCCAATAAGTCTGCTGTTCCTTTGTTAATTTTCTTTCTTGAGGATCTATCTAGTGATGTTAGTGGGGTATTGAAATCCCCTACTATTATAGTATTGCTGTTGATCTCGCCCTTTAGATCCATTAAAGTCTGCTTTACATATTTGGGTGCTCCTATATTAAGTGCATAGATATTTATAATAGTTATATCTTCCTGTTGGATTACTCCCTTTATCATTATGTAGTGGCCTTCTTTATCTCTTACTATATCCTTTGTTTTAAAGTCCAGTTTGTCTGATATAAGTATTGCTACCCCAGCTTTTTTTTCATTTCCATTTGCATGAAATGTTTTTTTTTTATCCTTTTACCTTCAATCTATGTATATCTTTAGTTCTAAGGTGTGTCTCTTGTAGACAGCATATGTATGCGTCCTGTTTTCTTATCCACGCAGCTGCCCTATGTCTTTTGTTTGGATCATTTAATCCATTTACATTTAAGGTTATTATTGATATGTAGTTGTTTATTGCCATTTTCTTCTTTAAAGATGTATCTTTTTTTTGCTATATTCTTTTCCCACTTTGATCTGTTTACAACAGGCCCCTTAACATTTCCTGCAGCATTGGTTTGGTTGTAATGAATTCCTTGAGTTGTTTTTTGTCTGGGAAGCTTTTTATTTCTCCTTCGATTTTAAATGATAGCCTTGCTGGATAAAGTAGTCTTGGTTGTAGGTTCTTGTTCTGCATTACTTTGAATATTTCTTGCCATTCCCTTCTGGCCTCAAGTGTTTCTGTTGAGAAGTCAGATGTCATCCTTATGGGGGCTCCTTTGTAGGTGATAACTTTTTTTTCTCTTGCAGCTTTTAATATTTTCTCTTTATCGCTTAGCTTTGGTATTTTAATTATGATGTGTCTTGGTGTAGGTTTCTTTGGGTTTCTCTTTCATGGAGTCCTCTGTGCTTCTTGAACTTGTGAGAGTTTCTCTTGCATTAATTTAGGGAAGTTTTCAGCTATGATATGATTGAACAGAGTCTCTATCCCTTATTCTTTTTCTTCTTCTTCAGGAACCCCTATGATGTGGATGTTATTTCTCTTCATGTTGTCACAGAGCTCTCTAAGAGTTTCCTTTGACTTTTTGAGTCTCTTTTCTCTTTTCTTCTCTGCTTTCATGCCTTCATTCCAGTTGTCCTCCAACTCGCTGATTCAGTCCTCAGCTCTATCTATCCTGTTTTTAATTCCTTCCATTGTGGTCTTTATTTCTGATATTGTATTTATCATCTCTGACTGATTCTTTTTTATACTTGCTATTTCTTTATTTAGGTGTTCATAATGACCATCCATTGTTGTTCTAAGATCCCTAAGCATTCTTACAATCATTATTTTGAACTCTGCATCTGGGACTTTGATTATTTCCATATCACTCAGTTCATCTCCTGAAGGTGTCTCTTGTGGTTTCATTTGGATTGCACTTCTTTGTCTTCTCATTGTCTGTTTTTGGGTGTTTTATTTGTAGAGTTGTTTGAGTCTAGGCTTGGTGTTGTCTGCATCCAGTTTTTTTGGTTTTTTTTACAGATTCAGGGAGAGAGAGAGAGGGATAGACAGGGACAGACAGACAGGAACAGAGTGATGAGAAGCATCAATCATTAGTTTTTCGTTGTGTATTGCAACACCTTAGTTGTTCATTGATTGCTTTCTCATATGTGCCTTGACCGCGGGTCTTTAACAGACTGACTAACCCCTTGCTTGAGCCTGCGACCCTGGGTTGAAGCTGGTGAGCTTTTGCTCAAACCAGATGTGCCTGCCCTCAAGCTGACGACCTCGGGGTCTCGAACCTGGGTCCTCTGCATCCTAGTCCAATGCTCTATCCACTGAGCCACTGCCTGGTCAGGCTGCATCCAGTTTTCAGTTGTGTTATTTCTAGGTCTTCTTGGGTTGGTATCAGCTGTTATCTGTTATCCACTTTCAGATTTGGGCAGCTTTGAAGTCTTGATTTGTTTGTTTTCTTAACAGGTGATAGTCTTGTTTACTGATCTCAGCAGGGGGCTTCCTTGAAACTGTATCCAGGAATGCCATAGGTGTAACCTGAGACTCTGAAGGCCTATTTAGCCAACTAATCTCTCTGGGGGCAGGGTGTTTTCTCAGCTTCAGTAGGGGGAGGTGTATCTCAGATCTCCATGGAGACCTGAGTTACTGCCCCTCCTCCCCACTTCTTGTTTTCAGCTGTGTCTTGTTGCACTGATTGGAGCTGGATAGATTTCCGGAGATCTCTGATCCGTAAGCAATTCAGCTCTGTCTGGAGATCTCTGATCTGGAAGCAGTTCAGCTCTGTTTTGTGAAAGTTTCAGTCCCTCCCCCAGCTATGGCCACCTCCAGCACGGATGATTCAGCTTTTTTAGGTCGTCTCCTTCATTCCTTAGCCCCTCACAGTCTGTCCCTCTCTCTTTGTTTTCCACTTGAAAAGATAAGCTGGTCTTTTCAACACACCTTGCTCCCTGGTCGCCAGACAAGTGGCTGTGAGCAGTAGTTTCTGCTCTTTTCCCTTGTGTGAGATCCCCTCTGGGCTCTCAGCTTCACACCCCCCTCCCTCCGTTCCTGCAAGCAGGGGATATTCAGGTGCTCCCTACCAGGTTTGTTGTGGCTTCTTCTTTGCTCCTTGGTTTTTGAGAGCTGTTCTTGTAGTTCAGAGTTGGTTTTTCATGCTGATTTTTCCTAAATTGATTTGTATTCCAGTTTGGTTGTGAGAGCTGGGCGTCTGTGCATCCGCCTACTCCACTGCCATCTTTTCAGTCCCCCAATGATGAAGATTTTTATAAGCCATGAAGCTTCCAGCAGGTGTGTGTGTGTGTGTGTGTGTGTGTGTGTGTAGGGGGTGCTGGAGGGAGAAGATACTAGAGAGGGTCAGATACTGACTGCTATCCTGGGGTGTCTGCATCCATGGGCAGGCTTCCTTCCCTCCTGCCCGGCAGTGTACTGGTGAATGACTACCTTGGGCACAGGCTGCAAAGTCAGCTTGAGAGAAACTTCACTGTCTCTATTTTATAAAGAAACAGGTTTTGGAGGCCCCAGTGGTCATTCAGGTATTGCTGGGTTTGAGGGTGTATTTAACTTTACCTGACCCTCATTTGGTAACTATGCTGACCTTGGAAGGGAGTGGTTACCTCAGGACAGCCCACACCAGCGGGCCGCCATATTGTATGGTTTTTGTCTCGGGCTTCTGTGTGCCTGTACTTGTTCTTAAGGCCTGATTATTAACCCTGTATTTTTCTGTAATTAAAAAACCGGGCCCTGGCCGGATTGCTCGGTTGGTTAAAACAGCAGTTGCCAGTTCAATTCCCAGTCAGGGCACACACAGGAACAGCTCCATGTTCCTGTTTCTCTTTCTCCCTGCCTCTCTCGCTAAAATCTATTAAAACAAAACAAACAAAAAGCACATTTTTTTTTCAGGTTAATGAGTTCTTACTCTGTTTCTGAAAATAGTATTCTGGAGGAAATCATGGTAGACTCCATATTTTTTGGCAAAAAAGAGGCAAGGCTGGAAACAACTAGGATTACAACTCCATTTGACAAACTCTTCTGCTAAATATACAGTGTGACCCATTTTTTAATACAAAAATTTCAGTGGATAAAGCGTTGACCTGGAACACTGAAGTCACCAGTTCAAAACCCTGGGCTTATCTGGTCAAGGCACATATAGGAGTTGATGCTTCCTGCTCCTCTCCTCCTCTCTCTCTCTTTCTCTCTCTCTTTCTCTCTCTTTCGCTCCTTTCTCTAAAAATGAATAAAATCTAGAAAAAATATTTTAGTCCTTGACAGTTGGTAGAGCATCAGCGCGGTGTGTAGAAAAGTCCCAAGTTCGATTCCCAGCCAGGGTACACAAGGAGAAGTAACCATCTGCTTCTCCACCCCCCCCCACCTCTCTCTCTCTCTCTCTCTCTCTTTCTCTCTCTCTCTCCTCCCTTCCTGCAGCCATGGCAAAAATGCTTTGAGTTGGGCCTGGGCACTGAGGATCACTCTGTGGCTTCACTTTAGGTGCTAAAACAGCTTGCTTGCCAAGTAGCGGTGCAGCAGCTCCAGATGGGCAGAGCATTGCCGAGTAGGAGGCTTGTTGGAGTGCATGCAGGAGTCTCTGCCTCCCTGCCTCTCACTTAATTAAAAATATTTAAAAAAAACTGCATAGGGGATGGTGTTCATCAGCCTGCCAAGGTATTCCAGGGCTGGACTGTCCTCAACAAATCGAGCTTTGCCAAGAAGTCATTGTTTTTAATATTACTCAAAAAATAATCACTTGGCTGCTAGTCAAATTGTCAAAAATTCCCAATCATTATGGTTCAAATTGATTATTCACTGTGACCTTTTCTGGTAACTCAGCACTTTAATCTTCCTAGAGACTGACTAGAAGCATGCTCGTTCCCTTCTACTTACATGTTACCCACCCCATCCTCCACCCCCTCCAACATCTCCCCCCAGAGAATTATCCCTAGCAGAACCAGTGCTTCCAGTAGAGAGTAAGTAAGCTCAGGCTATTGATATATGCTATCAAAAGCAGAGTTCTTAGCTGAATAAACAGTAGATAAGATGGTTTCTATAATGTACCTTGGCCAGCGAGGGCCCCTATAGCTAGGGTAGGACTTGAACATATTAGTAGTGGTGTGCTGCACAAAGATAGTTCGGGGTACTGACAGTACATATCTGTTATTGTTAAGAGTTGAAACAACGCTCAGTTTCACTTTTCTCAATTTATATCAAAGGCTAAGGGTATAAGGAAAGTCCTTAACCATTTTTTTCTCTAGCCAGTAACTATCTCCCCTTCCCTTGGCATAGTCCTCGTGGCATTGGGAATGGCATCTGTTGTTCTGGTCTAAAGCAATAGGCGTGCCAGTAAGCTGGGTCTTATATTGTTTGTATTCAGTTCTTTCTTCTGTAGCCCTCACTTCCCTCAAGCTTTGCTTGTTTGAAGCTGTGGGTTTCTAAGCCTGTCCTTTCTTACACACTTGCATTAAAAGGTGAGTTTAACCTGGATGTAAAGATAGTAATTCCCACCCAGAAACTATTTGGAAACTATAATCCCCATACTTGTCTGAGCTACCAAGGGCCGCAGAGCACCGCCAGTCATGTCCTGTGTCTGTGCTGGGCAGTCTTGGCTTTGTCAGCCCCACCGTCTGCTTCTCGTCTCCCAGGACAGCACCTAGTTTTCCTGATCTTAGTGATTAAAAATCAATGCTTGTTTTGCTTGTTGCTGTGTTGCTTCTTTTGATGCAAGATTATGAGAATTTAGTGACCACCGAATGGCAGAACTTGAAAAATCTATGAGTCTGTGTATTCTTTTCTCTAAGACAATGCAAAGCTGAAATGTGTATCAACTTTGAAACCAAATTTCCCAATTACTTCAGTGATTTAGATTTATGTTAGTTTCAAGGACTTCAGTAAATTTGTTAATCATTTAATAGGCCCTAAGAGATGACGTGATTTGCCTTGGGTGACCAGCAAGTCAGTTGCATATTCATATATCATTCATCTACAACCCAAAACTCCTAATCAGGGGCACTGTTCCTCATGAATCAGCATGTTTGTTTTCTACAACTACATTGTTCCTCTTCCCACTTGCAGGCTTGTTGAAGGGTATTGATGGGCAGGTGGTGGATGGGCTAGAATGAGAGGGAGACAGGGCTGCTGGTTCTGAACATGGTGTCCCAGGGGTTAGTGTCCTGGGGGTCAGCTTGGCCACGTGTCATGCACTACTGCAAGAGAAAGGAAAACACTGATGTTAAAAGATACTATTTTCTTCTCTGTTGTCTCTGTGATGACTGCTTCTACTGAGTTTTCCTCTCCTCTTCATTATCTTGACAATATCTTCTACATTGTTAACAAAAATGTCCCCTGACTTCTCAGTTAAGGTAAAAGCCTCTTGTTGAGGATATGAGTATCTTGGTAGATGAGAGACAGAAAAGGGTAGACAGTTTTATCTCGTTATATAGCAGCAATCAATTAAATGGTCATTTCTGTTAAAAAGCACTCTTTAAGAGGGAAGAAATATGTTCATTCTGGTGAGTAAAGAAAGAGACTACATATACAGTTGTCTGATTTACAAGTGGCCTTTGGAAGGCACATCAAAGTCTGACAGGCATTACTGACGCTGATGTGACTCTGGGCAAATCTTTGCACTCACAAGATATGCACTGATCCATCCACCGGTGAACACACTGCTTCACACGTCATTGAAGAAATTGAGTTTTAGAAATTTATACTATTGTTTGGCTAGTTTGCCTCTTCAAGTAGTTGATTTTGTTTTCTCTGGAAATGCCCCTCTCTCTTTGTATCATACTTGCCTGACCAAAACTCCAACCTTGGCTAAACCCATGCCCACACCACACACAGCTGAGAGTGACTGGTCCTCTTAAATTCACTACCACAGACGTCCCAGGGACCTGCAGTGCTGCATGGTGCACAAGTCCATACATTCCCAAGTCCCTCACCCCCAACCCCTAGCTCTCAGCTGATGGCTGCCTCATTTCTCGCAAGACAGAAGCCATTAGAATAGAACTTCCACAAGCCACCACCATGATATTTATACTCCTGCCAGCATCTCGGCTACTCTCTCTGCCTTTCCTCCAGGCGAGCTCTCCATGTTCCCATCTAAGGGCATCTGGATTGACCTTATCCTCTCTTAGTCCAGCTTTATCCCCTCTACTGGATTTTTCTCAACATCTACATATGCTGTTATACTGTATATCTCAGCTTAAAAATACAACAGACGATAGTCCCTCTCAGAGGTGGAGTGCCCCCTTCCTCTACTCTTGTTCCCCCTTGCACCTGCAGCTCTTGATCAGCTCCACTGACTTCCAACTGCCCAAATCAAGTGGTTAAATCTCTGTCCTCTTCTCACCTGACTTTCCACTAGCTTTTGATTGTCAGTCCTCATCCTTGAAGCACTTTCTCCTCTCACTCTCCAGCCTCCAAAGTTAGAAGCATTTCTGGACTTGGTCCTTAGGTAACTTCTTTTCTTTCCTATATACCACTCATTCCCTGTGATCTCATCTGGTCTTGTGGTCTTGTGGCTTTAAGAACCAGCCACAGGGGAATGATTCCAGCCCAGAATTTGAGACTCTTACATACATATGACTGTATATTCTCTGCTTGGTTGTAGAGTTTATTATGCCCCAAATCCAGCTAATTTCTCCCCAGATCTGTTGTTCCTGGCATCTTCTCCAAACAGTAGATGAAATCTCCCTTTCCAGTTACTCGGGCAGAAATCCTATGAATCATCCTTGACTTTTCTCATCCTGCTCTCCACATCCCATCAGCAAATACTATCAGTCTGTCTTCAGAATACTTCCTGAACCCAAATGTTTCCCACCACCTCCACTGCTCCCACCCTGTTCCCAACCACCACCAGGCCTAGCCTGAATTGCAGTAATACTTCACTGGTCGTCCTTCCTCCTCCATCATGTCCACAGTCTGTTCTCAACAGAGCAGCCAGAATGATCCCCACTGTAAGTCAGATCATGTCATTCTGCTAAACCCCACTGTGAGTAACAGAGAGGTTTTTCTGATGGACCTCAGGCCTTACATGAACTGGTCCCCTCCGGCACATTCCCCTTGTCACTCACTGCAGCCACACTAGCTTCAGGGACGTCTCTCCACCTGTCAGCCACATGGCGCTCCCGTCCACTTTGCCTGCACTTACGGAGCGGGGCTTTCTCTCACTTCCCTTCGGCCTCTGCTCCAGCGTTGCTTCTGCAGGAATTAGAGGGGCCTCCCTTTAGATTATGTAAGTAGGCATCCTGTCAATATCTGCGTTCCCTTTTCCCTACTTAGTAATTCTGTTTGATACATATTTACCTGTGCATTGCCTCACTGTCTTTCTCTTCCATCCCTAGAATTAATCTTCATGAGGACAGCTACACTGTGTTTTTTGTTCACTGCTATTGCCGTCCCTAATACAATACCTGGCCATTGCAAGCATTCCAGTATTTATTGAATGAATGACATGCAACTAAACCTCTTGCTGTGAAACTGGAAATCCACGGTAATTTAGGTTAAGCACTGGTTGTGAACTGGTTGTGGCACAGGTCCGTAGTCAGTGTTTCTTACCCACTGCTTCACACTGCTGAGCTGCGCCACATAGTAGTGAAAAGATGGCGTGGTCTTCTCCCACATCACATAAGAGCTGCCCAAGTAAGCTAAGTCCCAGATGGGTCTCAGGGAGGGGTCGATGTGCCCATGGCTATCTGAGAGCACGAGAAAACAAACAAAACCACATTTGTATGAAACAGTTTGGGGACAGAATTTCAGAAATTTCAGTAATCAAATAAGCCACATCAGTCATCTCTGTCACAGCAAGACCTTTAGCGATATTTGTATCTATTTACATTAGACTGAGGTTTACCTGCTTCCAGTAAAACTACTATAAAACAATCCCAGGGCTGTTTGCTGTGCTATATAAATGCAAATTAAGAGCTATAATGATACCCAAAAGTTAATCTAAAATCTTGTTAATTGAGAAGAACTTTATGATTAGATCAAAATCATTCCCTCTGGTTGGGGGTCTATATCACAGGATGGTCTTTGCCAATCTGCCAGCTTACATGTCCTCTGACAAATGGATTGGCAACTTTTTTTGAACATGAAGAAATCAAGTAGGTATTTTCTTTGTCATTGTTTTTGGACCTGAAGTTTTTTTAATTCAGCAAATATTTGCCCCCCCCCCAAAACCCAACCCTACGTAATATCAGAAACTGCTAGAGGTAGAGATACAGTGATTAATAAATCACCTCTTGTGATTTTTAGGAACTCAAATTTTAGCAAGTGACTTGTGAGATAACTACTTGTAAGATGAAAACCCATTGGCAGAGAAGATAAATTAGTTACATTTACTACAGTGACTAATGAGGACGTTTGGAAGCATAATGCTAGTGGCCGCACTCTAGAACAGACAGGCTCTGGCTGGTTGTTCCTGCAGGCCTTCCCTTCATATGCAGTGTACTTGGGTTCCTCTATAGAACGTTTGTGCAATGTACTCGTAATAATACCCAGACAACTACCTTTTAGGAGGAAAACAGTGTGGAGCAGGGTATCCTGAAGTGGATTAGACTGTCTCACAAGTGGTAGAGAAACTGCACTACAACACTCCAGTGCTTTGGACTGCTTAAACACTGAGTAGAATATGCTGAGATTTGAACTGGGTACTCCAAGGATATCCCCATGGTTTTGATTCACTTTAGCAAAAACCAAACTTTTTCAGTTTTAAGTAATTTTATATACATGGACAGGTTATAAATAGCACCATTAAAAGTCTCTGATGAATTTAATGTGATAAGAGAAGTTGTAATTTTGTTGACGAAAAGGTACCCTCTACTAGTAGAAGAAAGTGTTTGAAGCTGTATAGTAGCTACATGAAGTTAGATTGTTACAGAGTGACCCTTGTGGGCATATAGGATTTATTAACTAGACATGAGCCAGTTAATGTGCACTATTAAATAGTGTCCAAAATCCGGTGTGCTCTCCCTCCGGAGAGCATGCTCACACCTTTCCCTTCCCCCTCTTTTTCCTCTTCCTCCTCTTCTTCCCCCTTAGGTGTTCAACTCCTAAACTTTAAGGGTCCCCACAAGGGGGGGGCCCTCTTTTCTCTGACTTTACTGTGAGCCAAAGCAGCTCACCTGGGCTTTCCTTTTGCTTCTTCATCCTAAATCCTTCTTTGTTTCACTGTCCCCAGCTTTAATAAACATACTCTCAAAAAAAAAAAAAAAAAAAACTGTCCAAAATCTAATGATATTGCAGCAAATCTTCAAAGAAAAGCTCCTATACAATTTCTAGAATTTGTGTTTTAAGGAGGATATATAAAACACTATTTCCCTAACTAATGCTAAGGGGAGAAAAAAATCCCTAAATAACTAACTATATTTTAAGTATTTGCCTTTAGCCCAGTTATTTCAGGCAGTGCTAAATATAAACAAATTCTATAACATAAGAGTTGAGTTGTTCCTTACAATTATTTGGAACAGGATTTAACCTGAGTTGTCAGAAACTATAATAAGAATTATCCAAGTTTCTGAACTTCAGAAACACAAAAACCTCTGTTTCTCCTCCAGGATTTAAGAACACTTGGTCTCAGTAAATGATGAGGCACAGATACACTCAGGAATGGAGACCACAGGCCTCCATGTTGACATGGGGCTGTCACAGTCTACCAGGGTCCCCCGACTTTTTACACAGGGGGCCAGTTCATTGTCCCTCAGACCATTGGAGGGCTGCCACATACAGTGCTCTTCTCACTGACCACCAATGAAAGAGGTGCCCCTTCCGGAAGTGCAGTGGGGACCGGATAAATGGCCTCAGGAGGCCGCATGTGGCCCACACCGGAGTGTGGGGACGCCGGGTCTAGAAAAACAAGTGGACTGCAAAAGAGTGTAGGGTGGAAAGTGCTGTTACGGTCATGTATCAAGTACAAGTCCAGAGATGACTTTTGTGGTTTTGAAAATTGAATTTGCTGTTAATGCCGAGTCTCCACTGCTGCCTGCGCACTCTGTTGAGTGCTGAGACAAAGGAGCTCTGCTTCACCTCAGCTGAGTCACGTCAGAGGACATGGCTCATTTCCTACTGGAGATGGTACCACTGCCCTCAAATAAGATAACTTGACTCCACTGCAGCCTCCCAGCAAGGCCTTAAGACAGTCGGCTCACTCAGCCCCATGCAGAGGCCCTGAGACAGTCCTGCTCACTCAGCGCCGTGCAGGGGCCCTGAGACAGTCCAGCTCACTCAGCCCCGTGCAGGGGCCCTGAGACAGTCCTGCTCACTCAGCCCCGTGCAGAGTTCCTGACAGTCCTGCACACTCAGCCCCATGCAGGGGCCCTGAGACAGTCCTGCTCACTCAGCCCCGTGCAGGGGCCCTGAGACAGTCCTGCTCACTCAGCCCCGTGCAGGGGCCCTGAGACAGTCCTGCTCACTCAGCCCCGTGCAGAGGCCCTGAGACAGTCCTGCTCACTCAGCCCCGTGCAGAGGCCCTGAGACAGTGGACTCACTCAGCCCCGTGCAGAGGCCCTGAGACAGTCGGCTCACTCAGCCCCGTGCAGAGACCCTGAGACAATCCTGCTCACTCAGCCCCGTGCAGAGACCCTGAGACAGTCGGCTCACTCAGCCCCGTGCAGAGGCCCTGAGACAGTCCTGCTCACTCAGCCCCGTGCAGAGGCCCTGAGACAGTCCTGCTCACTCAGCCCCGTGCAGAGGCCCTGAGACAGTCGGCTCACTCAGCCTCGTGCAGAGACCCTGAGACAATCCTGCTCACTCAGCCCCGTGCAGAGACCCTGAGACAGTCGGCTCACTCAGCCCCCTGCAGAGGCCCTGAGACAGTCCTGCTCACTCAGCCTCGTGCAGAGGCCCTGAGACAGTGGACTCACTCAGCCCCGTGCAGAGGCCCTGAGACAGTCCTGCTCACTCAGCCCCATGCAGAGGCCCTGAGACAGTCCTGTTCACTGAGCCCCGTGCAGAGGCCCTGAGACAGTCCTGCTCACTCAGCCCCGTGCAGAGGCCCTGAGACAGTCCTGTTCACTGAGCCCCATGCAGAGGCCCTGAGACAGTCCTGCTCACTCAGCCCCATGCAGAGGCCCTGAGACAGTCCTGCTCACACAGCCCCGTGCAGAGGTCCTGAGACAGTCAGCTCACTCAGCCCTGTGCAGAGGCCCTGAGACAGTGGACTCACTCAGCCTCGTGCAGAGTTCCTGAGACAGTCCTGCTCACTCAGCCCCGTGTAGAGGCCCTGAGACAGTCCTGCTCACTCAGCCCCGTGCTGAGGCCCTGAGACAGTCCTGTTCACTCAGCCCCATGCAAAAGGCCGTGATGGGCACAACAGAGGCTCTGGATGGTGTCTTTTCACCTCAAGTTTCCATAGCCACCACCGGAAACTGCTAAAAATATCATTTCAGGTTCTGGACTCTTCCTGGGAAAGTGCACCGTTATGTGTGTGTCCTGTTTGAAGATCTCTACTGATCCCCTGGAGATTCATCATGCCTTGGCCTTGTTTTGGAGGAGAAATGGGAGAGGGAAAAGGGCTCAGATCCTACACTGTACTGGACATGAAGAACAGGAAAGTGACACTTCTGAGTGTTGTTTAATAATGAGGTGCAGTGCTGTTTAGGGGATAAAAATTTAAACAATTTTTCTTTTTAAGACTTCGTAATTATATACATTCCTGAATATAGAAATTCCAGATACTGGTCATACCAGGCATGCTGACTACATCCAAGGACTTTTTAAGTTGTTTCATGTGCTTGTAAAGCAGATAGTCCTTTTGTTGTCTTGTGTTCTTCTTGATGAACCGTGTACAGGTGACATTCACAACTGGTCTGGGCTTCTCATTCCTGAAAAACACTTGAGCGGAACACTTCCCCAAGCGTTCCTCTCCTTTCTGAAATGAAGAGTTTGGGAGTCAACAGATTGGTTCCTTCTCACTCCCCACCCACCCCAATACACAAACACATGATCGCCAAGTTCTTGGAACATGGCAGGTATCACTGGCATCAGAAAGAGGAGTGGCCTCTGCTTTGTGGAAAGTGACTTTTGTGCTCACAGCTGAACACAATAATCCTTCACTCTTTGCTGGCATTTAGACTCCTGCTTTCTGATGGTAGCCTAATAAAATAATGCTGGGCCTGTTCCAAATAGGCACCACTGATATCTCATGAGCACTGCTTGGCTCAAACCTCTAGGATAGTAGGCAATTGACTCTCTTCTCTAGACTAGCAGAATGCTTTGTTGGATCTCAAGCTTGGTAACTTGAACCAGAAGGTGAAGCTGGTGCCTCTTAATAAAAATGGCAACATCTTCATGCTGCCTTATGAATTTGGTCTTTTTATTCCAATTTTACAGATTAAGATGCTAAAATTTAAAGTGGAAGCTACTCCACGTCTCATACTAGGAAGTGGTAATCCGGGACTTAAGCACATGTCTGTCTGATGCCAAGGCCCCTGTCTCTGCACTAACTCCGTGTCTGTACTCTGAGATCCAGTCTGGATGAAGCAGAGGCAGGGGTCATCCCCACGGGGCTGAGTCAGCCACCTGCATGACCAAGGTTTGTTTGTTTGCCTTCACATCTACATGTTCCAGTACTGAGCATCCTGGGGTCACCCTCCTTGCCTCCCACCCAGACATAGTGGGAGCTGGGTAGTGGATACTTTAGGTGCACAGCAAATGTATGATTCATTTCTAGCACAGTGCTTCTCCCTTCTTTTAAAAAGGTCACATGTCTCATAACCTGACAATAAAAGTCAGGGGACTTATTCCCAGAAAAATACACATATGTGCATCCCATCAACGTGGGCCTAGAATTTGAGGAGGTTCACGGGCCACTATGGCCCATTCAAACCCATCTGTGTGCCCTGAGTTAGAAACCCCTGTTGCCCCATGATTGGTTGAATGGTAGAGTTCTTTTCACTTTTTCACTTGTTTAAACTGGGTAGTGTCTCAAGACAACAACCAAAAATAAACTGAAGAAAGAGGCCACAAGAAAACTGTCAGTCAAAACAGGATCTACTTATAGGCTTTCCAGTGGGCAGCTTTTCCTCCTGTGGGTGCTAATTTCAAATGGGAGGAAATTTCCATAGTGCATTAAAATCCTAACATAGTGCAGTGTAGACAAAGAGGTGGAGGGCACCGAGAAGAGGCTTATCACAGAGACAGGCTGGTGCACAGTCTGCTTTGATTTGGGAGCTGGACCCGTTTCCAGGGAAGAAAAAAGTCAGCTATCACCTCTTTTTGTTTTCCTTTCCTTTTTATTCTCCCCCCCCCCCAAACACAGCTCCATGGAATCAAAGCAGTTGTTTGGAGATGAAAGGACTGTCCTCACCCCCTAAAATGGATCATTTTAATAAGCTAGCTGTGCTATTTGGAGAAACATACTGTTGGTCAAAATAATCTAGTAGTTGTTTTTCCTTTAACTTTAACACTTTCAGTTTGCAACTCTAGAAATTTAAAGGCATCTCCCTTATGCTTTGAGGAAAATTTTAATTTTCAGGTTAATTAGCAAAGTCCAAGTATATTGTCTTGTTAGGACTTGTTTTTGAATATTGGTAAACACTCTCCTGGAAGCACTGGGCTGGTGTGATGGCTCCGCTCTGAAGTCTGCCCCCTAACACACTGTCCCACTGGATGCTGCCTGCTCATCTCCGTCCGCTCTGACTCAGCACCACACGAGATTCTGGGCTGCTCTCCCTACCCCTCTTGCTGCCTCCCAGCTTCACCAACACATGGAAATTCATCTGGTCCTAGTTTCTATAAGTCTTCTGTTTGCTCTTTCTTGAGAACAGAGAAAAGGAAACAGGCAAAGCAGATCCACCTGGTCAGAACTGTAAAGAGACTCATGATGCCTGTGGCATGCATTATTCCTGCTCTGTGTTTTACAGAATGCCTCTATTTGAGAAAGCTTCTGGAACTGGCCTCATGCTATGCTGGTCTGCTAATGAAAAATGTCACCAGCTACAGGAATAGGAACAAGTTGGCACTTGAGAGTGAGTCATTCTGAGGACTCTGAGGTGCTGGGGAGGAAGACTAAAGGGAGCTGTGAAATTCTCTCCCAGGGCCAGGGAAGGCGGGAGTCATGGCTGTGTGGACTGTTTTAGATGCAGCCCTGCAGGGGGACATGATGTGGAAGGAGTGAAATCTTGAGTTTCTAGATCTGTTCTTCAGTTCTTGAAAACAGAAAACAAAGACAGGAAAAACAAAACCCTCCAGGTAACTACATATTAATATTCTTACTTTAAAAAAAATAAATTCAGCCTGACCAGGTGGTGGCACAGTAGATAGAGCATTAGACTGGGATGCAGAGGACCCAGGTTCAAAACCTCAAGGTCGCCAGCTTGAGCAAGGGGTCACTCATTCTGCTGTAGCCTGCCCCCCCCCCATCAAGGCACATATGAGAAAGCAATCAATGAGAAACTAAGGTGTCTCGACAAAGAATTGATGCTTCTCATCTCACTCCCTTCCCATCTGTCCCTCTCTCTGTTTCTCACACACACACACACACACACACACACACACACACACCAGCTTACCTCTGGGTTATAGCGCTCTGTGGTGAACACCAGGTCAACTTGGTATTCCTTCTTTGAGTTGACCTGAAAGAGAGAAGCTGCGTCTCAGCTTGTGGGAGCTCTGCCAACGTCTTCATAGCCAAGAAACAACTTGAGATCACATGGCATGGGCACGGTAGCTGCGGCCCTTGTAGCCAAATTATGTTAGTACTTTTAGAAGGAACAAAGATCTCCTGTTTGGTCTGACTGTGCCATGTTACATGCTAGCTGACACCTGCTCACAAAGAGGGAGGCTGAGAAATGGAAACAGTCATATTGAGGCTGGAAGTTGACTGAGAACAGATGTGTAGGTGCAGGGCTGTAGGGTGCTCATGCCCCAGCTGCTCAGTGCTTGTCTCCCTGTCCTGGGCCCTGGGCTGCACCAGTGAGGGAGACAGACCAGGCCCTCCCTCCTGCTGCTCATGGTGGAACAGGGGGCCTGACAGCAAAGCTGCATCCAGTAATAGGTAAATGGTGGTGACTGAAGAGAGTGGTGGGCACAGAAGTGACTTCTTTCACCAAGGTGGTATGGAGGAGAGACTGTCCACGACATGATCATTACCAGATCAGAGAGCTAGATCGGGGTCAGACATTCTTCCCTAAGTTCCCTCAGAGACAGTCTGATCGACCCTACCTCTAAGCCCCACAGCATGCTGGTTCCTGGAACGGCAGCTGTCCTGCCCCAGGCACGTGTGTATACCCATACCTCTGTCCATCCTGCCGTGTTCTATAGAATTTTTTAGCACCTGCCAAGTGACATGGAGATGATCTACTTTATCTTGGTGGCAGCCCAAGACTTGCCTTGTATGTAAATTTCCCTTAATAAACTCTGTTTATTGGCAGACTGGAGTGGCCTGCCTCTTCAGTCTTTCCCAGCCCTCCCTTACAGAGGTAGATTTTCAGTCTCAGGGCTTTTTTTGGGGTTCGGATGTACCAACAAGTGGTCAAGGAAAGTGCCTGAGAGAAGGATGTATCAGCTGAGATCTAAAGGACAGTAGGAAGTCTGGCCAGTGGTGGCTCAGTGGATAGAGCACCGACCTGGGACACTGAAGTCCCAGGTTCAAAACCCCAAGCTTGCTGGCTTGAGCATGGTGTTGCTGACTTGAGCCTATGATCATCAACATGATACAAGGGTCACTGCCTTAGCGAGGGGTCACTGGCTCAGCTTGAGCCCTCTTCCACTCCAACCCCACCAAGGCACATATGAGAAGCAATCAATGAACAACTAAAGTGATGCTACTACGAGTTGATGCTTCTCATCTCCTCTCCTCCCCTCTGTCTCTCTGTCTCACTCTTTCAAAAAAATAAAAATAAAGGACAGTAGGGTGCCAGCCACACCCACACCTGGGGTATGGCAGAGGGACCCACCAGTGAGGTCAGTGGTAGGATTTGCCTATAGTCTGGAACAGGATGAATGGACAAGTCCTCAGCTGTTAGGATCTCTCCTTCCCTTGCATTTTCCACAAGATACATATTTCTAAACTTTGGAAGTGACTTTGAAACTTTTGAATTGATTCCAACTCATATTTTTAGAGTATACATACCCATATCATTAAAGCAATTTAAACTGTTTAGAAGACTTTTATATCATTTGTTGTGGACCGTAAATGGCAAAAAGCCATTGTAGATTTTGAGGCTTAGCAAAAGGCTAAGTTCTCCCCCCCCTCATCTCCATATTTGGCTTTGATGCTGAGTATTTGCACCCACTCCACTTGCTTCCTTGGGCTGCTGGAAGCAATATACATGCCCTTCCTCTGACTCTTTGTTTGTTTTCGGATGTTGGTAGATTTCACTAATGCATCCTGTTTTATGCCTTGGGAGAGTTCCTGTCTTAGCCTTGGATGTGCAACTTTGTATCGGGGTCCTTGATTTGCACATGGCTATATAATAAAGTGAACTGGGGCTACGGGGCACTCGGATACTGCCAGGCAGTTTGAAGAGTCCTCCTGGTCCCATCATTTTTGTTTTGATAAGTGTGTTTCCTTAATTCCGCACCGTTATTAGGAGCCTCACTGGTCCACAGCAAGTGGCACCCGAACAGATGACTTTAGTATGAGTACGAGGAAACTAAAACTGAAGGAAGGTGACGGAACTCCCCAAAGTGAAGTGCGCACAGTGAGTAAAGAAAGTTTTTGGGGAAAATGTAGTTGGGAGTAAAAGATTATGGGACAGATAGGGTAAAAAATAAGGGACCTTTTTGTAGAAATGTTTCCATATGAAGACAACTCGTCTGAAGAGTATCAGGGTGAGCCGGAAACAGAGGGATGTGAATATGAGGATAACTTGGAGTCTGAGGATAACAGGGGGGATGAAAAATCCGTGGCTATGGCTGCCTTAGCCGCGGGGCCTCCACTGCCCTCAACTCCTTTCTACATTCAACCCTCTGCTCCTCCGTTCCCTTATCGGGCTGATTCCAGAGTCTATAGCTCAAAATCTGGGAAATCACCTCTCCAATCTATAGACCAGGCTCGAAATATAGGGGAAACAATAGATGGCTTTGCCTGTTTTCCTGTTGTGGAAAGACAGGATAATATAGGGAGACTAGTGCGAGAACATGAACCTGTACCTTTTAAAACTCTGAAAGAGCTTAAACTTGCTTATGCTCAGTATGGGCCTACTGCCCCTTTTACACTTGGTTTATTAGATACTATTAGTGCAAAGGCTCTTCCCCCAAGTGACTGGAAGGCAATTGCTCCTGCTTGTCTCTCCAGGGGTGATTATTTGCTGTGGAAGTCAGACTTTCATGAAAAGGCTGTAGAGCAGGATGAGAAAAATCAGCAAGAGGAGGTTGCTATTACTGTAGATATGTTAACTGGAGAAGGACAATATGCCCGTACAGCTACTCAATTAGAGTATGGACCAGCTATTTATGATATAATTAATCAGATAGCCACACAGACATGAAAATGCCTGCCTATTCCAGGGACCAAAACGGAAGAATTTGGTAAAATTAGGCAGGATGCAGACGAGCAATTTCAAGACTTTGTCTCACAGCTAATTCAGCAGTTGAAAGAATAGTAGGAGATAAAAATGTGTAAAAGGTTTTAATAAAACAACTAACCTATGAAAATGCTAATTCTGCTTGTCAGGCTGCACTTCGGCCTCACCGCAAGAAGGGAGATACGGAGGACTATATCAGAATATGCGCCAATGTTGGGCCTTTATACATGCAAGGTCTTGCTTTTACCACAGGCAATAAGGCAAGATTTCCAGGACAAAACTTTGATAAAGGACAGAATAAGTGAAATAAGGAAGGTCAGGGAAGTACTTCTGCCTGTGGAAACTGTTTTCAATGCAGGGGTTTGGGCATTTTGCTAGAAACTGCCCTGCTTCCCCCGGATATTGGTCTCGACCTCTCCCTCAAGGACAGCCAGCCCTTAAGGCTCCAGATCTCTGCCCACTTTGTAGACAAGGGAAACATTGGAAGAGTAAGGGGAGGACTAAATATACTACCGGAGGGCAGGGGAACGGACAATGGGGCCCTCCCTGGCCCCATCAAACAATAGGGGTAATGTCAATGTTTCCTCAGCAAACTGATTCCAGCAGGCCAAACATTGCCCAACTAATCCAGGCAACAACAGGCAGTGCAGGACTGGACCTCAGTCCCACCTCCCAATTCGTATTAACTCCAGAGATGGGACCTCAAGCTATACCCACTGGAATTTTTGGGCCACTTCCCAGTAACACAGTAGGACTCTTGTTTTAGGCAGAAGTAGTTTAACTATGAGAGAATCTTTGTTCTTCCTGGAGTAATAGACTCTGATTATACAGGGGAAATTAAAGTAATGGCTCACCCTCTGAGGAATATAGTCACTATCTCCCCTGACATGAAAATTGCTCAGTTAATCCTTTTACCTCTTTTAAGACAGGGCCAAACCCTGCTAAAGGGACCCCAAGAGAATCAAAGATTTGGCTCCACTGAAACTGCTTATTGGATTCAAAAAATAGGTCAGGAACGCCCTGAAATGAAACTAACAATACAAGGGCGTAAGTTTAAAGGGCTTTTAGATACTGGAGCTGATGTATCTGTTATTGCTAAGCTACATTGGCCTCCTTCCTGGCCCACTCATGCAGCAGCCACAGAATTACAAGGTATAGGACAGAGTAACTCCCTTCAACAAAGTTCTAGTTTTTTACAATGGGAAGATAAAGAAGGTCATTCTGGATTTTTTTCAGCCTTATGTGCTCCCTGGATTGCCAGTTAATTTGTGGGGTAGAGATGTTTTGAAAAATATGGGAGCATTGCTTGTCAGTCTTAATAGTTTAGTTAGCACTCAAATGCTTGATCAGGGATTTTTGCCCACTAAGGGTCTAGGGAAAGAACAGCGAGGAATTCTCACCCCCATAGAAGTGGCACCCAATACCAGAAGGTGTGGATTAGGATATCAAAATTTAGCATAGGGGCCTTGGTAGCTCCCGCTACCCCAATAATGCATTGTGCAGACCCAATTACTTGGAAATCAGATAATCCTGTATGGGTAGACCAATGGCCCCTTTCTCAGGAGAAACTTAGGGCAGCTGCTCAATTGGTACAGGAACAGCTACAGCTTGGGCACATTGAACCATCTAATAGTCCATGGAATACACCTATATTTGTCATTAGAAAGAAATCAGGAAACTGGAGGCTATTACAAGATTTGAGAGCAATAAATAAGACTATGGAAATTATGGGTCCTCTCCAGCTAGGACTTCTTTCTCCTACTGCCATTCCATGGAATTATCACCTTGTAGTTGTTGACTTGAAGGATTGCTTTTTTACTATTCCTTTAAGCCCTCATGATTGCAAGCATTTTGCATTCAGTGTTCCTTCACTTAATTTCCAGGCTCCAGTGGAGCAATATCAATGGAGAGTTTTGCCTCAAGGTATGGCTAACAGTCCTACCTTGGGCCAAAAATATGTTGCTCAAGCCATCTCTCCAGTATGAAGGCAGCACCCTAAGGCATACATAATTCATTATATGGATAATATTCTTATTGCTCATCCAGATAAAGACACTGTGTTTACCATTTTGCAACAACTAGAATATTCTCTGAAAGAATCAGGACTTTATATAGATCCTGAAAAGGTACAGCAATCTTTACCTTTTTCTTATTTAGGACAAATTATTGAGGGACAACAAATTTGCCCACAGAAAATAAAAATCAGGACAGATCATTTGCGAACTTTAAACAATTTCCAGAAACTGTTGGGAGATATTAATTGGCTTAGACCTTCCTTGAAATTAACTACTGGAGAACTTTTTGATATTCTTAGAGGCTCAGCTAAACCAGCTTCTCCTCAGCTACTTACAGCTGTGGGACAACAAGCTTTACAGCTTGCAGAAAAGGCCTTGCAGCAAGCACAACTAAAACACATAAATCCTGAGGAATCAATTGCCTTACTAATGTGTCCCTTGAGTTATACTCCAACGGGACTATTGTGGCAAGCTTCAGGTCCTATTGAGTGGATTCATTTAGCTGTTACTCCTAAGAAAGTTTTATCTCCATATTTTGATCTTGTTGCCTCCTTGATTATCAAGGGGTGTAGGCGACTTACAGTTTATAGGTTTTGAGCCACAGACTGTTGTTCCTTTTTCAAAGGATCAACAACAATGGCTCTGGGAAACTTCCACAAAATGGCAAATTGCTTTTGCAAATTTTACAGGCCAAATTGATTCTCACTACCCAGCTGATAAAATAGTTCAATTTTCATTAATTACTACCTTTATATTTCCTAAGACAGTTGTTAATGAGCCCATTCCTGAAACACCTACAATCTTTACTGATGGATCCAGCTCAGGAATAGCAGGCTTAATAATCAATGGACAGCTTTATACTGAAACAGTCACCTTAAAATCAGCTCAAAGAGTAGAATTACATGCCATTATCATGGCTTTTCAGCATTTGCCATATTCCTCCTTTAACCTGTATACAGACAGCAGATATTTACTTATGGTTGTTTCCACTATAGAGACTGCTGTCTTAGGGACAACTGTTAATGAGGAACTATTTCAGCAGTTTCTCCTTCAAAGACTTGTACGTCAACATACAGCTCCGTGTTTTATAGGACATATTTTGAGCTCACTCCATGCTACCTGGAACTTTAGCACAAGGGAATGCCCTTGTTGATCAAGCTACCCAAAAGAAAATTATTGGAGCAACCATGACAGAAAAAGCAATTCAGTCTTATACTATCCATCACCAGAATGCTGCAGCCCTGCCTAAACAGTTTCAACTTTCTCAGGAAGCAGCACGGCAGATTGTTAAATCTTGTACAAGGCGTCCTATACTACAATCTGTCCCTTCATTTGGAATTAACCCTCAAGGACTCCTACCGGGACAACTTTGGCAAATAGATGTTACTCATATGCCTTCATTTAGCAAACAGTCCTTTGTCCATGTTACAGTGGATACTTATTCTGGATTTATAGTAGCCTCTGCCAGAATAGAAGAGGCTGCTAAGCATGTTATAGCTCATTGCTTGTATGCATTTTCTATTATTGGACTTCCTAAACTGATTAAAACTGACAATGCTCCTGCATATGTAGGAAAAGCATTTACTACATTTTTCAGACTTTTGGATTTGACCTAAAGACGGGTATTTCTTACAATCCCCAAGGTCAAGGCATTGTAGAGCGTGCACATCAAACACTTAAAAATCAATTGGAAAAAATAAAAAAAGGGGAAATATACCCTCAAACTCCTGCAAATCTTCTTTGTCATGCTCTTTTTACTTTAAATTTTTTGAATACTGATGTACAGGGTCATTCAGCAGCAGAGAGACTCTGGAACCCTGCAAGGAAAGCCTTCCCTGAAGTGCAGTGGAGGGACCCACTCACAGGAATCTGGCAAGGGCCAGACCCTGTTCTCTTATGGGGCTGAGGATATGTGTGTGTTTTTCCTAGGTCTGCTGAAGCTCCTCGGTGGGTCCCTGAGTGACTGGTGAGACACCATGATTCTAGATGAGAGACTCACTTCACAAGAGCAATTGTATGAGGCTTATTTTACTATGCTCTCTTCCCTTTCTCAATTATTATTATCTAATTTTTTTAATGTTTTAGATCATTTTATTTCTTTTCTGCTCCATTGCTTGAAAAGAGGGTGAAAGGGGGGCCTGATTTGGGTGTTGCTGAACAGAAATCTCATACGGCCATCTCGAGATTTTTCAAGAGAGATCTGTTTAGTATATATCCTTATTACATTCCTATTAAGGTAGCCCCACTTAAGATCAAGCAGGCCATAGTTTAATCTCTAAAACCCCGGGTTTCACTCTTGATTTGTGTGATTGTATGTGAAGTCTTTGTTAAATGTCTAAGTGTCTTTGTTTATAAGGCCTGAATTAAGTCCTTACATGAAAAGTAATAATAATAATAATTTTGGAAATGCCGGCTCTAGTATTGAAAATGAAATAAAAATAATTTCATTTCCCTACATAAATATAATTTTGTTTGGAATAAGTAAAGTGCACTCATTTTGGATCCAAAAGACTTGCTAATTTAGCCAGGCTGCTCCAGGCCACAAGTGGAAGGCTTGAAGCAGCATAGATTTACATAATAAAAATATAAAGATTTTTTTTTACTATAGGAGAATAATGAAGATCACACTGGGATTTTTCAGTTTTGATATGTACTCTCTAAAGTGCCTGTTAATTAATGTTAAGGGGGTGTTTTGATAAGTGTGGGAATGTTGCTTGAAGGTGCATTTACTCTATTTTCGTTAAAAGTTAACAAAGTCAGGAATTTCTTGCAATCTTTGAAGTCAAAGTATTGTAAAGTGTGCTTAACATTTGCTTGAAGATCAATTGTAAATAATATAAAAAGAAGGGGGGGGGGTCATGTCCTGGAGCTCCTGTGGGTCTACCCTGTCATGCTTTTTACTTTGAATGCTGAGGAACAAGAGATGCCAAAATTTTTTTGTCCTGCAAACTACTACCCCTTTTTATTCAAGCCCCTCAGTGAGATCTTCTGAGCATGGCTTTTAAGGTACCAAGAGATAGAAAAAGCCCAAAGGAGATCAGGTAAAATACTAGCTCTTGGCATACGCCGTCAAAGGCCCCAACGCCCCAACTGGAACTGCATCAGGGTCCTGCTTCAATAGTGGAAAGGATGGTCATTTAAGCCAAAGCCTGCCAGGCTTACATGCTTTTGCTGTGAGGAAGAAGGGACACTGGAAGGTAGGCTTCCTCCTCGCTCCTCTAAGGGAGGGTTCAGTCTCTTCTAGCCCTGCTCCAGCCACCTGTGACCTAACGTTGCCCAGAATACTGAGATTTACCACTGAAGGCTAAAAGGTGCCCAGGGCCGTCAGCCCCATCTATGACACTGTGGACGAGCCTGGGGTATTTCTTCCAAGTAGCCAGTAGACTGGTCTCATTTACACAAGGGCCACTTAACTATGTCTTGCCTAAATATTCAGGTTTTTTATTCTTCCCTCGAAGATCTCTGTTGTGGGTATTGATAGTCCTATTTTCTGCTGCTTTGTTTAATATATAGTCTTTCCTTTATTCCTCCTGCCTCAATGCCCCATTCATATTTTAGGCTAGGACCTACTCCTAATTTAGAGCTCCTTTTTTCCTTTTTTTGCCAACTTACAAATTTACCTCTGCCACCCAACTTAGTGTATTCCAAGGTTCTCCTCACCACCCCATGGCTGTAAAGCTCCAGTATAAGGCCCCCTGGGTTCATCTTTCCAGTTTAAAGGAAACAGAAGCTCCATCTTCATGCATGCTGCGGATGGCTTTTCCAGTCTACCTGGGTCATTGCCAGCTGGGAGCAGCAGTCATTGGGACTTTGATGCTAGCTGCAGAGTGTGGAAGGGTGACAGCAATTCCATTGCCATGTGGACTTTTCCTGAATGTGGACTTTTCCTGGACTCCTGCTCCTGTGACAGTTTTTGATGGACTGAACTGGGGTTGGGTTGCATTTGCAGAGATTTGGAATGGTGTTGGTGCCAACTTCGACTTGGTGAACACGTTAAGGACATTACTCTTTTATAGATTCTTGTTGTATTAGCCAAGAGTTTGCTTAAAGGCTTGAGCATTGGCTATACTAATTTTGTGTTTGTTCTGTATTTTTTTAGTCTGCCTCCAAATTAGAATCTGGGAAACTAGGAAATAAGATAAGTGCAAATCTCAGCACACAAATTAAAAATAGAAAAGGGGGATATGTTGTGGACCATAAATGGCAAAAAGCCATTGTAGATTTTGAGGCTTAGCAAAAGGCTAAGTTCTCTCCCCTCCATCTCCATATTTGGCTTTGATGCTGAGTATCTGCACCCACTCCACTTGCTTCCTTGGGCTGCTGGAAGCAATATAAATGCCCTTCCTCTGACTCTTTGTTTGTTTTCGGATGTTGGTAGATTTCACTAATGCATCCTGTTTTATGCCTTGGGAGAGTTCCTGTCTTAGCCTTGGATGTGCAACTTTGTATCAGGGTCCTTGATTTGCATATGGCTATATAATAAAGCGAACTGGGGCTATGGGGCACTCGGATACTGCCAGGCAGTTTGAAGAGTCCTCCTAGTCCCATCGTTTTTGTTTTGATAAGTGTGTTTCCTTAATTCCGTTATTAGGAGCCATGCTGGTCCGCGGCAATCATTTGCCATCATCTTCTTTTCTTTTGGTAATTTTTTTAGAGAAAATGATCATTCATTAAAAGGAGTATTTTCTAGAGAAGCAAGAGAACTTTGTGCTGTGTGGTTCTGAAGCTATTTCATAGAATCCTGATTAAGTTAAACTCTAGAAACATTCATTTCCTTTGACTTTCAGCCCCGGAACGCAATAACTGAACAGGATTATCTTATATTAAATAGACCAGCAATCATCCATCACTGTTATGGATTCTTAAAAAGTTCTGGGAAACTGGAGAATGGAGGGATAGGATTCCATGGCAGTTATTTGTGTAAAGAATATTTAGGCCCTGGCTGGTTGGCTCAATGGTAGAGCATTAGCCCAGCATGTGGATGTTCAATTCCCAGTCAGGGCACACAAGAGAAGCACCCATCTGCTTCTCCACTCCTCTCCCTCCCCTTTCTCTCCCTCTCTCTCTCTCCCTCTCTCTCTCTCTCTCTCATGCCACCGGTTGAATTCTTGGTCAGGGAAAAAGAAGAACAGATAAAAGAATATTTAAACACAAATGTATAGATGGTGCTGGGGGAGGGGAGCACCCAGCACCCAGGAGCAGTTTGCTTAGGGCTCATTTTCCATCTTGCAACAAGTTCTGGTGTAAATTGAAACTCTGATCTCAATTTAAAAAATTCATACACACAAATCTGTCTTCTCACTCGTTCACTGTTTGCCCCCTACTATGCCAGGCACCCGGGAGATACAAGGAAATACACCGGTAACATTCGGTCCAGTCTTACCAGAGACCTGCTTCTAGAGTGGGAGAGGGCAAGTCACAGCCACAGAGTGTGGCTCATCAATGTGGCTGGGCGCTGCCTGCATGCAGAGTGCGGGTGAAGGAGGCTTTCTAGAGCAGGTGAGGCCTGAACTAATTCTCTGAGAAGCTGGTGCTGACCAAGCAAAGGTGTGGGAATGGAGTTATGGATGAGAAACAGGTCTATGGGAGGAGACCTCACAGAGTGACCTGGTCATACATCCCTGATTGGCTGGGTCATGGTAGGCATTCGTGTGCCAGGCTGTAAGTTCTTCAGTGAGAGGTTTTAAGCCACTGTTTTTGTGCATCTATGTTAACACACCTTTGAAATGCCAGAAGTAAATAGCCCTGGAGGGGATATTATTACCCCTCAAGAGAACACATAACACTGGGGAACAATTTTTTTTTTCATTTTCTGTTGCATGAGGTTTTAGAACTGTTTCTATATATTTCTGCATTGCTGATTCCAAATATGAAATCCATTTTTTGGTGCATGCTCTAGTTTTTATGCAATTTTAATTTCTTTTTGTTACAGTTAATGGCATGCATTGGTTTTTAAATTGGAGTTAAAGTGCAATGATTCTTGGATTGAACGTAACCACAAGGCAATTAATGTTTTATAAACATCACTTTTACATAATTGTAGTTGTTTTTAAATGATTATCTGATAAAAACACCTTCTTATTTTGTTTTAGATTGAATCATGTCTTCTTTGAGTAGGTGTAAATGTGAGAATAGTCTTGACACCTTCTGTTATATATGTGGCTGTTACACACTTCAACGTCAAAGGTGCAATATTTCATCATTTGTGACATGTGCATATATTGCCTATTTTCAAGTTCCCCTTGGCGATCAAGACAAGAACTGGGCTCCTCATATTGTGTGTCATAATTATGAGGAAATGCTTCATGACTGGACAAAAGGAAAATGCAAAGGAATGCCTTTTGGTATTCCCATGGTTTGGCATGAACTTAAGGACCATGGCAGTGACTGTTATTTCTGTCTGATCCATACAAAGGGCATTGGCAAGAAAAAAAGGTGTATGATCACATATCCTAATATTCCTTCAGCAATATGACCTATCTTACAGTCTGAGACACTCCCGGTTCCGGTTTTCAATGTTTTTTATTTCTTCTAAGGATGAGGAAAGTGAACAAGGTGATCAAGTGCATTTTGATAAGATGTATGAGGAAATGGTTGTAGAATCTGAAGGGTCGTCTTCTGATGCCAAGTAGTCATTAACCCCTCAGCAGTTTAGCCAACCCGAATTGAATGACTTAGTAAGAGATTTGGGCCTATCAAAGAAAGCAGCTGAGTTATTAGCCTCCAGGCTTCAAGAAAAGAATGTACTTCACTGGTCAGCTAAAGTATCCCATTTCAGGAAGCATGAACAAATTTTTGTGACTTTTTTCCGAAGACAAACACTTTGTTTACTGTCATGATATTAGTAGTCTTCTCAGCCAGCTAGGTGTTACCACTTACAGTCCATCAGAATGGCAGCTATTTCTTTTTCTTTTTTTCCAGAGACAGAGAGAGAGTCAGAGAGAGGGATAGACAGGGACAGACAGACAGGAACAGAGAGATGAGAAGCATCAATCATTAGTTTTTCATTGTGCATTGAGACACCTTAGTTGTTCATTGATTGCTTTCTCATATATGCCTTGACCACAGGTCTTCAGCAGACTGAGTAACCCCTTGCTCGAGCCAGCAACCTTGGGTCCAAGCTGGTGAGCTTTGCTAAAACCAGATGAGCCCGCGCTCAAGCTGGTGACCTTGGGGTCTCGAACCTGAGTCCTCCACATCCTAGTCCGATGCTCTGTCCACTGCTCCACTGCCTGGTCAGGCTTGGTGGCTATTTCTTGACAGCTCTAACTGGAGTCTGAAATGTGTTCTCCTACACAACGGTAATGTTTATGCAGCGGTTCCAATTGGTTATTCAACTCAGAGAAGATTATAATGACATAAAAATTGTCCTTGACTTTCTGAAGTATAAGGAGCACAACTGGATCATTTGTGTGGATCTTAAAATGGTAAATTTCCTGCTAGGACAACAGAGAAGTTTCACAAAGTATCCTTGCATTCTGTGTTTGTGGGACAGCCGAGCTCGGGAGAAACACTCGACACAGAAGGAGAGGCCAAAACATGAAGCTCTGGAAGTAGGGATGCAAAATATTGTGAATGAACCTGTAGTTAATCGAGACAGGATCATTTTCCCCCACTTCACATCAAACTTGGCTTAATGAAGCAGTTTGTTCAGGCTTTGAATAGAGAAAGTGAATGCTTTCAACATATTATTTCTGCTCTTCCTGCCTTGTCTTTTGAGAAGATAAAAGTAGGTGTATTCAATGGACCTCAAATTTGAACCATCATACATAATGAAGAATTTGCCAGGAAGATGAATAAGGAGGAGAAAGCAGTATGGCAGTCTTTTGTGGCAGTTACAAAGAACTTCCTTGGCAACAAAAAAGAAGAAAACTATGAACTTCTGTTCAAAGGATGCTGTTGGCTTTCCACGACATTGGATGTAACATGAGCATTAAGATTCACTTCCTGAACAGTCACCTTGATAAGGTTCCCGAAAATCATGGAGCTGTTAGTGATGAGCAGACTACTACTGGAGCATCAAATGAGATTGTCCTCAACAAGTACACAAATGCAATTTTTTGCCTGAATAGAATTTAAATAAGTTTTGTGCAAATTTTATGATTAAAATAAGTGTTTTAATATGTTCTATTTTGAAATTGTAGACAAACTCTGATGCAATATCTTTTAGTGTATTAGTGTATTTACTGCATTATATATGTTAAATTAAATGTTGAAAATTTTATAATAAGATGAAAAGATAAAATCTTGAATAGCAAAAAAACTGTAGCTTACAGAGAAAAACTAATGTCAGATTTGAGATCAGCATACTCGAATTAGGTAAGAACAAGTGTTTTTGCAACAGAAATGTTGTTCCCCAGTGTAATCTGTGAACTCTCCCATAATCAGTCCCCACCTTGCTCCCCACCTGTTCAAGTCATCTTTCTGACATTCCCTCCTTTATGTCAAATGCATAAAAGAAGCTGAAAAACTGTTATTCTCCAGAGCATTGGTAATCTTGCTGTCCAGCCTATGTGGTCAGTTTGGCTCAGATTAACTCTTACAAAAATTCTCTATAGGTCTGAATATTTCTTATGTTAATAACAAAAATAGTCCTTTTTTTTTCTTGTGGGAGAGACAGAGACAGTGAGAGAGAGGGTCAGATAGGGACAGACAGACAGGAATGGAGAGAGATGAGAAACAACAATTTTTCATTGTGGTTCCTTAGTTGTTCATTGATTGCTTTCTCATATGTGCCTTGACCATGGGCCTTCAGCAGACCAAGTGACTCCTTGCTCGAGCCAGCGACCTTGGCCAGATGAGCCCATGCTCAAGCTGGTGACCTCGGGGTCTTGAACCTGGGTCCTCCGCGTCCCAGTCCTACGTTCTATTTACTGTGCAACCACCTGGTAAAGCAAAAAATAGTCCTTTTTGTTAATGATATATTCGTGCTTGTTTTAAATAGCATACTTGGGATACTATTTGACTCAGCAGTTTTTTGGAAGCACATGGAAGCAAGTGAGGTGCTGATACTGATTCTCTGCAGGAGGAGCACTGGGCAGCAGGGCCCACAAGTGGCATCAGGATGCAGCCTGTCCTTTTGAAGAGTTATCGTCCTCACTGATTTGGTTTCCTTATTTTGTTTTAATTAGGTGTCTACATTTTGTCCAAAATAAGATTTTTATATTTTTGGTTGTACTTTATAATTTATCAAGAAGCAGCCCTTTTATCTCACACAGAGGCCTCTCCTTTCTGGCTTCCTCTGAGTCACCAGTTCCCTTGGGGCAGCTTTGCTGGCTCCCCTGAGATGACAGGCAGCCTGGCCCTGTGAGCAGAGATGCCCTGTTCTTCATCTGGGAAAGAGTGTCTTGTGCTCTGGCTGCATTAGGATTGTATGTCACATGGGTTAAGATTAGCCTGCAATGAAGAGGTCTCTGTTGTCCAGTGTGGAGTGGCTACCTATTGGGAGCACAAGATACAACATAGGAACAGCCCTGCCCTCTGGGTGGTCAGGTGTGAGCAGGACTTAAGCAGTCACTGTAGAATTGATTATGTGATTGGGGATGACTTCAGAGCCGTGAATAGATAACTGTAGAATTGACCCAGCCTGGGGATAGGGAAGTCAAGCTGAACTTTTGAGCTGAACATTGAAGATTCAAAAGGAATTGACTTTGAGGATTTGGGGAAGGAAAGCTGGAAAATCATCCCACTGAGAAGGAACAGAGAAGCTGAAGGCTGCGAGGAGCAGCCAAAGGGGCAGAGCCAGGAGCCAGGATCAGGAAGAGGCAGACAGGTGGGCAGGAGCAGCCCCTGCGGGCTACAGTGAGAGCTTTATCCTAAGGGAAATAGGAAACTCAGGGCAGGAAGGAAGGATTTTGAAGCGATCCCTCTAGCCCAGTGTGGAGAACTGGTGCAGGAGTGAGGAGGTGTCCACACTATGTGCAGAGATAGCAGCTGGCTAGCTGACAGGGAAGACACAAGGTGGGGACAGGAAATGGCAAGAAGTATGGGGTGGACAGGTAGGAGTCCTCCTAGAAGGTAAACACGAACAGTTTTGTAATTCAAGATCAGAACTGTATTCACTAGAATACAAATTTTATATTAAGACAATATTATTAAGTCAACCACGTTTAAATGATACTTGTTCTTAACAGAACGACAGACAGTCAGGCTCACGAGTAATTGAAGAAATGCAAATGAAGGAAACACTGAGGTATCTCTGTACAATTATTAGGCTGGCAATAACTTAGAAAGTGGATAGGGCCAACGGTTACCAGAGTGGGGGAGACAGCTCCTGCATGGCTGGTGGGGGACGGCAGCCTGACTGGGGGGCCATTCGGCCCAGTGAGGCAAATCAACTTGCCCACACCCTACTGAGACAGGCCAGCAAGCCAGGTCAGGTGGAATAGGAAAACTGAGACAGACAGTTAAAGGGCCAAGCAGTTTGCAGCCATCTAATACATCGCAAAATTGTATCTTCCCTAAAAAGGACACTTAGGAGTAAATGGTTTACACTTCTCCACAACCAGAGGGGAAACAGCTTAAGTAGTTTTAACAAAATGCATGGCACCAATATCATTTACACACATTTCTCAAGTCAAAATTTGCACACAAACCAACATCTTTTTATAAGAACTCTGACACATAATAACACACATTAGAACTTTTTTAGCCCTACTCAGGGAGATAGGTAACAGAAATGCAATTAAGGCCATTTGTGTCAACCACACCCAAAGACATATGAAGTCAGGAATAAATCTCATTTTGGTGCATCAGCAAACAGCTGACGAATATTCTATTGCGATCCTTCCCTAAAGTCTCCCCTAACCCCCAGCCTCTAAAATGCTCAAGAGAAGGGCCCAGCACTGCTTTCCTTTCCCTAACCCTCCTCTTTCCCTCAAAGTGCATTACCTTTGCCTGTCTCTCTCCTGAGCTCCAAGGGCCCTTCTTCTGCCTCAGTAACATGTTTCCTGACCCTACACAGCCCAGCTGTCTCACTTCTACCACATCTGTAACTTTTAAAATAAACTTTCTCTTAGAATTTGAGTTCTTGGCTCTGAATTTTTTCTTTGCCAAACTCAAGAACCAAGGTCCAATTTCATCACCAACACCTCCAGTAACACAACAATTGAGCAACCCCACTTCTGGGTGTGTTCCCAGAGAAAGGATGCTCCTTGAGACAATATGTGAGTATGGGAAGTAGGAGCTATCTGGCATCCCTTGTCACGGAGAGGGGCAGGTAAACTGAGGGTTCCTGCCATGGAGGTCTGTGCAAACTAGCCACACATACAGGAACACAGATGGACCCTAAACACTGTATATGAAAAGAGAAACAACAAAATTCACGGCACCAATATATTTACACACATTTCTCAAGTCAAAATTTGCACACCAACATCTTTTATAAGAACTCTGACAAACATAATAATACACATTAGAACTTTTCAAGAGGTTGCCCCTGAGAGATTGAGGTGAATGGGAAGAAGGATAAAAGAGAATAAATATGCAAAAACCAGAGAGGAGTCTCTGGAGACCTAAACCAGAAAGTCATTCCTTCAGCTTTGTACCTGGACCAACAAGCAACCAACAGGTTTTTAAAAAGATAGAAAGTCACTTAAAGACACTACAAAGAAAGAAAAATATAGGTCACTATCCCTGATGAACATAGTTGCTAAAATTCTCAATAAAATATTAGCAACCTGGATCTATCAATACATTAAAAAAATCATACATCATGATCAAGTGGGATTTATTCTGGGGAGGCAAGGCTGGTACAATATTTGCAAATCAATGTGATTCATTACATAAACAAAAGGAAGGATAAAAACCACATGATTATATCAATAGATGTAAAAAAGGCATTTGATAAAATCCAGCACCCATTTATGATCAAAATTCTCAACAAAGTGGGAATACACAAAACATACCTCAACATGATAAAGGTCATCTATGACAAACCCACAGCCAACATTATACTCAATGGGCAAAAATTAAAAGCAATCCCCTTAAGATCAGGAGCAAGGCAGGGGTGCCCCCTTTCACCACTCTTATTCAACATAGTCCTGGAAGTCCTAGCCACAGCAATCAGACAAGAAGAAGAAATAAAAGGCATCCAAATTAGAAAAAAAGAGCAAAACTGTCATTATTTCCTGATGATATGATACTGTGCATAGAAAACCCTAAAGTCTCAGTAAAAAAAACTACTAGACCTGATAAATAAATTTGGCAAGGTGGCATGATATAAAATTAATATTCAGAAATCAGTGGCATTGTTATATACCCACAATAAACTGTCAGAGAAATTAAGAAAAAAATTCTTCACTATTGCAACAACAAAGAAATAAAGCACCTAGGAATAAATTTAACCAAGAAGGTAAAAGAATTGTACTCAGAAAATTATAAGACATTGAAAAAAGAAATTAAGGAAGATAAAAAAAAGTGGAAGCATACACTGTGTTCATGGATAGGAATAATAAACATCTACATTAAAATGTCTATGTTACCCAACGCAATCTATAAATTCAATGCAATTCCTATTAAAATACCAATGGCATATTTCAAAAGTATAGAACAAATATTTCAAAAATTTATATGGAACCAAAAAAGAATGCGAATAGCCTCAGCCATCTTGAAAAAGAAGAATAAAGTGGGTGGTATCACACTTCCTGATACCAAGTTATACAAGGCCATTGTACTCAAAACAGCTTGGTACTGGCATAAGAACAGGCATACAGATCAATGGAACAGAACAGAGAACCCAGAAATAAACCCACAGCTTTATGGGCAACTAATATTTGACAAAGGAGGTAAGAGCATACAATGGAGTAAAGACAGTCTCTTTAATAAATGGTGTTGGGAATATTGGACAGGTACCTGCAAAAAAATGAAACTAGACCACAACTTATACCATTCACAAAAATAAAATACATAAAAGACCTAAATGTAAGTCATGAAACCATAAAAATCTTGGAAGAAAACAGGCAGTAAAATCTCAGATATCTCTTATAATATTTTTGCCAATATATTTCCACAAGCAAGTGAAGTATAAGACAAAATAAACAAATGAGACTATATCAAACTAAAAATCTTTTTCACAGCAAAAGACACCATTAAAAATAAAAAGACAACCCTCACAATGGGAGAACATATTCACCAATATATTTGATAAAGGTTAATAACCAAAATTTGTAAAGAACTTCTAAAACTCAACACCGGGAAGGTAAAAAAATTCAATTTAAAAAATGGGCAAAGGACCTGACCAAGTGGTCGTACAGTGGACAGAGCATCAGACTGAGATGCAGAGGATCTAGGTTTGAAACACAGAGGTCACCAGCTTGAGTACAGGTTCACCAGCTTGAGCTCAGAGTTGCTGGCTTGAGTGTCGGATCATAGACATAACCCCATGGTTGCTGGCTTGAGCCCAAAGGTTGCTGGCTTGAAGTCCAAGGTTGCTGGCTTGAGCCCAAGATCACTGGCTTGAGCAAGGGGTCACTCACTCTGTTGTAGCCCCCTCCTCATCAAGGCACATATGAGAAAGCAGTCAACGAACAACTAAGGTGCCACAACAAAAGATTGATGCTCCTCATCTCTCTCCCTTCTTCTGTGTCTGTCCCTATCTGTCCCTCTCTCTGTCACAAAAAAAAAGAGCAAAAGAACTAAATAGACACTTCTCAAAAAAAAAAATATATATACAGATGGCCAACAGGCATATGAAAAAATGATCAACATCACTAATCATTAGAGAAATGCAAATTAAAACCACAATGAGATACCACCTCACACCTGTCATTAACAAATCAACACAGAATAAGTGCTGGCAAGGGTGTGGAGAAAAGAGAACCCTCCTGCACTGCTGGGGGGAATGCAGACTGATGCAGCCACTGTGGAAAACAGTATGGAGATTCCTCAAAAAACTAAAAATGGAACTGCCTTTAGACCCAGCCTCTATCCCACTTTTAGGAATATATTCTAAGAATCCCAAAACACTGATTCAAAAGAAGATATGCATCCTATGTTTATGGCAGCATTGTTTACAATAGCCAAGATCTGGAAACAGCCCAAGTGTCCATCAGTTAATGAGTGGATAAAAAAACTCTGGTACATATACACAGTGGAATATTACACAGCTGTGGCAAAGAAAATCTTACCTTTTGCGATGGCATGGATGGACTTAAAGATTATTATACTAAGTGAAATAAGCCAGGCAGAGAAAGACAAATATCATATAAACTCACTTATATGTGGAATCTCATTAACAAAGTGAACTGAAGAATAGAATAGAAGCAGAGGCAGGGTCACAGGGAGCAGAGGAACAGCGTTCAGAGAGAAGGGGGCTGAAGGGACAGGATCAGAGAAGGTGAAGGGATTAGTGAAATTATATGTACATAACACAGAGACACAGATAACAGGACAGCAAATCCCAGAGGGAAGAGGGAGGGAGTTTGGGGAGGGGGCAAAGGGGGTATAATGGGAGCATTCTTTTGGGGGGTGTGAGGGTGTTATATTGAGTGGGACACTTGAATTCATGTTAACAGAATAAATTTAAATTTTTAATGAAAATGAAAAAACAAACAAACATATGAAGTCCAAAGTAACTCGGTATGGATGTCCCCACCCTGTATCTTAAACTTGAGTCTTTGTTTTTTACATTGTCAACTCGATTAAATTTGAGGAGTGCGGTAAACTAACTGCTCAGTAGATGTGGCTCATGGTCTGGTGGTCCTACCTCTGCGGCTTAGACACAGGTTGCTACAGCCACATTGTGCAAAGCTTTTATTAAAAAACAAAAAGCTGTCCCTGGTTGGTTGGCTCAGTGATAGAGCATCAACTCAGCATGTGGATGTTCAGGGTTCAATTCTCGGTCAGGGTACACACAGGAGAAGTGACCATCTGCTTCTCCACCCCCCCCCCCTTTCTTTTCCTTCCTGCAGCCAAGGCTCCATTGGAGCAAGTTTGCCTGGGCGCTGAGGATGACTCCATGGCCTCTGGCACAGGCATTAAAACAGCTCAGTTGCCAAGCAACAAAATGACACCCAGATGGGCAGAGCATCATCGTGGTAGGGGGCTTGCCAGGTGGATCCTGGTGAGGTGCATGTGGGAGTCTGTCTCTCTGTCTTTCCTCTTCTCACTGAAGAAAAATTAAAAAGGAAAAAAAAGCTAAATAAACATTTTGTGAGAGCTGAGCTGATGGTAGGTAGGGCAGGGTGAAACTTTTCCCTGAGGTGAGGCATTACTGTGCCTGGTGCCAGCACAGCCCAGCCTGGGGCCTTGTCATTCCCAGTGCACAGCTGTCCATCTGTGACACATATTAGAAAGTTTCACATCCCTTTCTGAAAACACAGCCCAGAGCGCAGCACATTGTTCTAATACTTTCCAGAAGAAGGCTTTTTTATATACAGAAAAAGTCAGCAAACAAGCAAATGACCATGTGACTGTATAACCTGAAGGAATGAATAAGCTCTTGGCTACAGATAGATGTCTCTTTTTCTTTTCTTTTCTTTTTTTTTTTTTTTTAACAGAGAGAGACAGACAGA
Organism: Saccopteryx bilineata; assembly: GCF_036850765.1. NCBI lineage: Eukaryota > Metazoa > Chordata > Mammalia > Chiroptera > Emballonuridae > Saccopteryx > Saccopteryx bilineata. Next base: position 197,406,701 of record NC_089491.1, read on the forward strand.
TAAGGACAGACAGCCAAGAAGGGAGAGAGATGAGAAGCATCAATTCTTCATTGTAGCTCCTTAGTTGTTCAATTGCTTTCTCATATTTGCCTTGACGAGGGGGCTCTAGCAAAGTGAGTGACCCCTTCCTCAAGCCAGCGACCTTGGCCTCAAGCCAGCGACCACAGGGTCATGTTTGTGATCCCATGCTCAAACCAGTGTCTGCGCTCAAGCCGGATGAGCCCGTGCTCAAGTCGGCGACATCGGGGTTTCAAACCTGGGTCCTCTGAGCCCCAGTCCAATGCCCTGTCCACTGTGGTACTTCTTGGTCAGGCTATAAATGTCTTTTTTTTTTTAATTTTTTCTTTATTTTTTATTTATTCATTTTAGAGAGAAGGAGAGACATAGAGAGAGGAGAGACAGAGAGAAAGAAGGGGGGAGGAGCTGGAAGCATCAACTCCCATATGTGCCTTGATCAGGCAAGCCCAGGGTTTCGAACCGGCAACCTCAGCATTTCCAGGTCGACGCTTTATCCACTGCGCCACCACAGGTCAGGCTATAGATGTCTTTTTAATTACAGTCATCCCCTTTCCTCTGAGAAGGACCCATTTCAAGACCTCCAGTGGATGCCTGGAGCCCTGCACATACTATGTTATTTCTGTACCAACAAACTGGTGATAAAGTTTAATTTACAAATTAGGCACAGTAAGAGATGAGCAACAACAATAATAAAAATAGAACATATATAACAATATACTGTAATAAAAGTTATGTGAATGTGGCCTCTCCCTCCCTCTCTCAAAGTACCTGACAACTGTGACGTCTACTTATGGGAAAATGGCTGGACATTAGACTGTGGTCCTGAGACAAGTCTTTTGTGCGGACTTCGGAAGGCCAAGTCCTGCAGGGGCAGAATGCTGCCCTTGTAAGCACTGGAAAGATTATTTAAAGGAAACTAGTTGATCCCTATGGCCTTTCCTTACATACCTGGAAGACATAGTTAACTACCCTTCTCTGCACCTGAACCCAGGCTCTGTTAATTTACCTAATGAGCAAAGAGACCAATAAATTTGATGAGGCTGCAGAGATCTGGGCTCTCAGTCCTAGAGGCTGGGAGTGCCCTGGACCCATCTTCTCTGTATGTTGTGACTTGTGTGTGTTTTTTCTTCAGTCCTGCAGCGCCTTCCTTTCACACACGCCCACGCTGAGCTGGTCTCGGCAGCTGCTGAGTAACAGGTGGCATCTACAGCTACAGAAGGATTTATTAAGCTACTCAAAAGAGCACTCAGGTCTAAAACTTATGAATTGTTTATATCTGGAATTTTCCATTTAGCATTTTCAGACCACAGTAGACCGCAGGTAATTGAAACCAGGAATGGCAACACTCTGGACAAGGGATTCTGTCTGCACTGTTCCCTAGAACTAAGTGTTCAACAGTCAGGGACCTCTAATGACACGGTTCAGGTTCTAACCTGTGTGCTTTATTTATTTTTTAGGTTTCTTGTTTTTTGCCACCACAGGCCATGAGTAAGGGTAGTAGCCAGGCCTTCTCCAGCGATCTCCACCCATGCCTTCCACAGGCCAGGCCTCATGGCAGTCTCGGTCCCTGTAGGTAAACTGTCAACACTTTGACTTGGGGCTTCGCTTGCAGTCAGTTGAGAGTCAGAGAGGAGACAGGCTACTTTTAATGTCCTGTTTGATAAAGTGTAAGGAAATGCCTTGAAAAGATTCAGCTCATCACGTGTGTGTGTGTGTGTGTGTGTGTGTGTGTGTGTGTGTGCGCACGCGCGCGCGCACTTTCTTTGGTAGGAAAAAATGCTCCTCAAATCCTTATCAAACCATTACCAAGCACCCTGCTAGCCCCTGAGCAGGAATCGTGATAAAAGCAATAACCTGTACAGTTGAGCCCCCTGCAGGTCTCATGTGGTTCTTACACAGGGCCCGTGAATCACTCATTACATCAGAAGGGCCCTTGCTGGCAAACACTTGCCATCCACCTTTTAAGGAAGCAGAAACTGAAACACTTGCCCAAAGTGAGAGAGTTGCCCGATGTCACAGAGCTGTGAGGAGGGTGCTGGGCTTCTGACTTGCGGCTCCTCCCTGATGCAGCAGTGGTCTCTCTCTCAGTGAGGGCAAAGAGAAAGCTGCCTGGGATGTGTGTGTGTCTGTGCATATGTGAGGGTGGGGAACTTTGCCTACAACCACGGTGCCTGCAGATAAGACCTCCCAAAACCTCTGAGAAGGGGCCAGCCAGGCAGCCAGGCAGGGCATGTGCTGGGTAAGCATCCTAGGGCGGCCATAGCAAAGCACCATAAACTAGAAGCCTCAACACAACAGAAATGGGTTCTCTCTCACTTTGGGAGACTCCTTACTTCAAAATCAAGGTGTGGTCAGGGCTGTGCTTCCTCCAAGATTGGGTAGAAGATTCCATGCCTCCTCCTCGCTTCTGGGGGAGCCTCACTCCAATCTCAGCATCTGACTTCACATGGCATGTTCTCTCTGTAGCTTTATCTCCTTATAAGGACACCAGTCACAAGGCTCAGGGCTCATGTGCAAAGACTCTATTTCCAAGTAAGGTCACATTTACAGGTATGAGGGTTAGGACTTCAAAATATTGTTTGGGAGAGCTTAGCTCAACCACAGCAGCATGGAAGCAAAGATGACCTGCACCTCTAGAAAGAGCCCCGATCACTCTTCCAGGCGACGTGTAATCAGGACCACGAGCCGGTGTAAGTGGGGAAATCTTGGGGAGGAAGAGGCCTGAGACAGGCTGAGAGAGTAAGAGGGTGGGAGGGGCCTTTAGCATAAGGAGGAGAGTGTGAGGCCAGCAAGGAGGTGAGCAGCCAGGCTGAGGAGAGTAGCAGGTTAATGGAGGGGCAGCCTAGGAATTGAGGTCAAAATGGTAGATGAGGGCCAGGTTAAAGAAGATCTCTGCAGGGACTTTATTCTAGAGTGGGGGTCTCAAACTTGTTGCACAGAACCTTGTGGAGGCTTGTAAACAGCACACTCCACCCAGAGTTTTGATTCACTAAGTCTGGGGTGGAGCCTAGGAACGTGCATTTTAATGAGTTCCAGTAATGCTGGCATTGCTGGTCCAAGAACTACCCTTCCAGAAATTCTCTCTATATTCTGAGTGAAACCTCTGATGTTCAGAGGGTGGGGTAGGAAGGGACAAGTTGCGCCAGTGACAGTCACCAGAATGCAGCTGAATGGGACAGGACACCTGAGCGTACCATGAGGACTAACTTAAGTAGAGTAACATTATCTCAAAGGTTGGTGACAAACTGGTAAGTCTATCAGTTCATGAGCAGGAGCAGCTAAAGGGGGTGTGGTCAAGAAACTGTGATGCTTCCTCTCTTTCTTAATCACTAAATAATTTAAAATATTTTACTTTAGAAAAAGATACAAAAGAAAATAAAAAAGGAAGAACCACTCCCCACCACAAAAAAAAAGAAAGAAAAAAACTCTGTGATGACACAGGATGTGCTCTTTTCCAAGCAGCAACATTGAAGAAGGCACCTGGGACTAAAATAGTTTGTGGAGAGAATTCACTCCTTACTTCCTGTTACATGGATAGCTATCTTGCCATATGAGGACATTTACATATGCATCAAAAAATTAAAACTGGCCTGACCAGGCGGTGGTGCAGTGGATAGAGTGTCGGACTGGGATGCGGAGGACCCAGGTTCGAGACCCTGAGGTCGCCAACCTTAGCGCGGGCTCATCTAGTTTGAGCAAAGCTCACCAGCTTGGACCCAAGGTCGCTGGCTCGAGCCAAGGGTTACTCGGTCTGTTGTAGCCCCACGGTCAAGGCACATATGAGAAAGCAGTCAATGAACAACTAAGGTGTCGGAATGAAAAACTGATGATTGATGCTTCTCATCTCTCTCCATTTCTGTCCCTGTCTATCTCCGTTTCTGTCCCTCTCTCTGACTCTCTCTCTGTCTCTGTAAAAAAAAAAAAAAGAAAAAAGTTAAAACTGAACATTCTAATAGTAACTATACAAAGTCTTGTCTTACTGGCAGTTAAAAGCTGTTTACTTTAAATGTAAAGCTTTGTTTTCCTGTCGATGAATCAAAGATTTTTCCTCTAGTGCCTATGTGCACTATCTTTCTATTAGATATGATATAATGTTTGTTTGTTTGTTTGTTTGCTTAAAGTCATTGAAATATTGGAAATGCCCCTGAGAAACTTGATGAGAGATAGAGAATAGGTATGTATTCTAAGAGCACATTTTAGAAATATAACACCCCTTTTAAATGCACACAAAACTTTGGTGCAAATGGCACAGCCAGGATGGCATCCCAGGACACCTTGCTGCCAGCTGCTGAGGGAGCCACCAGAATGCTGTGACTGCAAGTCTCCAAAGCACAATTCTTCTGGAAGATAACCTGCATTTGGGGAGATGCTGTCCCTTGTTTTTCTGCTGTTGGTTGCTAAGCACAGTACCATCATGTTGCTGTAGAGCCGGTGGTGACAACTTTAAACATCATGTTTTCCAGTTGGGGAGATGGGGATGAGTGGTGGGCACATGACTTTAATATCCCCTCATTTGCACATAGGGCCTCACTGGCCTAACAGACTCGGCTTCAAAATGTCCCTTCCAGCCTTCGCCATTTGTAGAACATATAAATGTCATGTCATTCCAGTAAAAACAAACTTTTCATTTTATAAGGTTAGTTTTATGAGTCAGGCTTAGTTGGAGACAAGTAAACCACTCATTTGCAGATAAAAATTGCTGTGCTGGTCTTCTGTTCTAGACAGAGAGAGCATGAGTGTATTACATTATACCCCAAAATTATCTTACTGCATTTTCCTTCTCCCCGGCAATCCCAGAAAGCGAGGGTACAGTTTAGGCAACAAAAGTCTGTGACTTTCAGATCTGGTTCCACCATGCAGGGCCCAATGAGAGCTCTGCACAAAGACACTTTGCTTTTGCAGGTTAAGTAGTAGAGTAGAGAAAGAGATGGTACACTGCACATTAATCTATGTTTAGCCGATTGTGGGAACCAGTCCTTGACCCTGTGAAAGGAGCCGGAGTGGAGATGGTGAGAGGCAATGCTCTCTGCTGCTTCCCTCCAGCTTGGGTGGGGCTGATTGGAAAAGGCTGGCGGTAGAGGGATGGGAGGAGTTGCTTCTCCCTCCCTTCTCTGTCAGGGGTGGGAGTGGTGAGTTTCTACTTAAGAAATACCTACTGTCTGACCAGGTAGTGGCGCATGGATAGAGCATTGGACTGAGATGCAGAGGACCCAGGTTCGAGACCCCAAGGTCGCCAGCTTGAGCGTGGGCTCATCTGGCTTGAGCAAAAAAAAAAAAAAAAAAAAAAAAAAAAAAAGCTCACCAGCTTGGACCCAAGGTCACTGGCTCACGCAAGGAGTTACTTGATCTGCTGAAGGCTTGCGGTCAAGGCACATATGAGAAAGCAATCAATGAACAACTAAGGTGTCACAACAAAAAACTGATGATTGACACTTCTCATCTCTCTCCGTTTCTGTCTGTCTATCCCTCTCTCTGTCCCTGTTAAAAAAAAAAAAAAGAAATACCTACTATTTGTCTCTTGCTGGGCCCTAGGCTAGTGCAGTGGAGGAGACAAACAGATAGACGTGCCTGCCTCCAGGCTGTAAAAGCAGCGGCACTTGAGAGAAAGGCAACCCCAGGAGGAGGCATGGAGGCAGCACTTTAGGAGGTAAGCAGACCCCCTAGGCTGCAGAGATCTGCCAGGCAAGAGGTGGAGCAAGAGTTGTCAGTCCTCAGGTACAGTGACTTGTCCAGTGTGTTCCTGCACTAGCTCACGGAGCTGTGTAGCAGTCCGAGTAATCGCCCCCAAGGTGTCCACATCCTAATCCCTGGAACCCGTGAATGTTACTTTACATGGCAAAGGGGATTTGGCCTGTGTGATTAAATTAAGGATCTTGATATGGGCAGAGCCTCCTGGATTATACACAGGAGTATCCTTCTTGTAGGGACTCATGGTGTATTTACATCCAAGGGGTGCTTCTCCACTGGCTTTGAAGATGGGGGATGGAGCCACAAGCCAAGGTATGTAAGCCAAGGTAGGGAAAGGAAAGAAAGTGGACTCTCCATTAGAATCTCCAGAAGAAATGAGGTCCTTCATACACCTTAATTTTATTTTATTTTATTTATTCATTTTAGAGAGGAGAGAGAAAGGAAGAGAGAGAGAGGAGAGAGAGACAGAGAGAGAAGGTGGGGAGGAGCTAGAAGCATCAACTCCCATATGTGCCTTGACCAGGCAAGCCCAGGGTTTCAAACCGGCGACCTCAGCATTTCCAGGTCGACGCTTTATCCACTGCGCCACCACTGGTCAGGCATACACCTTAATTTTAGCACAGGGAGATCCATTTTGGAATTCTGACCACAATTATAAGAGAATAAATATGTGGTTCTTTCAACTGCCAAGTTTTGGTAATTTGTTATAGCAGTGAAGCTAATACAAATACAAAATTACTTATGATCCTTACTGTCCTGTGCTGTGTGGGTATGTCCCCTTAAGGCTGTCATGGAATTGCATATGTTGGGCAAGCAAATGTGTTAGGCTTGCTTGCTTGTACTTTGCCTGACTGGTGCATGAGTCTATGTAAGGCTGTAAGTGCAGCATATTGTAGATTGTAGATTGCCTGCCACCATTGGGAGGGGTCATTTTTGCTACTGTTTGCTGGAGAAGGGTTCCTGCCCCAGTCTGTTTGCTCATCAGCCTAGAGAGAGAGAAAGAAGTGGTTTCCCTGCCTGCTTGCTTTGCTGTGATTGCAAGACTCTAATAAATGAAATGGCCCACCATTTTCTGGCTCCACAGTTCATTTACCATCTGCCTGAGTCCAATGTGAACCTGCATGGCCACGGCCAATGGCCTCACATCTGGCATAGTGAGCAGGATTCGGATCAGATTGGTATGAAGCTGCCAACACCCTTGAAGGATGGAATAGAGGAGTGGCTGTTCCTGGAGGCTCTTCTTTGGGAAACTGTAAGTGGGGTGTTTTTTAAAATCCTGTGAGAAGAAACCAAAAGCTCTGAGCATGAGGTTGCTTGAGGTTGAAAGCTCCAGGATGAGCTGCAGACTGAGTGGCATCAATGGCTTGAACTGGAGCAAACACTGGAGAAGGAGGCCAACCGCTCTTGAAAGCTGCAGTGTAAGATGCAGGCTGAACGCCAATGGTGCCTGAAACTGGAGTGATCTCTGGAAGAGGAGTTATAGGTTTGTGAGCTCCAGTTTGCACTGGAAGTGGAATGTTGGCACTGACAGTTGGTGAAGAAACAAGTGTATGTTAAAGAACTGGAATCTCAGCTTTAAGCTGAGAGCCAGCAGCCACAGGAGTTGAAGCAGGTGCTGAAGACGGAGCTGCATCAAAACCAGTGGAGTGACTCTGAGTTGGGGGAGCAGACATTTCCAATTCTTCTGAAGAGGAGGAGGCTCAGGCTGAAACTGTTGTCCACAGACTCAGAGCCCAGCCATTAGTCACCCAGAAGGTAAAAACCCAGCAGCCAAGAGTCTCTCAGGGGCAGGCACAACCCTCTCCACAGGTGGTGGAGTCCTCAGTGATCTGTCCTTAAGCCCAGGCTGAGCTGATAGAGTTGGGGCACAATTTAGGCAGAAACCTACCGAGTCCCTGGTAGCCTGGTTGCTCTGGTTGTGGGACATAGGGGGGTAGATGGCATCATGCTCTCCAGAACAGAGATGGAGAAATTTGCTTCCATTACCATGCACTCCTCCTTAAGACAGCATCTTCAGAACTGCCATGACAACCCAGGAGACCATACACTGTTAGAATGGGTGATGGCAACCATTCGTATGGTCTGGCAGAATGCTGGGAACTTGCCTGAAACAGTGAGTAGGTGGCATAGCTATAGTGAGCTAGTAAAGATTCTTCAGGAACTAGGTATGAAGAATGCTTTCAACCTGAGGTCCTGTGGACCAGACAAGGAAGTGTTTACAGCAGGGATGAGGGACCTTAGTATCTGCAGCACACCATCAGCCCTTTTTTGGGTCACTAGTGGCTATCCTGGGCCCCTATGTGGGGCAGCCCATCAACAGTTACACAGATGGTAGCAGATTTGGGGGAGCAAGAGGCAGCACAGAATCATAAAGCAGTGAGGGCTGCTGCCCATGCTGCCCCCTCCCCACAACTAACAAGGGGAATGGACCTGTAAAGGTTACCCAAAAACAGATGTGGGTAGATTTGACTGCGGCTGGGGAAGATAGGAAGAAATTGAATGGCACTGTAATGCCAGTGGCCGAGGCCAGGCAGGTTCACAGTGGATTCGGGCAGATGGTAGAGAAGCAGCAGAGCCAGAAGGCATTGGGCCATTACCATTTTATAGAGTCTCACAACCACAGACAAGCACACAGGCAGGAGAAACTGCCTCTCAGGCAAAGAAACAGCAAAATGGCCCCTCACAGTGGCAGGCAGTTGGGCAGGCAAACCACCACCCGCAATCCCCTATCTCTAATCTTTCTCCAGCGCAGGCACCCATAGCCTTATATGGGCTACGCACACATGCCTCTGCCACGTGCTCATGCACTAATCAGGCAAAGTACTTGCAGCTGGTACATCAGAGAGCAAGCCTAACACAGCTGCCTCACATTCTACCCCTTTAGGGTTGCTCACAATAGGCATATGACATACATTCCAAAACTGATAATTACAAAGGTGCCCTTCACAATGTCTCCCTGAACACTCTGCCAAGGGAGTTAACTGGAGGTCCACCTCCAACTCCTTACCGCGCGGTGCCAACAAAGCCACTCATCTTAGGTGGGGGGCCTATACAGTCCAGGGCCATGTCCACTGAAACTAAAACTGTCCTTGGTGCGTCTCTGCATAAACTGGAGTGAGAGCTGGAGAAGGAGGCTGACTGGGTTCGAGAGCGGCAGAGCACAGGTGGAACTGGAGTGATCTACAGGTTTGGAAGTTGCAGTTTGCCCTGGAAGTAGAACGTTGGCAGTAGCAGTTATTGGACAAACAACTGTGGGTTCAGCTTCAGGCCGAGAGCTGACAGCCGCAGGAACCAAAAATGGAGCTGTTCCAGCAGAGTGGCTCTGAGTTGGCGTGAGCAGGCATTTCCAGGTCCTCTTCTGAGGATGAGGAGTCTTGGGCTGAAGCTGCCATCCACACACTCAGAACTTGGCCACTGGTCATCCAGAAGGTAAAAACCCAGCAGAAAGTACCTACTGAGCCCCTGGTAGGCTTGCTGCGATTGTGGGACATAGGGGTGGACAGCATCATGCTCTCTAGAGCAGAGGTGGACAGGTTGGCCTCCTTGGGGCAGCATCTTCAGAGCTGCCATGATGGCATGGATGGGAGGGGGGGTGGCCTGAGGCCCCATGTGAACCTAGTTGCCTATAATGGACCTTTACCTTGGTTTGGTCCATTTGTACAGACAACTGGGCTGTCTATCGTGGACTACAAACAGAGGGAGGCAGTGGCTCCCTTGTTGGACTAACATGCTGCTTTTGGACATATGAGAGACCCTGATGGGGGGCACTCAGTTCTGGTGGATGCCCTCCTGCACGGGGAAGCTGTTCTCATGCAGTGGCAGAGATACCCAAGGACATTTTACAGTTTCCATGAACACAGCCCTGGACTACACAGGCCTCCCACTTATCATGGGGAAGGGGCTAGAGATGAGCCTCCAGTTAGCACCTTGGGCAGGGAGACGCTGGGAAGGGCACTTTTGTAATTATTGTAAATGCATAATATGTGCTGTTACTGTAGTCTGTTTATGTAACGTACTTCATTCCTCACGACAGGGACCATTGCAGAAGATACCTGTCATGTAGATTGTGAAGTGTGCAACCCTAAAGGGGTGGAATGTTGAACAAACAAGTGTGTTAGGCTTGCTCGCTTGTATTATGCCTGATTTCTATGAGGCAGCACCACGTGTGTGTAGTCTAGGTAAGGTTGCAGGTGCTTGCCCTCAGGGTGGCAGATTATAGATTGAGGATTGCCTGCCTGCTTGGGAGTGGTCATTTGTTGCTATTGTTTGCCGGAGAAGGGTTTCCCCCAGTTTGTTTGCTCATCAGCCCAGAAAGAGAGAGAGAGAGAGAGAGAGAGAGAGAGAGAATCAGTCTTACCTGCCTGCTTGCTCGTCCACCATTAGGAAAATTTAATAAACGAAATGGCCCACCATTTTCTGGCTCCACAGTTCCTTTACCATCTGCCCAAATCCAATGGGAACCTGCCTGGCCATGGCCACTGGCATATGGCATACATCTTATATATAGCGCTGGGACAAGATCCCTTCCATAACTTGACTTGACTGACTGGAGACATTCCAAACAACCATAAGTAACTCAGTGGATATTTGCTGTGGTGACTATCCCCAAGCACTGTGCGACTAGCTCTGTGAAAACCTCTTCAACTCAAGCACCATCGCGAAGGCAAATAAATGCCAAGGCTGCATAAATTTCTAGGGTTGAAATCAAGAGTCAGGTTGGGTTTAGGAGTGTGTGCAAATTTAACATTCCATGTCTCATTAATATCAGTCATGTCTGCAGAACAACCTAGGTCCTTCAAGCAAGAGTGTGCAGCCAAACTGGTCTCTTCCTTGTTAAATTCAAAACCTACCAACATTGGTCTTTTGGGGGGGCAGTACTAACACTCTGTGATCACACACATCTTGGTGTGACACCACACATGGCAAGACAAGTGGAAAATGTTGTAGGCTGGTCAAAAAGACATCTGTGGTTCTAAAACAATTTATTGCAAGCTGTTTAAAGGCATTCCTGCCTGCTCGCTCACCCAGTAACAGAGGGCTTGGGTGATGGGGCAAAGTGCCAAGGAGGCAAAGGTTAAAGTTTACCCCCAAGGCCAGGTCGCCTTTCTCACACCCTGCTAGACCCCTCTGCAATTAGAGCCTACAGTGCAGTGGGCACTGTGGGGAGAGGTGGGCGGAGACAGTGCGTGCCTCTGTGCTGGCAGCAGGAGCAGAGACGGGAGGAAAGAGGGCTGGGCAGGTGCCTCTCTGTTTTGTGTTTTCAGGATTGTTAGGCTTCACTCCTGGGCAGAGGGAGGGTCATGAAAAGCCCACAGTCATTTAAAAGCCCCCACCCCACTTCCTTCTGTCAGGAGGTCTGTAAAAGCACTTAGGAGACTTCCTTGCGAGAGAGGAAGGATTATTTCACTTTATCACTGATCTCCCCTCCATATTCATTGCACTCATTTCATTCTCAGTTATTGCTTTGTGTATTGCTTTCCTACTTTGTGAACAATCATCACTGAATTACTGACATTAATGGAGCAAAGACTTTAGGAAGAGCAGTTGAATTAGATGAATTATGTGGTGTTATAGTGCTTTATAAATTGAAAGGAGACAAAGGAAGGCTTTTACTAGTAAGGTAGGTGGTCCCCTAACTGCCTGTGGCTCAGAGAACAGGCTCCGTCTGCCATCAGCCACAGGGACAGGAGCTCTGAGGAACCCAGACAGGAGTCCAGCCTACCTGCACAGGTTAGTATAATGTTCTACCAAAGGCATTTGTTTTGCTCCCAAACTTGCTAAACCTGGGCATACTCATTATCTAATTGCATAATTAAATGTTAACAAGCTGGTGAAGAGTGGGCCACAAAAAATTGTCATGTCCATGATATCCAAGTTAAATGGGTTGATAAAGGTAAGTGTAAACTCTTGCTGTTGAATTTAGGTGTGAGTGAGTCAAAGTTGGGGGGGGAAGGGTAAAGGAAAAATAGAGGATTAGGCACTGTCTTTTTTCTCAAGTGCTTCCTACGCTGTAAGCCAGGGGTCCCCAAACTTTTTACACAGGGAGCCAGTTCACTGTCCCTCAGACCACTGGAGGGCCGGACTATAAAAAAAACTATGAACAAATTCCTATGCACACTGCACATATCTTATTTTAAAGTAAAAAAACAAAACGGGAACAAGTACAATATTTAAAATAAAGAACAAGTAAATTTAAATCAACAAACTGACCAATATTTCAATGGGAAGTATGCTCCTCTCACTGACCACCAATGAAAGAGGTACCCGTCCAGAAGTGCGGCAGGGCCGAATAAATGGCCTAAGGGGGCCGCATGTGGCCCGCGGGCCGTAGTTTGGGGACCCCTGCTGTAAGCAAACCAGAAGGCAAATCACATCCTCATGGGTGTGTCTTCTTGCCAATAAGACAGCAAGGCAAGCCCATTAAAGAGCCTTGTCCTTCACCAAAGACAGGTAATACACTTACATCTGTATTGATTTCAATTTAGATAGAAGCAATTAAGATAAGGGCAGAGGCGGACAGATTAAGGTCGGTTGAGGCCTTAGATGCAGAAGAAAATACTGGGCCCCTTAAATAAAAGAGACAGGGAAAATAAAAATATGTGTTAACCATATTTTTAAATAAATAAAAAACATTATGTACTATTAATGTTAAAATTGCACGTATGAAACCAAACTTGGTGTCATTAGAAAAAAGTGTAAAGTTGGGGTTTTGCAGGGTTCTCCAGAAGTCGGGGCCCAGGGTGCACACCTGGTGCACCTGCCATTAAATCCGCCTCTGGGTAAGAGCATAACTTTCCACCAGTTTGGTCAATTGTTTCAATTACGTTTTTAACTACTGGTCTGGTCCAGGCCAGAGCGCATTTACTCACCTTGAGTGACCAATCCCCAAACACTAGCTGATTCCGGAATGGGCTGACAAAAGAAGTGTGCACACGGAGATCTCAGCCAGTCTCTGTACATGTCAGGAAAGGCATGGCCTCTCACCGGCTGCTTGGGGCAGGGGCCAGTGGTCCCAGGACTCGCTGAGTGGCCAGACTTGTCTAAGTGTCAGGGGCAGCCTTCATCAGTAGGGAGTGGGGCTGACCCAGGAGACCCTGAGTAGCATAAGAACTCTCAGCATCACTCAAAATTGCCCACCATTGATCCAGAGGCTATGCCATGTGCTTCAGCAAAGTAGCAGCCTCTTTGGTTATAGAAAGTTACAGTGAGACCAGGAAGGAGATGGAAGTAGGTGGGTACAGTGAGGGAACAGAATCCAGAGTCTGTGACTTCTCCCTACAATTAGTGTAAACAAAACAGAACAGAGTACTCCTCTTTCACCAGTTAGCACTGATTTCTTCTCAGTACTTGTGTTTACTGCTACAGCTATTACTACATTTCACCAGAAGAGGGCAACAGTGTTTCTATAATGAGGGATTCTTGCAGAACCAAGAAATTGCTTAGAATAAAGGAAATTTCTGAGCTGGAAGAGACCTTAAAAGCCATTTTGTTCATTTGCTTTCAATTTAGTTTAGCTGAAACCCACAGTGAGAACTGCATTCTTCATAATGACCTAGTTCATACATACATATATATTTAAAACATCCAGAGGCACTACTTACCCATTCTTCAGCATCCTTATTATTTGTATTTCAAAAACCCCACAAAACAACTGCAGCTTATTAAACTGATTTCATAACCCACTAGAGCAGGGGTCTCAAACTCAACTCAGCATGTGGGCCGCAGAGCAAGATCACAGCCGTTTGGCGGGCCGCACTAGGGTCTACAAAAGGCAACTGTTACGCAACACTTTTCTCACTGCAGTTGAAAACAAAAAAAAATCAGTACAACAAGCACAATCGTACATGCAGTTTACTCAGTGTCACAAAACGACCAGAAACTGTAGTTCGCATCACAACTGCTGTTAACTAAGCTAATATCTAGCTAGGATGCTAGAGAAATGAAAAATACAAGTAGGCCCCTAGGCTTACTTAATTTTATCCAAAATATTTTGAACTTCGTGGATTAGTCTGCGGGCTGCACAAAATTGTTCGGCAGGCCGCATGCGGCCCGCGGGCCGCGAGTTTGAGACCCCTGCACTAGAGGGAAATAAGTTTGAAAACTCTGACTCGGTCCCAGCTTCTCGTCTTACAAAAGGACATGCTGACTCCGAGGATGGAGAGGATCCCTACCAGGTGTGGTCCCTCGTCTATCATGGGGGTCAGGTTCCAGAACCCCCCACAATAGGCAAAAATTTGTGAAGTAGCAACCTTATATTTTATTATTTATATATTTTTTAAGGCTTTATAAACCTTCCCCACACTGTTATTAAGCTTTCCCATACTCTTATAAACACTTCCTATGCTCTTAAACACTTTCTACACTCTTAAACCTAGTTAATTTTAACAACATATAAAATTCTATTTGGGTACGGTACGTATTTTATTTTAATATGTTTTTATTAATATTTTTATATTATTTTCATTTTTTAGGCTGGAAAATGCTTATTTTACCTCAAAAATAAATAAAATAATAAATATATTGATAGATCCATGAATTTCAAATTGCCCTCTTGATGTTCCGCTTATCTGTCAGACCTCACCCTTACTGGACTATCACCCCTGAGACAGAAGAATTCAAAGAAGCTGGCAAGCCCCCCAAGGAGAAACATTCTGGACACACCAGGACTTTTGATTCAATACCCACATACTCGGAATTCTTCCTTACCCCATAACATTCATCCTTCTAGCTTGTACTGATGCCCTTCTCCCTGGAGAAGTGCCCAGCAGGGTTCCTTTCTTCCTTTCAATAAAGCCTGTTACTCTGGTCTTTTTGGACTCCCATGGATTCCAACATATATAAAAATACCTATATACTAAAAAATCCTGTGATATAGTGAAATATCTGTGATACAAAATTAGATATATACAGTTTAAAAATCCACAATACAGTGAGACCATGAAAAGTGAACCATGATATGGCAAGGAATGACTGTACTTTTTTCACTCCCCCACATCCCCCACTCAGCTACCTGCTCACCCTGTGCAGCAACTAAGCACTCACTTTGAAAATGCACTGATTAGATAAAGAATGCAAACCTGAGTTCTGGGGATCTACCATTTTTCATTTATCAGTGCTATGACTGCTCTTGTAATTGAAGCAGAAATTCCAAAATCTCCACATTGAAAGCCTCATGTGGGTGGTGTGTCTGCTCCTCATTAAGGCAGCTGAATGACTGACTGCTAAACAGAATGACGCTAAACAGAGGCCTCCTTGATGATGCCAATCCCAATCTGAATTAGGCCCACCATAGCTATCCCAGTACCTGGCACATAGTAAGTGTCCAAGAAATAACTAATGGATGAATGGACTGTCCCTCAGTATAATGATACTAACATTTTTATGCTTTACAATTGGTACTTATATCACTTTATATAACTCTTAAGAATAACTGACAAGGTTGGCATTACATGAATTATTTCCATTCCAAATGAGAACATGGTCAGAGAAGACTTTCACGGCCACCTGTAGGTTATATGGTTCATTGGAGGCAGTGCAAGGGGCTAGAAAATGGGCTCCCAGAAACACCCCATCTACTGGCCCCCTGTACTCTGGAAAGGCAGTTTATGGCAGTGTCCCCACCAGCTCTCACTCTCCACTGCTTTCTCTCTCTGTCTACCATCCCCAAGGGTCCTGGCATGCTGCTGTCACAAATTTAAGATACAGCCTGCTCCAGGCTGCCCTGACCATTCCTGAAGGTGGGCCCTTCTTTAGTGGTGATATTTGGAGGAGGCAGAAAAATAATGTCACTAAATCTCTGGGAGAAACTGAAACCATGTTAGTTTCTAGAGAGTCTTGGCCCTCTATTGGATAAAGTCACTAAGCTTCCTTCCTTGAATTCTTGATTTTAAAACATAACTATTTTTGGAGGAAATGTATGAATCCAGGGCATTGTCCCTAAGTAAGGATAACTCTGGAAGTTTCTTAGGGTCAATGCTATTCAACTCATCCTATCTCTCATGTCTACTTGTCTCCAATTTATTTATTTTTTTAGTAAAAATCCAAATATTTTCCCAATATATTTAATTCCATGTGACTGCTAATTTATTGAGCCCCCTCCCCTTTGGCTCCAAAGAAGGATCCCTTTAAAATTCAGAAACATTTACTATTACAGATAAAAAAACAGTAACTGAACTCTTTGGAAGAGAGTTTTTTCCCCCCATAACTCAGGTTTTGAGAGTTAGTTTATCTTGTGAAAGATGCAAAATATTTTATTTTTTATTCATTTTACTAAATGCATAAAAATGCCAAGAAATTTATTTTGTATGGTCTTAGAAAGAAGAAAAAATTCCTGGAATTTGAAAAGTGGTGTACCTTAGACATCTGACCTGCTTTACTGTAGGGACTCCTCCCCACTGGTGCCCAGGGTGCAGATCCGAGGAAGGCCCTTGTTGAGCTCTAGGAGGTGGTTGCTTTCTCCCACTTTGATAGTTCAGTTTTAAAGCTCTGTTTACTCACTTTTCTGTTGGGCTAGTAAAACTAAACTTTCTTCTCCCTGAGACAGCAAAGATTGTTAAACAGGTGACAGAAATAGGTTGTCTTTTCCTTCATTAAATAAATTTAGCCGTCCTAGCTGCAGAATTGTCTTTAAGGGACCAAGGTTGAGCCTCCAAATAGCCTTCCCCACCCCTGGGTCTGACATCAGGTCCAGAACAATCCTCAACTAAAATCTTACTGCCCTCTTTAAAACTCCATCTATTTACATGCTATGCTCAATTCTAGAGTGTTAGAGGCTGAGTCTGCAGGCCCTGTGCAATATTTGGGAACTAGTGGAAAGAGAATGGTTACTCTGGGGGCAGACTTGCTGTGTGTGGTTCTGTAACTTTTGCAAAAAAAGTTAATACTACAGACACAAAGAGGAAACCCTACAGCTAGTGCCTTGTAATCAGCAACCAAACCACCAGTTGTAACCTTCTCATCCATTCTGTTCACATAGAAAGCAACCGTGGTTCACTCACTCCCATTAGATTAAAGCAGACACCAGGATTACCAGGTTCCTACCTAGGCAGATGCTAAATTACAACCACATCCTAAAGCGGTGGCCCGCAACTGACAAGCCAGTCTGTCCGTGGCCCGGCCTGGGAAATGGCTTAGAATCTGGAAATCCGGCTAAGGGCTTTTGCTAGAGCCATTGGTGGGTCGCGCCCACATGGCCACCCCACTAGTAACCAACTCTGGGTACCTCCAGGCAAGATCAAGCCTTGCCTTTTGGGCCTGTCATGTTTCCCCATACACCTCTTCACCAGGTGCGGGAGATGCCTTGTGAAGTTTGTGGCCTCGAAAATGTCAGGCAGAACTAGCGGTGTTTCGCAGACCGTAAGCACCGACGCGCGCCTTCCACCGCTGGATACTTGCGGGGGGCGTCGAGGCACCAGCCCAGTCTCCGTCACTGACTTGCAGCCCGCAATCGGTACGGGCACACAGGAGTCACCACTCCCACGGCGTATGGCGGTCCCCGTGCAGCCAACGTGTCTCTCCCCCACTCACCCACGCGTGGCCCTGCTGCACCGCGGACAGCACTCGCAGAGCGCTGGGCGAACCCACGCGGAAGTTGAAGAAGTGGAGCGCCGCGCGCGCCGCCTGCTGCAGGAACCCATGAGGGAGCGCTGCGTCCTTCTGCCACCCGGAGTCCTGCGGCCCCCCGGGCCTTGCCGGCGTTGCTGCAGCCCCCTGGAGGGCGAGCAGCAGCAGCAGCAGCAGCGCGGGCAGCGGGGAGGCGGGGCACGGGCCTCCAGGTAGCAGTGGCCGGCGGAGCTGCATGGACGCTGGCTGGCTGGCGCGGCGCTCGACTCGGCGGTCCGGGCTTGGAGCAGGCAACGGGCGCTTGTCTGGAGGAAACAGAGGAAATAAGGCGCAGTGGGCCCGGCCCCACCCCTCCGCCCCCTGAGAGCCCGGTCCCCACGGTCGCGCCCTTCCGGGGATTCCCGCAGACCTTGAGCCCTTGTGCCCCGCCCCACTCCGCCTGGGCAGCTGTTGCCAAGGTTCGGATCCTGGACGCGGTGGAGCCTCGGCAGCAAGAACTGGGGTGTTAGGCACCGCCTCGCGGGCAAGAAGATGAAGTGGGCAGTGGAGACTGCTTCCTCGAGGGAGCGCGGTTCACTCGGAGCCACCCCTCCGCGCCCCCAGTCCAGCTCATGGACCAAGCCTTGCTCCGCTGTGGTTGCTGCGATTTCCAAACTCTTAGGGTTTCACTGTTTCAGTTCTCCAAGGCTTGGTGCTATGATTTCCTAGAGGATCCAGTTGGGGACGGATGGAGAAGAGGGCCGGCATGATAGGGGTCACTGTACACAATGACCTTGGAAGTGAAACAGGTCGCTGTAGAGCTGGGGCTGGAGAGGAAGCTGAAGTTGTCAGCAGGGCATTGTCAGATAAGGAGCAAGAGGCCCCACTGGACTTAGAAACAAATACATCATTGATAACCCTGGTGCGAGTCAGATGTAAAAGCTGGGGGTGGAAGCTGGGTTTCAGCGAGGTGTGGCATGGATGGAGCTTTAGGCACAGGAGGCAGCGAAGAAGTGTTGACAGCTCTTTTTAGACTCCTGGCGGTGAAGGGACGAGAAGACCATTGTCTTTAAGCCAGGAGCAAAAAAGAAAGCTGGGGAGAACCGCGTTAGAGGGCAGAACCAGTTTCTGATCATCCTAAGTATCCATTTTCCATCTCTCTTACTTTTGTTCAGGGGTTCACCTCTCCCCAACACCCACGGACTCCTAAACCTCACTGTGGAGCTAAAGGAAGTCCCCTCTCTTTACCAGGGACTCATCATTCTGGATGAGATGCTGGGGGAAGACTGAGCAGTGGTGGATGGATAGGGTGGGGGTTACCAACCTCTGAAAATATCTGCCCTCTCCCACTTCCTCCTATGGAAGTTGACCAGCTACCCTTTTGTCTGTCCTTGCTTCTCAGGTATTTATGGGACACTTACTCTATTAGGCCTTGGGGACAATGAGGGAGGACAATCAGAAAAGCCATCTCTCCTGGAGCATATCTTCTAGATAGGTGGGGCCCAGACAATCAAACAGGCAGGGAAATGTGCCCTCTGTTGGATGCAGTTACATGAAGTGGAGAACATTCAAGCTGTAGAGCGGATGGGGAGGTGGGAGGTGGTTATAATTTTATATAATATGGTCAAGGCAGGGCTCTTGGGAAAAGTACTTTTTCAGGAAAGACCTGCAGGAGATGGGCGGCCAGCTGCACATGCATGGATGACCACCTTAGGCAGAAGGAATGGCAGGTAGAGGGGCCCTGGGATAAGAGTCCATCTAGCAGAGCATGTTTGAAGAAGAGCAAGCCAGTGCGGCTGGAAGGAGAAGAAAAGGGGGAGTAGATGAGAAGTCAGGGATAAGAAAGAGTGGGGCAGATCATGCAGCACCCATAGGTCTTGTCACATCTGGAGGTGCCCCCTGGAAGTACTCTCCTACCTTGCTAGCAGCCAGAGAATGAATTGCATTTGAAAATGGCTGAGCAGAGAGAGGGAAGGAGCCTTGGTTCCTGATGACATTATTGAGCATCCAAGGCTGGAGCTCATTTCTTATATATTTATTTTTAAATATTTTATTTATTCATTTTAGAGAGGAGAGAGAGAAGGGAGAGAGAAAGTAGGGCAGAGCAGGAAGCATCAGTTTCCATATGTGCCTTGACCGGGCAAGCCCAGGGTTTCGAACTGGCAACCTCAGCATTCCAGGTTGATGCTTTATCCACTGTGCCACCACAGGCCAGGCTTATTTATTTATTTATTTATTTATTTATTATTCTATCTTCTGAGAGGAGAGAAAATAGAGAGACAGACTCCTGCCTGCATGCTCCCTGACCAGTATCCACCTGGCAACCTCTGTCTGGGGCCAAAGCTCAAATCAACTGCGCTGTCCTCAGTGCTCAGGACCAACAATTGGACCAACTGAGCTAACCTCAGTGCCTGGAGATGATGCTCAAACCAATCAAGCCACTGGCTGTGAGAGGGGAAAGAGAAAGAGAAGAAAGAGAAGGAGGGGAAGAGAAGTAAATTGTCACTTCTCCTATGTGCCCTGACTGGGAATCAAACCTGGGACATCCACATGCCAGGCCAACACTCTATCCACTGAGCCAGTTGGCCACTGCTTCATTTTTTGTATTGTTTAACCTTGAAATTGGAGTTTCTGTCTTCAGAGATAGCCTAACACAGATAATTAACTCCTCAGAATCTTGTCATCTTCTCTTCCAAGAGGTTATTGTGAGGTTGGTTGGCAATGGGGGAAGGTCATGTGAGGAACCAGACCCGGGAACTTTGGCTGGAACCATCCACACCCATGTGCACCAAAAGAAACTTCCCAGGAGTCCTTTGGAAAAGAGCGACTGTCTGTCAGCCAATGAAATTTTGCCATGTCATATTAGCTCGACCACCCTAACAACCCTTTAAATTTCCCCCACATGGTTTCCCCCATGCGACTTCTCTGGCCCCATCCTTGGACCAGAGAACCTCGTTGGGTGGGATGTGCTGTACTAAATAAAGCTTTTCCTTATCCACACTTCATGGCTACGCCCTTCCTTTTTCCTTGGAGGGGAAAATACCTTACATTTGGTGGGGAAACCCGGGAGGAGCTTAAAGCCCACTGGGGCCGCTCCTCTCCCCTTCCCTTCTGAGGAGGAACCAAGATCTCCGATTTTCCACCCACTTCAGCACATGGTGCAGTAAGTCTCCTGCCTCCAGCCTCCCCTCAGTTCTTTCCGCTGAGACTTCCTGTCCATAATTGCAACTGTGTCAGGGACCTCTTATCCATTCCGAGTGCGTGTGTGCCCGTTAAGACGTCCCAGTCACTCCCACTCTACCTCACCATCCAGTGGCCAAAGCTTGAGTTGTAGGACACCAATTCTCATCTCTGTCTACTCCGAGAACTGAGGTGGCCACAGAGGCACAGGAATCTAAACCTAATTCAAAAACACTCCTAGAGTTGCCTTATCTGAAATCTCTCCCTCCCTAAAGAAGAGGAAACTGTTCTTCTTCTCCGCTGTGGCCAGGCCACAGAACCCACTGGATAATCAGACCAGGTGGCCTCCTGAAGGGACTTTCAATTTTAACATCCTCACCAATTTGTCTATCACCAAAAGAACTGGGAACTGGTTGGAGATCCCTTACATTCAGGGCCTCTAGTTATTCAGGTTCCCATCCTAATCTCTGTGCTGCCTGTTCCACATGCAGGCCCTTTTTGGCTAGAGAAACCTTCACTCCTGATCTTTCCTCCTTAGCGGACCCCAAATTCTCTTCCCCTCCTGCACAGCTCCCTCCCTCGTATAGGGCTCCTCCCCTCCCTTCCTCGAATCCTGTTTCTCATTCACCTGCAAATACCAGTCCTGTTTCTCATTCACCTGCAAATACCAGTTGCTCTTTCTCCTCCCCTGCTGGCCAGGGGCCCCTCCTTTGTCCACTGTGTTCTTAAGCCCCTCCCCATCAGGTCCTCCTCCCACCATTGGCCCTCATGCTGGTTGGCAGGGCTCCTGACCCCAAGGCCCAACCCCCATCTTTTTGCAGGAAGGCCTGGCCCTGTCTGCCTCTGGCTCCAGTGTTTTTGCTGGATCTGGGTGCCGGGCTCCCCAGGAGACCTCCTCCTCTTATTCTCACCCCCAAACCCCTATCCGGGACCCAAGAACATGGCATTTAAAGCTTTTAATGGTCATGCTAGTAGAAAAAGGCTGAGGCTACTCACCAGGCCCACATTCAGCAGAAGGTAACGCTCCAAACCCAGGCTCTTGTGGCAGCCCTGAGGTTGGCAGAGCAACAGGGGCAAGACACAGGAAATGCCCAACCCAAGTCCGGGCCACAAAGAGGAACCCCACCAGAAGCTTGCTTTAGGTGTGGCAAGCAGGGTCACTGGCACTGGCAGTGCCCACTGAGCCCTGCCCTAACTGCAAGCCCGATCACTGGCAGAGTGATTGCCCTTTTGGGCAACAGGCTTTTCCTCAGTGCCTCTATGTGGAGGACAAGCCACCCAAATGGGAGGCCAAGCCAGCCAGGCAGGCCCATTGCTAGAACTCCTAGGTCTCATGGACAACTGACGTGGCCCAGACTTGAAGACCCCCATCACCCTTGCCAGGTAGCAGGTAAGTCCATGTCATTTCTTGTGGACATGGGGGCTACCTTCTCTGTTTTGCCATCACACTCTGGACCTCCAGTTCCCTCACAGGTCTCGGTTATGGGAGTGGATGGGACCCCTTCTTTTCTCCTTCACATGCCACCCCTGACATGCAGTTTGAATGGAATCCCCTTTTTGCACTCATTCTTACTTATGCCATCATGCCCTGTACCCCTCCTGGTCCAGGACATTCTATACAGTCTCGGAGCCACTATCCAGCTGACAACATCTTCCTCACTACCAAGGGCTCCCCCATAAGCAATACTACCTTCATTTCTAACCATGTTTCTCGCCTCAAGCTTGCCCCCATGCAGGACCGCTGGCAGTCAGAACCACTGGGCCCTACGCATCTCCAGCTCAATAAAAGTTTGGGCCCTGCAGACCCTCCTGTTGCTCCTGTCCCTCCCACCAGAAACCTGCATCCAGAGTGAGCTAAAGCAGGAAGCAATTCTGTTCAATGAGACTGGCCCAATGAAAGAAAGCATCGGGGTCCTCCCCTGTCTGCAAGAGAAACCACACAAGGACCTCTTCTTCTACAACTCACTTAACTCCTGATGGCAGCCACTCATCCTCACCTGGGCTGCTCCTGTCCTGAGTCCTCTTCTAATTATCAGCATATTACTCATATTTACTTCTCTTTTTAAAAAATTCTTACAGGACTGCATCCATGAAGTTTCTCTAGTCACGGTCAAACAGATGTTCCTCACAACTCCCCTCAAAGCCACCACCTTCTGACCTTTTCTTCCCATGGCGCCCCTAAGCAGCAGGAAGTAGCCAGATGAATAGCAGCGCCCCTATCTAACATAAAAGGTCTGAATGTGAGGTTGGTGCGCAATGGAGAAAGGTCACATGAGGAATCAGACCCGAGAACTTTGGCTGGAACCGCCCACACCCATGCGCCAAAAAAACTTCCCAGGAGTCCTTTGGAAAAGAATGACTGTCTGTCAGCCAATGAAATTTCGCCACATCATATTAGCTCCATTGCACTAACGGCCCTTTAAGTTTCCCCCACACGTTTTTCTCCATGTGACTTTTCTGGCCCCTGTCCCCCGGACCAGAGAACCTCATCAGGCGGGATGCGCTGTATAAAGCTTTTCCTTATCCACACTTCATGGCTATGCCCTTTCATCTTTCTTGGTGGGAAAAATACCTTACAGTTATAGTAGTAGGTTTCTTTAGAACTTATCACCTTAGGGTCTCAGAAAATATTAAGTTTTTCTTATTTTATTTCAGTGCTTTGTCCCCTGTGGGTGTTAGGCTGCTTTCAGCTGCAAATAACAGGAAAACTGGTTAACACTGTGGATGATTCAGTGGTGTGGGGTAGGAGGTGGCGGGGGGTGGTTTGGTTACTTGGTGGTGTTTGTAAGAGTTCAGGCTCTTTCCATTCTTCCCAGCCATCTTCAGCTGCTGACTTTTTGTCCACTGACTAGTTCTGTGATGGCGAACCTATGACACGTGTGTCAGCACTGACATGCATAGCCGTTTTCGATGACACGCAGCTGCATGCAGCTGCATACCAGAGAAGTATGGGGCTACATGCCAAGAAGGATGTTTCATCCTTGGCTCCTGCAAGGCCAGGTGCAGTAGCCAAAGATAAAACATTTGCTGTAGTGTAGACACTCTGTGCCGGAGGTCTGTAGGCCAAAACAACAGAACTCCGGCACAGAGTGTCTAGTTCTGGGACTTCCGGTTAGGTCATTAGGGGATCTTTGACCTCACTTCTGGCTGGTGGAGCAGGGAGCAGCGGAATGCCATGGGGACTCATCTCTGGGGGCCCTGTGATCACCATTACCAGCAACCACATAACCACAGCAACCATTATCCAATCTGCTGTTCTGGGGTGTCCTGGATTTCTAATTGACCGTCATTACTGAGATAAGTGAGGGGGAGGCTGGGAGAGGCGAGGGCCTGTGCTATGGGTGCCATTTCCTGCCATTAGAAATAGCAGCAGCCATCTTAATTTACATAAGATGCAACTTGCAGAATTTCAAGATAGCATCTGGGCTCAAGTGTTTGTCGACTTGAGGTCAAAGCTTGAGAATCTGGAAAGGTGCCACTTGGAGAATCACGAGGAGTGCCACTATGAACAGAAAATTTGGAGTGCCTGGAACTGATTACCAGACTCTTTTAGCACCCTGAAAAATATAGCAATGGCTTTACTCACAATTTTTCCCTCTACATACTTTTGTGAGACCTTATTCTCAGCATTAAATAATATCAAAACCAACAAAAGAAACAGATTGACAGATGAAGTTAGTAGCGCTTGCTTGGACTTGAAGTATACAAAATACCAATCTTCAATTGAAGATTTAGCCAATGAAATTCAGCAACAAAAAAAGTCACCAACAGGTAGATTAGTTAAAGAATTCCCCCTCACTTATCTTAGTTCACAGCACCCCACACAAGTTAGATAATATCAAGACCAACAAAAGAAACTGACTGATAGATGAACAAAGAAGTCACTAAGCAGGTAAGTTAAATAATTAGTTTTTGGTTTATTAAATACAGTTATATATTACAATTATATATTTTTGTTATTTAAACTATAAATATCACAAAATTATGGTTTTTTTCTCAAAGTGACACACCACCAGAGTTATGCTCGGTTTTTTGGTGAATTTTGACATACCAAGCTCAAAAGATTGCCCATCACTGGACTAGTTGCTTCATGATTATAGAATGGCTGCCACAGCTTCAGGCATCACATCTTGTAGGTAGAAGAAAGTAGGTTCTAGGGTGGCAGGAGAGCTCTATGCCATGCACATGTGTTATTTTGCTTTTTCCATCTGGGAAAAATATCTTATCCAGAACCTCTTCTCCCCAACCCTTCTCCTCACCAGACCTAACTTTATATCTTATTTTCCAGAACTGGGTCACATTGGCAAAACTTAGCTGCAAAGAGGCTGGAAAGCAAGCATCTACTCATTTTTTTCCGTCTCTGTAGTGGTGGTCTGGACTATAAGTTTGGCTATATCTAACAAAAAGTCAGATGACATTGGATTTAAAAAGAGAGAAACTTACGTCATATAAAAGAAGTTGGGATGGGGGTGGTAGGCAATCTGTGGTTGATATTGTCAGGTCTGTGAAGCTGTTAGGGTCCCAGACTTTTTCCAGATCTTTGATCCTTCATCCCATGGGTGTGCACCTGTCTTAGGAGTCCCAGGTGAGCTCTAGCCATCAGCTGTGGACATCCTAGATGTCTCACAATGTACTTCTGCTTATAGCTCATTGGCAAGAACCCAATCATATTCTTAGTTGCAAAAGAGGCTGGGAAATGTTGTCTTTGTTCAGGGAAGTCTTGTGCCAGAATAGAAGTCAGGATTTTGTTACTAAGGAAGAAGATTGTGTCTTACATTGGTGTCCCAGAAGGAGGCCCTGAGACAGAGATTGTGTTCACGTGATTTAAGAAGAAAACACTCCAAGGAGAAATCAGTAGAAGGGTAGCAAGCAAGGATCTCAGAGAGAGTTACATGAAGGGCAGCTGCACCTGATCTGCAGGAAGCTTTGGAGTGTAAATGATGCCTTAGAGCTATCCCCACACAGGCAAGGAGATCTGCGCTTCCGTACTGCTCTGTTACTGGTGGAGGGCCAACCTGGGTGACAAAGCCCTGGCTCTTACTTCAGGCTTTCTTTATGTGGGTGTGAAGACAGAAGGGCACAGGACAGCCCTCCTGAGAAGTCACAAGGGCCTCAGGTTGGAGGCAGAAGCCTCCACATGGTAGGGTCAGAATCCAGGAAAGGGATCCCAGGGATCCGGGAAGAGCCCCCGTGGGTCGCTGCAAGGAGAGTGGATGTATAGTATAGTGGCAGGCGAGTAGCTATCTGTCACTGAGGCAGGAGGGTGTGGGAATGGCTGATGGGAACATTAGTGACCACTAGGTAGCGAGACTCCTGGAAGTTATAATCAGGAGGGAAAACAGCCACACAGACAACACCAGGGGAACAGGAGTGAGCCCAGGGGACTTTTCCAAGGTCCCTTGTTTTTCACAGCGATAGTAATTACAACTGGGGCAGATTGATACTGATCAGGAACACAGATGTAAACATTTTAAATTATAGCACTCACTTTATAAACAGATTTTCTGCAATATAAGAAAGTATTCCCTTCACTGAGAATTGTCTGTTTATGTCCTTTGTCCATTTATCTGTGGTTGGTTGCATTTCTAAGTGATTTGCAGAAGCTCTTTAAACGCTAGGGAAACGAGGCCTTGGCCTGTCACGGGTGTCACTAATGTTTCTTTCTCAGTTCCTATGCAGTGTTTTCATGTGTGGATCATTCCACCACCTGGCCAAATACCTTGTGTGTGGGTATATTGTTAGCTGCATAGTCCTCTCTCCAAGGGGCCTGGCCTCTGGGGTCATGGGGACCACCTCCAAACCCAGTGTTTCCTCCTTGTATTTGGGTTGTCTGCAGACTTTTCTCTGCTGCAGGGATGAGGATCCCAGTGAGCAGGGTCACCCCAACCTTCATGCAGAAGTAGATGTATCCTCACCATTGTGTCCCATGTGTCATGTTTCCTACCTTTTTAGTCATTATGTAGGTTGTCATGAGCATTTTTATACAGAGAACTTGGTTTGTGTTTAAGAAACATAAGGGCATAAAAGACTATAGAGACTTTTAACTAAATGAAAAAAATATTCAGAGTGAGACAGTAAATTGACACAGCCTCTTTGAGGTTGGCACACTCTTCAAATATTTCATTTTCTGTTCTCTGTCCCTAGAACAGTGTCTGGCACACCACAGACACCAATACATATTTGGGGGGAAAGAATGCTGAGTAAAAGGCTGGGAAGAATCTAGGTTCCATGGTTGAATAATTACAACACTCCCATCTAGTGGAATATTAGGCAGCCATTAAGAAGTAGCAAGATCCAGCCTGACTAGGTGGTGGTACAGAAAATAGTGTTGAACTGGGACACAGAGGACCCAGGTTAAAAACCCTGAGGTCTCTGGCTTGAGTGTGGGCTCATCCTGCTTGAGTGTGGGCTCATCCGGCTTGAACATAGGCTCACCAGCTTGAAGCCTAAAAGCCTAAGTGTAGGAAAATGGCTGGAGATTAGATTGCTGCCATGAAACAAGTCTTTGGTGTGGGAATGCCAAGTCCTGTGGGGGCAGAACGTTGCCCCAGAAAGCACTGATAAGATTGTTTAAAGCAGTGGTAGTCAACCTGGTCCCTACCGCCCACTAGTGGACGCTCTAGCTTTCATGGTGGGTGGTAGTGGAGCAACCAAAGTATAAATAAAAAGATAGATTTAACTATAGTAAGTTGTTTTATAAAGATTTATTCTGCCAAACTTAGTGAAAATCTGACATAAAGTACTTGGTAAGTAATTATTATTATATGCTTTAACTTGCTGTAACTCTGCTTTATAAATTTTATAAAGTTACTTCCCTACTTTATAAATCACCATTACTGTGGAACTGGTGAGCGGTTAGAAAATTTTACTACTAACAGAGATACAAAAGTGGGCGGTAAGTATAAAAAGGTTGACTACCCCTGGTTTAAAGGAAGCAGCTGATCCCTATAGCCATTTCCTGCTTCTGAAAGCTGTTAGTTAATTATCCTTCTCTGCACCTGAGTCCATGCTCTGCTGATTTAACCCAGGTTCAGCTAATTTTCTTGATGAGTAAAAAAACAAATAAATACAATGAGGCTGCAGAGATCTGGGCTCTCAGTCCTAGAGGCTGGGAGTCCCCTGTACCCATCTTTTCTCTATGTTGTGTCTTGTGAGTGTTTTCTTAAGTTCTGCAGTGCCTTCCTTTCATGCACAGCTATTCCCGAACTGGTCTCAGCACCTAAAGTCGCTAGCTTGAGCCCAAGGTCGCTGGCTTGAGCAAGGGATCTCTCGCTCTGCTGTAGCTCCCTGGTCAAGACACATATGAGAAAGCAATCAATGAACAACTAAGGTGCTGCAGTGAAGAACTGACACTTTTCATCTCTCTCCTTTTCTGCCTATCTGTCCCTCTCTGTCTCTCTTTCTGTCTCTGTCTCAAAAAAAAGAAGTGGTGAGATCCATGCTGGTGGATGGACACTGAGCCATCTCTAAGGTATAAGCTGTTAAGCAACACCAAGGTATAGTATGGGGCAGATTATGTGCTACCATTTATCTAAAGAGGAACAACTAACATGCACATTAACATGCATACATAAATTTAGAAATATGCAAAGGTGTCTCTGAGATGGTTTATAAGAAATTTAAAATGATAGGATGGGAGAGAAGGGTATGAGAGAAGCTTTTCACTGTATACCCTTTTGCAGTTCTTTTCTCTGTAACGTATGTTACACATTTAAATAACTAAATAAGTCAAATTCTGTGTGTAAGCACACCCATATCAGTCTCTGTGGGAGGAAAGGCCACCAGTTCCATCATTTGGCATAGGCAGGGCAAGCCTACCCTCCGGCTCACTTACCACCCAGTCAGTCATGTTCCCTACATTAAGAGCCGGGGAAGGTGTTGGGGAGCTAGCTCAGACTGTGTTGTCAGTGAGTGCCATGGCTTGGCTCGCTGCACTGCTCCTCTTAGAAGTACTCTCCCTATAGCAGAGACAAAGTCTGGAGCCAAGAAATGTTCCAACTGAACAGACAGCAGGCACTGGGACTTTGCAGTGTGCTAAGCAGAAGCCTGCAGCAGGCCCTGAGCATCACGCACCCCTTTCTACCCTTTTGAATAACAAGAGTCCAGAAAGCTGGGTGGGAGGGTTTTGAGAGGTGTCACTATTCATTCCCTTCCTCCAGGAAGTCGGAAGTCGGATGTGTCTTCCCTGGAAATGGCTGAGCACCCTGGCTAGAGGCCTGAGGAGGTTAGGCACGAGGAGCCTGGGCCGTCATGTGCCAGGAAAGAAGGGCCTAGCAACAGAGCTCTGACAGCTGTCTCCAGCTCCCTGGCTCATGTGAGTGTGAACGAGGACTCAGGAGCCAGTTTCCTGAGTCAGTTTCCTGAAGGCCCCGTGTTTCTGAGCCCAGCCCTGAGACAACACCAGTAACAGGTGAGGGTCTATTGTCATGCATTTGAGAGGAAGCTTGTGGTTCTTGAAACTGCTGGTGCCACCTGCACCCCTCAGGATCGTGGACTTCAGAATGAAGGCAGAGATGAGGCATGGAAAGAAGCCAGGTTCTTGGGGACACTACTGACCTGCTGACCCATGACCTGCCTGAAGCCTGCTCTATCTAGACTTTTCAGTTATAAAACCAATATGCTAATGCTATTGTTAAAGCCAACTTAAGCATGGTTTTGTTATACCAGTTGAAAAATTCCTAATGGGTTGCTGAGGCAGGTACCACTGGCAGGAACCAAAGAGGTATAAGGTCGCCCCATGCAGAGTCTGCTGTGCCAGTACTAGGGACACCTCAGGTGCCTCTATCTCGAAAAGACCATACTGACAGTTTTCCACAACTTGGAGCTGAACAGGCTGGTGACGGGCACTCTCCCTGAACACCCACCGTCCCGTGGCTGCAGCACCTCACCAGACACAGGCGCCAGCCCGGCCATGGTCTCCAGTGAGGACTGACTGCTCCCTGGGGGGGCAGCTGTCAGCACCTGGCTCTTGGGCTCTTTTCTAAAAAGAGTGGGGTGGGGAAGCAGGAAAGGAACAATATGAGCCTGCAGGAGGAGAAGGAACCCCTAAGATAGAGAGTGGAACCTGGGCCAGGGGGAGTCAGGTCCAGAAAGAGGACATCACTGGGGTGCGGTGGGGTGTCTGGGGAAGGCCAGAATACCCTTAATTGGCAGCTTTATGTTTCTCTCCTCCACCCCAACTCCTGTCCCCAACCTCACCAGTGCAAGCACCGCCATGGGGGCTTGGAGAGTGGTTGTCTTTTGGGAGGGAGTTGGGGTTGGGAGGGGCTCATTCTAAGTTTTTCATTCTTTTCTATAATCATTTGTAAGTAGCACCATGGATCAAAGTGTGGACTTGGAGCCAGACTGTCCAGTTTAAAGTGCAGCTCCACCAGTGTGAGCAGAAGTGAGTTATACATGCACACACACATTGCACACCACACGCACGTGCACACCTTCCGAGTACTTTCTCGTACTGGTTGGTGAGGTTCATGTGCACTAATATCTATGCATATATTGTAAATAAAGCAGTTTGGACAGAGCCTCATGCGCAGTAGTGACTACGCTGATTGCGATCATTATTATTTCTATTAGGTGTAATCTTGAAAAAAATGCAGTCTGCTGTGGATTTCTTTTCACAAATGATGAGAAGAAATGGTAAGGCCTAAAAACTGCTGGGGCATTAAATACAATCTTAGCTATCACTTACAGTCTCTTTGACCTAACCTTTTATTGGAGCTACTAGCAAATCAGAGAACGTAAATCTATAGTCCTTTTTCATTCTTCTCCTTGGCAGAGGTGAAGGGAGGTGGGCTTGGGAGAAGAATATGGATAATTAGTCCTTGACTATAGAAAGCCGAGTAACCAAATTTGGGTATGACCGAGATGATCCTTATCTCCAAGCCCTGGCATTAGGAACATGAGTGGAGACCATGCAGCTCACCTGGTTCTTTGAGTCTGGATCTTGCATGCTTTAAGGTGACCTCTGCTTTTGTTTCAGTTAAGCAAGCCCTGCAAAGTTATATATTTTTCATGCATTGTGTTCCTGGCCAAACATTATAATGTTTGTCTTGAATCCCCCGGGGAAAGGAGAGGCCATGCTTGATGGAGGGATATGCTTTTCTAGAACATTGGGCTTCCTGATCTTTCCCTTTTGGTGCTTGAGGCTCCTGGGGAGTTCACAGCATCCTAAACCCTGGGCCCAAGAGCTACCGAGGCTCACTTGGCTGCAGCCAGGCCCGAGATGGTGCTTTGCTGTGGGATTAAGACCCAGGGCTTGGCCTGGCCTACGGTGACACAGTAGATAAAGAGTCAACCTGGAATGCCAAGGTCAGGAGTGACGTCAGAGAAATGGCGCTGTGAGGAGCATGACCGACAAATCTCCCCAAAGTTTCAACAAGTTTATCAACCAGAGAGAAAAAAATCTATCCTTGGAGCATATGAAAGTTTCACACACTGAAGGCAAAGGTAGGATCAAGTGAAAAATTGACTAAATATATAATCAACCCTGAAGGAAATAAGTCAGAAAAAAAACCCAGTCTGCCTTCCTCACTAACCTGAGCAAAGGCTGCTTTCACTGGGAACTGAGAGTGGGGGGGGGGTAAGGGTGTGGAGGAAGCTAGGCTGTGGCACGGACGTTCATTCAAGCCGAGGAAAGAGTGAGCCTGTGGTGAATCAGCCCACGTGAGCAACCGCCTGCGTGCCGTGCTGCGAACAACCCAGCCGCCTGCGCACGAGCAACCTCCCATGCCACGAGCAGTAGCTGCCAGTGGCATGTGGGGAGTGCACCAAAGCAAACTTCCCTATGCCTGAGCTTCTCTGGGCAGGCAGGGTGCCTCACCCAGCCATTCAAGATAAGAATCAAGCGTCGGGGGAGGGGCATGCAGGCAGCTTGCAGTTCTTCCTAGAGCAGATCGGCAGATCCAATAGCTGAAATTAACTTAACCCACAGTCTGCTCACCTCCTAACTGACCTACGTGGCTCTAATTGACAAGATCTCTCTCAGTTCAATGATCCAAGACAAGAGGCGTGATGTTTTTTAATGCCTCTTGCTAAAGGGGTGGGGACAACTTCTGATTGGCAGAGCTTTCATACTCAGGGATATATGCTAAAAAGAGGGACTTGGCAGATGTTAACACCTCCTGTACTGCAGGCAGCGGCTAGGGCATCTTCTTCCCAGCCAAAACAGGTTACAAAGTGTGGAAAGCCTGGGGAGAGTGGTCCCACAGAGTGCTAGGCATGCTGAACAGGCCTGGAGGCTCATAGAAAGTCACCTTGAGAGCAATTGGCTCCCAGCCCCGCCTGATTACGCTGATGGTTCTGACTGCCAGAGCCTTGCATTGAGTGGGGATAGAGTGGGGATTTACCAGCTCTCTAAACCTCTTACTCCCCAAGCAGAGGCAGCGGCAGCCTCATAGCTGAATCATCAGGCTTCTAATACAGGAAGGAGAGACTAGGACAGAGGCTCCGGGAAAACGGACTCTCTCATTGTCGGAGCCTGCAAATGCTAACAAACCTTGACTATCAACGAGACTGAAGCCAAATATATGACATTGCCATAGAGTCTCATCAACTTCAAATCCCTACCTAAGCATGCCACAGGGGCAGAGCCTGGTGTACAGAGTCACCGACCAGGAAGAGGGAGAGAAAAGAGAAAGGAAGAAGAAGTTAACCTCTCAAAATCAAGAAAGATCCACAGACTTTATAATTTGTTCCACTATTTTTTTGTTTCTTTCATCTTCTTGCCTTTATTATTATTATTTCTATTTCCTCCACCTTGGTCCTTTTGTTCTCTGCCTGTCTTACTCTTTCCTTTTCTTGAACTACACTACCCATAAGTGTTACATTTTATTTCTTTTCTTCTTCCTTACTCTCTATGAGGGTTACACTTCAAAACCCTTAACTCTCTCTTTTTGTTTTTTATCTTTTTTCTTCCTTTCCTTTTCCCCTTTTTCTTATTTCTCCCTCTCTATTAGTTTCTTCTTTTCTCCTTTTACTTTTCCTCTCATTCAATCCTCAATCACAAACAAATTATTTAATTTGGGACTCAAGATTTTTTGGGGGGGCATTTTGGGTGCTTTTTACTTCGCTTTTTAACTCATTAGCATTCCTCCCAACCCGGGGTCTCCATTCTATTCAGTCTTTGCTCCACTTAATACAATAGTTTTTTCCCCTTTTCCTGTTTCCCTCTTATCCCTCTCATTATATCTCTTAGTCGACCATCACTTACAAGCAAATCATTTTATACTTGACCCAAATTTTTTTCTTTTTTGCATTTTGTGGGTCCTTACTTCCTTTTTTGCCCCTTGAACACTTCCCCCCAACACAGGCCCTCCGTTATAGGCAGTTTTTGTTCCATTTAGAATAATATAATTCACAGTTCATCACAATATTTTCCTAAGGAGGAGGGGAGAGGAGGGGAAGAGAAGAAAGAAAAAAAGAGGGAAATAATAAATTATTACTGTTATCTTTGTGTTTTTCTTTTTTTCCAAATTTTTTTCCATTTTTTTATTCTTTATTAATTCTCATTAGTGCTATCAATAAGACCACCCTCAGATGCCATTAAGAAAAAGGAAATAGAATATTATGGATACAAAAGATAGAGAAGTAACACAGATAGATGTGGAAAAATCTATGGAGAAAAAATTTAATATAATGGAAAACTTGGAGCTAAACGACAGAGAGTTTAAAATAGAAATCCTAAAAATACTCAGAGATATACAAGAAAACACAGAAAGGCAATTTAGGGAGCTCATAAAACAACTCAACTCAAGAATATATTACCAAGGAAATTGAAACTATAAAAACAAATCAAACAGAGATGAAAAACTCAATTCATGAACTGAAAAACGAGGAAACAAGCTTAGCCAATAGAACAGGCCAGATAGAAGGTAGGATTAGTGACATAGAAGACAAGCAACTTCAGGCACAACAGAGAGAAGAGGAGAGACTCAAAAATTAAAAAAAATGAGAAGGCCCTACAGGAATTGTCTGACTCCATCAAAAAGAATAACATAAGAATAATAGGTATATCAGAAGGAGAAGAGAGAGAAAATGGAATGGAGAATATATTCAAACAAATAATAGATGAGAACTTCCCAAGCCTATGGAAAGAACTAAAGCCTCAAATTCAAGAAGCAAACAGAACACCGAGTTTTCTTAACTACAACAAACCAACCCCAGGGTACATCATAATGAAAATGGCACAGACCAACGACAAAGAAAAAATTCTCAAGGCAGCCAGGGAAAAGAAGAATACAACATATAAAAGAAGGCCTATTAGATTATCATCAGATTTTTCAGCAGAAACTCTACAAGATAGAAGAGAGTGGACCCCAATATTTAAAGCCCTGAAAGAGAGGAACTTTCAGCCAAGAATACTATACCCATCAAAGCTATCCTTCAAGTACGAAGGAGAAATAAGAACATTCACAAATACAGAAAAGATGAGAGAATTTATCATCAGAAAACCCCCACTCCAGGAAATACTAAAGGGGGTTTTCCAATCAGATTCAAAGAACAAAACAAAACAAAACAAAACCACAAGTAAAAGCTCCACCAAGAACACAATAAAACCAAATTTAAGCTGTGCCAACAAAAGCAAAAAAAAGGGGGAGAGGACTGAGATTAACAGTAGCAAAGGACAATGAAGTGCAGAAACACTCATAAGATAGGGTACTACAATAAATATGGTAGGTTTCATTTTCATTACTTAATGGTAACCACCCTTGAAAAAACCACCACAGAAGCACATGACTTAAAAAAGGTAGCAACAGAGAAAAGAAATATGGAATACAAACAAACAAAAAGAAATGATAGAAGAATAAAAGAGAAGAATCAAAAAAGATACAAAACTAACAGAAAGCAATGTATAAAATGGCAGTAGGGAACCCACAAGTGTCAATAATTACACTAAATGTAAATGGATTAAACTCACCAATAAAAAGACACAGAGTAGCAGAATGGATTAAAAAAGAAAATCCAACTCTATGCTGCCTACAAGAAACACATCTAAGTAACAAGGATAAAAACAAATTCAAAGTGAAAGGCTGGAAAACAATACTCCAAGCAAATAACATCCATTAAAAAGCAGGTGTAGCAATACTCATATCTCATAATGCCAACTACAAGACAGCAAAAGTACTCAGAGACAAAAATGGCCATTTCATAATGGCTAAGGGGACACTGAATCAAGAAGACATAATAATTCTTAATATATATGCACCAAACCAAGGAGAACCAAAATATATAAGACAGTTACCTATTGACCTTAAAACAAAAACTGACAAAAATGCAATCATACTTGGAGACCTCAATACACCGCTGATAGCTCTAGATCGGTCATCCAAACAGAGAATCAATAAAGATATAGTGGCCTGAAATGAAACACTAGAGCACCTGGATATGATAGACATCTACAGGACACCTCATCCCAAAGAAACAGAGTATATATTTTTCTCTAGTGTACATGGAACATTCTCAAGAATTGACCAAATGTTGGGTCACAAAAATAACATCAGCAAATTCAAAAAAATTGAAATTGTAGCAAGCATATTTTCTGATCATAAAGCCTTGAAACTAGAATTCAACTGCAAAAAAGAGGAAAAAGACCCCAAAGAAATGTGGAAATTAAACAACATACTTTTAAAAAATGAATGGGGCAAAGAAGAAATAAGCGCAGAGATCAAAAGATATATACAGACAAATGAAAATGATAATATGACATATCACAATCTCTGGGATGCAGAAAAAGCAGTAATAAGAGGGAAATTCATATTACTTCAGGCCTATATGAACAAACAAGAGAGAGCCCAAGTGAACCACTTAACTTCACACCTTAAGGAACTAGAAAAAGAAGAAAAAAGACAACCTAAAACCAGCCGAAGAAAGGAAATAATAAAAATCAGAGCAGAAATAAATGAAATAGAGAACAGAAAAACTATAGAAAAAAATCAATAAAACAAGGAGCTGGTTCTTTGAACAGATCAACAAAATTGACAAACCCTTGGCAAGACTCACCAAGGAAAAAAGAGAAAGGACTCATATAAACAAAATCCAAAATAAAAGAGGAGAAATCACCACAGACATGATAGATATACAAAGAATTATTGTAGAATAGTATGAAAAACTATATGCAACCAAATTCAACAATCTAGAAGAAATGGATAAATTTCTAGAACAATACAACCTTCCTAGACTGAGTCATGAAGAAGCAGAAAGCCTAAACAGACCAATTAGCAGGGAGTAAATAGAAAAAACTATTAAAACCTCCCCCAAAATAAAAGTCCAGGCCCAGACGATTACACTAGTGAATTCTATCAAACATTCAAAGAAGACTTGGTTCCTATTCTACTCAATGTCTTCCAAAAAATTGAAGAAGAAGCAATACTTCCAAACACATTTTATGAGGCCAACATAACCCTCATACCGAAACCTGGTAAGGAAGGCACAAAAAAAAAAAAAAACTACAGACCAATATCTCTAATGAATACAGATGCTAAAATACTAAACAAAATACTGGCAAATCGAATACAACAACATATTAAAAACATACATTACGAACAAGTGGGATTCATTCCAGAATTTCAAGGATGGTTCAACATACGTAAAACGATTAACGTAATACACCATATCAACAAAACAAAGAAAAACCACATGATCTTATCAATAGATGTGGAAAAGGCATTCGATAAAATACAACACAACTTTATGTTTAAGACACTCAACAAAATGGGTATAGGAGAAAAATATCTCAACATGATAAAGGCCATATATGATAAACCATCAGCCAACATCATATTAAATGTCATAAAACTGAGGACTTTCCACCCTAAATCAGGAACAAGACAGGGTTGTCCACACTATCCACTCTTATTAATGTGGTGCTAGAAGTTCTGGTCAGAGCAATCAGACGAGAGAAAGAAATAAAAGGCATCCATATCAGAAAAGAAGAAGTAAAGGTATCACTTTTTGCAGATGATATGATCCTATACATTGAAAACCCCAAAGACTCCACAAAAAGATTACTAGAAACAATAAACCAATACAGTAAGGTCTCAGGATACAAAATTAACATACAAAAGTCCATAGCCTTTCTATATGCCAACAATAAAATATTAGAAAATGAACTCAAAAAAATAATCCCCTTCACAATTGCAACAACAAAAAAATAAAATACCTAGGAACAAACATAACAAAGAATGTAAAGGACCTATATAATGAAAACTACAAAGCATTGTTAAGGGAAATCAGAAAAGATACAATGAGATGGAAAAATATTCCTTGTTCGGGGATAGGAAGAATAAATACAATCAAAATGGCCATATTACCCAAAGCAATTTATAAATTTAATGCAATTCCCATCAAAATTCCAATGACATTCTTTAAAGAAATGGAACAAAAAATCATCAGATTTATATGGAACTATAAAAAACCCTGAATAGCCAAAGCAATCCTCTGGAAAAAGAATGAAGCTGGGGGCATTACAATACCTGACTTCAAATTATATCATAGGGCCATGACAATCAAAACAGCATGGTATTGGCAAAAAAAAAAAAAAAAAAATAGACAGACCAACGAAACAGAATAGAAATTCCAGAAATAAAAGCACAGATATATAATCAAATAATTTTTGATAAAGGGGCCAACAACACACAATGGAGAAAAGAAAGCCTCTTCAACAAATGGTGCTGGGAAAACTGGAAAGCCACAAGCAAAAGAATGAAACTCAACTAGAGCTTGTCCCCTTGTACTAAAATTAATTCGAAATGGATCAAAGACCTAAATATAAGACCTGAAACAATAAAATACATAGAAGAAGACATAGGTACTAAACTCATGGACCTAAGTTTTAAAGAGCATTTTATAAATTTGACTCCAAAGGCAAGAGAAGTGAAGGCAAAGATAAATGAATGGGACTATATCAGACTAAAAAGTTTTTGCTCAGCAAGAGAAACTGACAACAAAATAAACAGACAGCCAACTAAATGGGAAATGATATTTTCAAACAACAGCTCAGATAAGGGCCTAATATCCAATATTTACAAAGAACTCATAAAACTCAACAAACAAACAATCCAATAAAAAAATGGGAAGAGGACATGAACAGACACTGCTCCCAGGGAGAAATACAAATTGCGAACAGATATATGAAAAGATGCTCTTCTTCATTAGTTACTAGAGAAATGCAAACCAAAACTACAATGAGATACCACCTCACACCTGTTAGATTTGCTATTATCAACAAGACAGGTAATAGCAAATACTGGAGAGGCTGTGGAGAAAAAGGAACCCTCATTCACTGTTCTTTTTGTTGTTGTTTGTTTTTTTAAATAAATTTTTATTAATGGTAATGGGATGACATTAATAAATCAGGGTACATATATTCAAAGAAAACATGTCTAGGTTATTTTGTCATTAAATTATGTTGCGTACCCCTCGCCCAAAGTCAGATTGTCCTCCGCCATCCTCTATTTAGTTCTCTGTGCCCCTCCCACTCCCCCTAATTCTCTCCCTCCCTCCCTCCCATGTCCCCCCTCCCCCCACCCCTGGTAACCACCACACTCTTGTCCATGTCTCTTAGTCTCATTTTTATGTTCCACCAATGTATGGAATCATGTAGTTCTTGTTTTTTTCTGATTTACTTATTTCACTCTGTATAATGTTATCAAGATCCCACCATTTTGCTGTAAATGATCTGATGTCATCATTTCTTATGGCTGAGTAGTATTCCATAGTGTATATGTGCCACATCTTCTTTATCCAGTCTTCTATTGAAGGGCTTTTTGGTTGTTTCCATGTCTTGGACACTGTGAACAGTGCTGCAATGAACATGGGGCTACATGTGTCTTCACGTATCAATGTTTCTGAGGTTTTGGGGTATATACCCAGTAGAGGGATTGCTGGGTCATAAGGTAGTTCTATTTGCAGTTTTTTGAGGAACAACCATACTTTCCTCCATAATGGTTGTACTACTTTACAGTCCCACCAACAGTGAATGAGGGTTCCTTTTTCTCCACAGCCTCTCCAACATTTGCTAATACCCGTCTTGTTGATAATAGCTAATCTAACAGGGGTGAGGTGGTATCTCATTGTAGTTTTGATTTGCATTTCTCTAATAACTAATGAAGCTGAGCATCTTTTCATATATCTGTTGTCCATTTGTATCTGTTCCTGGGAGAAGTGTCTGTTCATGTCCTCTTCCCATTTTTTTATGGGATTGTTTGTTTGTTTGTTGTTGAGTTTTATGAGTTCTTTGTAAATTTTGGATATTAGGCCCTTATCTGAGCTGTTGTTTGAAAATATCATTTCCCATTTAGTTGGCTGTCTGTTTATTTTTATATCAGTTTCTCTTGCTGAGCAAAAACTTTTTATTCTGATGTAGTCCCATTCATTTATCTTTGCCTTCACTTCTCTTGCCATTGGAGTCAAGTTCATAAAATGTTCTTTAAAACTCAGGTCCATGATTTTAGTACCTATGTCTTCTTCTATGTACTTTATTGTTTCAGGTCTTATATTTAGGTCTTTGATCCATTTTGAATTAATTTTAGTACACGGGGACAGGCTATAGTCGAGTTTCATTCTTTTGCATGTGGCTTTCCAGTTTTCCCAACATCATTTGTTGAAGAGGCTTTCTTTTCTCCATTTTGTGTTGTTAGCCCCCTTATCAAAGATTATTTGACCATATATATGTGGTTTTATTTCTGGGCTTTCTATTCTGTTCCATTGGTCTGAGTGTCTATTTTTCTGCCAATACCATGCTGTTTTGATTACCGTGGCCCTATAATATAGTTTAAAGTCAGGTATTGTAATGCCCCCAGCTTCATTCTTTTTCCTTAGGATTGTTTTGGCTATTCGGGGTTTTTTATAGTTCCATATAAATCTGATGATTTTTTGTTCCATTTCTTTAAAAAATCTCATAGGGATTTTGATGGGAATTGCATTAAATTTGTATATTGCTTTGGGTAATATGGCCATTTTGATTATATTTATTCTTCCTATCCAAGAACAAGGAATATTTTTCCATCTCATTGTATCTTTTTCGATTTCCCTTAACAATGCTTTGTAATTTTCATTATATAGGTCCTTTACGTTCTTTGTTATGTTTATTCCTAGGTATTTTATTTTTTTTGTTGCAATCGTGAAGGGGATTATTTTTTTGAGTTCGTTTTCTAATATTTCATTGTTGGCATATAGAAAGGCTATGGACTTTTGTATGTTAATTTTGTATCCTGCGACCTTACTGTATTGGTTTATTGTTTCTAATAATCTTTTTGTGGAGTCCTTCGGGTTTTCGATGTATAGGATCATATCATCAGCAAAAAGTGATACCTTTACTTCTTCTTTTCCGAAATGGATGCCTTATATTTCTTTGTCTTGTCTGATTGCTCTGGCCAGAACTTCTAGCACCACGTTAAATAAGAGTGGAGAGAGTGGACAACCCTGTCTTGTTCCTGATTTAAGGTAGAAAGTCCTCAGTTTTATGCCGTTTAATAGGATGTTGGCTGATGGTTTATCATATATGGCCTTTATCATGTTGAGATATTTTCCTTCTATCCCCATTTTGTTGAGAGTCTTAAACATAAAATTGTGTTGTATTTTATCAAAAGCCTTTTCTGCATCTATTGATAAGATCATGTGGTTTTTGTTCTTTGTTTTGTTGATATGGTGTATTACGTTAACCGTTTTGCGTATGTTGAACCATCCTTGAGATTCTGGGATGAATCCCACTTGATCATGATGTATTATTTTTTTAATATGTTGTTGTATTCGGTTTGCCAGTATTTTGTTTAGTATTTTAGCATCTGTATTCATTAGAGATATTGGTCTGAAGTTTTCTTTCTTTGTGCCATCCTTGCCAGGTTTTGGTATGAGGGTTATGTTGGCCT
Organism: Saccopteryx bilineata; assembly: GCF_036850765.1. NCBI lineage: Eukaryota > Metazoa > Chordata > Mammalia > Chiroptera > Emballonuridae > Saccopteryx > Saccopteryx bilineata. Next base: position 197,446,993 of record NC_089491.1, read on the forward strand.
CATAAAATGTGTTTGGAAGTATTGCTTCTTCTTCAATTTTTTGGAAGACTTTGAGTAGAATAGGAACCAAGTCTTCTTTGAATGTTTGATAGAATTCACTAGTATAACCGTCTGGGCCTGGACTTTTATTTTTGGGGAGGTTTTTAATAGTTTTTTCTATTTCCTCCCTGCTGATTGGTCTGTTTAGGCTTTCTGCTTCTTCATGACTCAGTCTAGGAAGGTTGTATTTTTCTAGGAATTTATCCATTTCTTCTAGATTGTTGTATTTGGTGGCATATAGTTTTTCATACTATTCTACAATAATTCTTTGTATATCTATGATGTCTGTGGTGATCTCTCCTCTTTCATTTTGGATTTTATTTATTTGAGTCCTGTGCCTTTTTTCCTTGGTGAGTCTTGCCAAGGGTTTGTCAATTTTGTTGATCTTTTCAAAGAAACAGCTCCTTGTTTTATTGATTTTTTCTATAGTTTTTCTGTTCTCTATTTCATTTATTTCTGCTCTGATTTTTATTATCTCCTTTCTTCGGCTGGTTTTGGGTTGTCTTTGTTCTTCTTTTTCTAGTTCCTTAAGGTGTGAAGTTAAGTGGTTTACTTCGGCTCTCTCTTGTTTGTTCATATAGGCCTGAAGTGATATGAACTTTCCTCTTATTACTGCTTTTCCTGCATCCCAGAGATTCTGATATGTCGTATTTTCATTTTCATTTGTCTGTATATATCTTTTGATCTCTGCGCTTATTTCTTCTTTGACCCATTCATTTTTTAGAAGTATGTTGTTTAGTTTCCACATTTTTGTGCGTTTTTCCCCCTCTTTTTTGCAGTTGAATTCTAGTTTCAAGGCTTTATGATCAGAAAATATGCTTGGTACAATTTCAATTTTTCTGAATTTGCTGATATTGTCTTTGTGGCCCAACATATGGTCAATTTTTGAAAATGTTCCATGTACACTAGAGAAAAATGTATACTCTGTCACTTTGGGATGAAGTGTCCTGTAGATGTCTATCATATCCAGGTGTTCTAGTATTTCATTTAAGGCCACTATATCTTTATTGATTCTCTGTTTGGATGACCGATCTAGAGCCGTCAGCGGTGTATTGAGGTCTCCAAGTATGATTGTATTTTTGTTAGTTTTTGTTTTAAGGTCAATAAGTAGCTGTCTTATATATTTTGGTGCTCCTTGGTTTGGTGCAAATATATTAAGAATTGTTATGTCTTCTTGATTCAACTTCCCCTTAATCATTATGAAATGACCATTTTTGTCTCTGAGTACTTTTTCTGTCTTGTAGTCAGCATTATTAGATATGAGTATTGCTACGCCTGCTTTTTTTTGGTGTTGTTTGCTTGGAGTATTGTTTTCCAGCCTTTCACTTTGAATTTGTTTTTATCCTTGTTGCTTAGATGTGTTTCTTGTAGGCAGCATAGAGTTGGATTTTCTTTTTTAATCCATTCTGCTACTCTGTGTCTTTTTATTGGTAAGTTTAATCCATTTACATTTAGTGTAATTATTGACACTTGTGGGTTCCCTACTGCCATTTTATACATTGCTTTCTGTTAGTTTTGTATCTAGTTTGATTCTTCTCTTTTGTTTTTCTATTGTTTGTTTTTGTTTGTTTGTGTTCCATACTTTTTTCCTCTGCTGCTACCTTTTTTAAGTCAAGTGTTTTTGTGGTGGTTTTTTCAAGGGTGGTTACCATTAAGTAATGAAAAGGGTACCTACCATATTCATTGTAGTACCCTATCTTATAAGTATTTCTGCATTTCATCGTCCTTTGCTACTGTTAATCTCCATCCTCTCCCCCCTTTTTTTCCTTTGTTGTCACAGTTTAAGTTTGGTTTTATTGTGTTCTTGGTGGAGCTGTTACTTGTGGTGTTGTTTTCTTTTGTTCTTTGAATCTGATTGGAAAACTCCCTTTAGTATTTCCTGGAGTGGGGGCTTTCTGTTGATAAATTCTCTCATCTTTTCTGTATTTGTGAATGTTTTTATATCTCCTTCATACTTGAAGGATAGCTTTGATGGGTATGGTATTCTTGGCTGAAAGTTTCTCTCTTTCAGGGCTTTAAATATTGGGGTCCACTCTCTTCTAGCTTGTAGAGTTTCTGCTGAGAAGTCTGATGATAATCTAATAGGCCTTCCTTTATATGTTGTACTCTTCTTTTCCCTGGCTGCCTTGAGAATTTTTTCTTTGTCATTGGTTTGTGTCATCTTTATTATGATGTGCCTTGGAGTGGGTTTGTTGGGGTTAAGAAAACTCGGTGTTCTGTTTGCTTCTTGAATTTGAGGCTTTAGTTCTTTCCACAGGCTTGGGAAGTTCTCGTCTATTATTTGTTTGAGTATATTCTCCATTCCATTTTCTTTCTCTTCTCCCTCTGATATACCTATTATTCTTATGTTATTCTTTCTGATGGAGTCAGACAATTTTTGTAGGGCTTTCTCGTTTTTTATTATTTTTGAGTCTCTTTCTTCTTCTCTCTGTTGTGCCTCAAGTTTATGTCTTCTATTTCACTAATCCTATCCTCAATCTGGGCTGTTCTGTTAGCTAAGCTTGTTACCTCGTTTTTCAGCTCGTGAATTGAGTTTTTCATTTCTGTTTGATTTGTTTTAATAGTTTCAATTTCCTTGGTAATATATTCTTTGTGTTCATTGAGTTGTTTTCTGATCTCCCTATATTGCCTTTCTGTGTTTTCTTGTATATCTCTGAGTATTTTTAAGATTTTTATTTTAAATTCTCTGTCATTTAGCTCCAAGGCTTTCAATATGTTAAGTCTTTTCTCCATAGATTTTTCCACATCTATTTGTGTTACCTCTCTTTTTTTTGTATCCATAATATTCGATTTCCTCTTTCTTATTGGCATCTGAGGGTGGTCTTGTTGATAGCACTAATTAGAATTAATAAAAAGTAAAAAGTAAAAAAAAAAAAAAGGTAAAACACCCCACAAAAAAAAACAAAACAGTAATAATTTATTATTTCCCCCTTTTTTTCTTTCTTCTCTTTTCCTCCTCTCCCCTCCTCAGGGAAATATCATGCCTATAATGGAGGGCCTGATTTGGGGTGAAGAGTTCAAGGGGCAAAAAAAGGGAGCAGGTACCTACTAAATGCAAAAAAAAGAAAAAAAGGAAGAAAATTTTAGACAAGCATAAGATGATTTGCTTGTAAGTGATGGTCAACTAATAGATATAATGAGAGGGATAAGAGGGAACCAGAAAAAAGGACCAAAAAAAAAATAATAAAGAAGAAAAAAATAAAAATAATAAGTAAAAATCTGTTGTATTAAGTGGAGCGAAGACTAAATACAATGGAGACCTTGGGTTGGGAGGACCCAAAATGCCACAAAAATAAACAAACAAGAACAAAACAAAAACAAAAGCAAAAAAGAAAAATAAAGCCAAAAAAAGCCTTGAGTCCCAAATTAACTAATTTGTTCGTGATTGAGGATTAAATGGGAGGAAAGTAAAACGAGAAAAGAAAAAATGAATAGAAAGGAAAAAATAAGAAAAAGAGAAAAACGAAGGAAGAAATAAAAAAGGAAGAGAAAAAAACTAAATAAAGCAAATAAAAAAAAAAAACAAAAGAGGAGAGAGTGAGAGTTAAGTGTTTTGGAGTATAACCTTAAAGGAGGGTGAGGATGAAGAAGAGAAATAAAATGTAACAGTTATGGGTAGTGTAGTTCAAGAAAAGGGAAGCATAAAATGGGCAGAGAATAGAAGGACCGAGGTGGAGGAAATAAAGGCAATAAGATAGAAGAAACAAACAACAACAAAAAAAAATTAGTGGAACAAGTTGTAAAGTTTTTGGATTTTTCTTGATTTTGAGAGGTTAACTTCTTCCTTTTTCTTTTCTCTCCCTCTTCCTGGTCGGTGACTCTGTATCCCAGGCTCTGCCCCTGTGTCACACTTAGGTAGGGATTTGCAGTTGATGGGATTCTATGGCAATGTCATATAATTGGCTTTAGTCTTGCTGGTAGTCAAGGCTTGTTGGCATTTGCAGGGTCCAACGATGAGAGAGTTTGCTTTCCTGGATTCTCTCTCCTAGTCCCCCCTTCCTGAATTAGCAGCCTGGTGATCCAGTTTTAAGGCTGCAACTGCTTCTGCCTGGGGAGTAAGAGGCTCAAAGAGCTGGGAAATCCCCACTCTATTCCCACTCAGCACAAGGCTTTGGGAAAGGCTCTGGCAGTCAGAGCCTCCAGCGTAATCAGGCGGGGGTGGGAGTCAATTGTTGTCAAGGTGACTGTTCAGCGCCTAGCATTCAGTTGGACCTCTCAACCCAGGCTTTCCACACTTTGTAGCCTGTTTTGGCTGGGAACAATAGGCACTAGTCTCTGCTTGCGACTAGTGTAGTATAGATCTTATTATCTGCCAAGTCCCTCTTGTTAGCGTTTATCCCTGAATATGGAGGCTCTATCAATCAGAAGTTGCCCCCGCCCCTTTAGCAAGAGGCACTAAAATATATCACTCCTCTTGTCTTGGGTCGCTGAACTGAGAGAGATCTTATCAAATTAGAACCGAGGGTGCGCAGATTTCATGGGTTAAGCTAATTTCAGTGATTGGGTCGCAGCTGTTCTCCCGAAGGTATTTTAGGCTGCCTGCGCATGCCCCTCCCCCAACGCTTGATTGTTAGCTTGAATGGCTGGGTGAGGTGCCCCGCCCACGGAGAGAATCTCCCAAGTAGAAGACCACCCTAGTGCCTCTCCTGCTCGCCCTGCCGCTGGTGGCTGGATCGCACCAGGTGCAGGATAATGGGGCACCCTGGGTGTGCGGGCCAGTAGGGCGCTCTGGGCGTGTGGAATGCCCAGGGCACCCACGCGAATGGGGTGCTCCGGGCACCGGTGGCTGGCAACTCTCACTCGCAGTGCGCGGGCCACTGGGAACGTTAGCGGTGCTCGCTCTGCAACTGGACCGGGCGCGCGCCGTTGGCTGCTCGCTGCTCCCGAGTGTGGGCGGTGCTTGCTCTGCATCCGTACCGGGTGCGCACCAGCGGCTGCTCCCCGCTGCAGAGTGTGGGCGGTGCTCGCTCTGCAACCGGACCGGGCGCGCGCCCGCGGCTGCTCGCGGCTCCAGAGTGTGGGCTGACTCACCACAGGCGCACTCCCTCGCGGCTTGAATGAACGTCGCTGCTGTAGCTTCCTCCACACCCTCGTCTCTCAGATTCAAGTGATAACAGTCCTTTCGCTTTCAGTTTGTGTGGAACTCCGGAATGCTCCGAGGATAAATTTTTCTGTTTCTAGTTGATAAATTTGTTGTGATTTAGGGGAGATCTGTCGGACGCGCTACTCACGGCGCCATTTCTGTGACGTCACCCCCTCATTCACTGTTGATGGGACTGTGAAGTAGTAGTACCACCATTATGGAAGAAAGTATGGTGGTTCCTCAAAAAACTGAAAATAGAACTACCTTATGACCCAGCAATTTCTCTACTGGGTATATACCCCAAAAACTCAGAAACATTGACATGTAAAGACACATGTAGCCCCATGTTCATTGCAGCATTGTTCACAGTGGCCAAGATATGGAAAAAAACAAAAAGCCCTTCAATAGAAGACTGGTTAAAGAAGATGTGGCACATATACACTATGGAATACTACTCAGCCATAAGAAATGATGACGACATTGGATCATTTACAACAAAATGGTGTGATCTTGATAACATTATACGGAGTGAAATAAGTAAATCAGAAAAAAACAAGAACTACATGATTCCATACATTGGTGGGACATAAAAAAGAGTCTAAGGACATGGAAAAGAGTGTGGTGGTTACCGGGGGTGGGGGGGGGGACATGGGAGGGAAGGAGGGAGAGGGGAAAGGGAGGGGGAGGGGCACAAAGAAAACTAGATAGAGGGTGACAGAGGACAATCTGACTTTGGGTGATGGGTATGCAACATAATTGAATGGTAAGATAACCTGTACATGTTTTCTTTGAATATATGTACCCCGATTTATTGATATCACCTCATTAACATTAGTAAAAATTTATTGAAAAAAAAGAATGCCAAGGTCACTGGTTCAAAACCCGGGGCTTGCCCCATCTAGGCACATGTGAGAGGCAACTACTATGCATTAATGCTTCCTGCTCAGCCCTTCTCTTTCTCTCTTCTCTCTAAAATCAATTTTTTAAATTTATTCATTAAATTTAATGCAGTGACATTGATAAATCAGGGTACATGTTGAGAGAAAACATCTCTAGATTATTTTGACATTTGATTGTGCTGTATACCCCTCCCCCAAAGTTAAATTGTCTTCTGTCACCTTCTATCTGGTTTTCTTTGTGCCCCTCCCCTCCCCCAACCCCTCTCTCCTTCTTCACCCCATCCCCCCTACCCCCACCCCCACCCCTATTGCCATCACATTCTTGTTCATGTCTCTGAGTCTCATTTTTATGTCCCTTCTATGTATGGATTTTTATAGTTCTTAGTTTTTTTCTGATTTACTTATTTCACTCCGTATAATGTTATCAAGGTCCATCCATCTTATTGTAAATGAACCGATGTCATCATTTCTTATGGCTGAGTAGTATTCCATAGTATATATGTACCAAAGCTTTTTAATCCACTCGTCCTCTGACGGACACTTGGGCTATTTCCAGATCTTCGCTTTTGTGAATAATACTGCCGCAAACATGGAGGTGCATTTCTTCTTTTGGAGCCATTCTATGGTGTCCTTGGGGTATATTCCTAAAAGTGGTATAGCTGGGTCAAAAGGCAGTTCCATTTTAAGTTTTTTTAGGAATCTCCATACTGTTTTCCACAGTGGCTGCACCAGTCTGCATTCCCACCAGCAGTGCAGGAGGGTTCCCTTTTCTCCACATGCTCGCCAGCACTTATTCTGTGTTGTTTTATTGATGAGTGCCATTCTGACTGGTGTGAGGTGATATCTCATTGTGGTTTTAATTTGCATTTCTCTAATGATTAGTGATGTTGAGCATTTTTTCATATGCCTTTTGGCCATGTTTATGTCCTCTTTGGAGAAGTGTCTATTCATCTCTTTTGCCCATTTTTGGATTGGATTGTTTGTCTTCCTGGTGTTGAGCTTTACAAGTTCTTTATAAATTTTGGTTATTAACCCCTTAACAGACGTATTGTCAGATATGTTCTCCCATTGTGTAGTTTGTATTTTTATTCTGTTCTTGTTGTCTTTAGCTGTGCAAAAGCGTTTTAGTTTGATATAGTCCCATTTGTTTATCCTGTCTTTTATTTCCCTTGCCCGTGGAGATAAATCAGGAAATATATTGCTCCGAGAGATGTCGGAGAGCTTACTGCCTATGTTTTCTTCTAAGATGCTTATGGTTTCACGGCCTACATTTAAGTCTTTTATCCATTTTGAGTTTATTTTTGTGAGTGGTGTAAGCTGGTGATCTAGTTTTATTTTTGGCAGATAGCTATCCAATTTTTCCAACACCATTTGTTAAAGAGGCTGTCTTTACTCCATTGTATTTCCTTACCTCCTTTGTCAAATATCAGTTTTCCATAGAACTGTGGGTTTATTTCTGGGTTCTCTGTTCTGTTCCATTGTTCTATATGCCTGTTCTTATGCCAGTACCAGGCAGTTTTGAGTACAATGGCCTTGTAGTATAACTTGATATCAGGAAGTGTGATACCTCCCACTTTATTCTTCTTTTTTAAGATTGCTGAGGTTATTCATGTTCTCTTTTGGTTCCATATAAATTTTTGGAATATGTGGTCTATATCTTTGAAGTACATCATTGGTATTTTAATTGGTATTGCATTGAACTTATAGATTGCTTTGGGTAATATAGACATTTTAATGATGTCTATTCTTCCTAACCATGAGCACGGTATATGCTTCCATTTGTTTGTATCTTTCTTGATTTTTTTTATCAATGCTTTGTAATTTTCCGAGTACAAGTCTTTAGTCTCCTTGGTTACGTTTATTCCTAGGTACTTTATTTTTTTGGTTGTAGTTATAAAGGGGATTGTTTCCTTAATTTCTCTTTCTGACTGTTCATTGTTGGTGTATAAAAGTGCCTTTGATTTCTGAGTATTGATTTTATATCCTGCCACTTTGCTGAATTCATTTATCAGGTCCAGTAGCTTTTTGACTGAGGCTTTAGGGTTTTCTATATACAATATCATATCATCTGCAAATAATGATAGTTTTACTTCTTCTTTTCCAACTTGAATGCCTTTTATTTCTTCTTCTTGTCTGATTGCGGTGGCTAGGACTTCCAGGACTATGTTAAATAAGAGTGGTGAAAGGGGGCACCCCTGCCTTGTTCCTGATCTTAAGGGTATTGCTTTTAATTTTTTTCCATTGAGTATGATGTTGGCTGTGGGTTTCTCATAGATGGCTTTTATCATGTTGAGGTATGTTCCCTGTATTCTCACTTTGCTGAAAGTTTTGATCATGAATGGGTGCTGGATTTTATCAAATGCTTTTTCTGCATCTATTGAAATTATCATATGGTTTTTCTCCTTCCTTTTGTTTATGTGATGAATCACATTGATTGATTTACGAATATTGTACCAGCCTTGCCTCCCCAGAATAAATCCCACTTGATCATGGTGTATGATTTTTTCCATATATTGTTGGATCTGGTTTCCTAATATTTTGTTGAATATTTTAGCATCTATATTCATCAGAGATATAGGCCTATAATTTTCTTTCTTTGTGTTGTCTTTGCCTGGTTTTGGAATCAGAATTATGCTCGCCTCATAAAAGGAGCTTGGAAGTCTTCCTTCCTCTTGAATTTTTTGAAATAGTTTGAGAAGAATAGGAGTTAGTTCTTCTTTGAATGTTTGGTAGAATTCCGTTGTGAAGCCATCGGTCCCCGGACTTTTCTTTGTTGGGAGTTTTTTGATAACTGTTTCGATCTCATTTGTTGTATTCAGTCTGTTTAGGTTTTCTGATTCTTCCAGATTGATTTTTTGGAAGATTGTATGTTTCAAAGAATTTGTCCATTTCATCTAGGTTGTCTAGTTTTTTGGCATATAGTTCTTCATAGTATTTTCTTACAATCCTTTGTATTTCTATTGTGTCAGTTGTTCTTTGTCCTCTCTCATTTCTAATTTTATTTATTTGAGTCCTCTCTCTCTTTTTCTTAGTGAATCTAGTTAAAGGTTCATCAATCTTGTTTACCTTTCAAAGAACCAGCTCCTAGTTTCATTGATCCTCTGTATTGTTTCTTTAGCCTCTATGTCATTTATTTCTGCTCTGATCTTGATTATTTCCTTCCTTCTACTACATTTGGGCTTTACTTGCTGTTCTTTTTCTAATTCTTTTAGATGCAGGATTAAGTTGTTTATTTGAACTTTTTCTAGCTTCTGTAAGTGTGCCTGTAGTACTATGAACTTCCCTCTCAGCACTGCTTTTGCTGTGTCCCATAAATTTTGAGTTGTTGTATGCTCATTGTCATTCGTTTCTAGGAATTTTTTTATTTCTTCTTTGATCTCATTCTTAATCCATTCATTATTTAACAACCTGCTGTTTAGTTTCCATGTGTTTGAGAATTTTTGAGCTTTTCTGTTGTGATTCATTTCTAGTTTCATGCCGTTGTGGTCGGAGAAAGTGCTTGATATGATTTCAGTCTTTGTAAATTTTTTGAGAGCACTTTTGTGCCCTAACATGTGGTCTATCCTAGAGAATGTACCATGAGCACTTGAAAAGAATGTATATTCTGCTGCTTTAGGGTGAAAGGTTCTGAAGATATCTATTAAATCAAGTTGATCTAGTGTTTCCAATAAGTCTGCTGTTCCTTTGTTAATTTTCTTTCTTGAGGATCTATCTAGTGATGTTAGTGGGGTATTGAAATCCCCTACTATTATAGTATTGCTGTTGATCTCGCCCTTTAAATCCATCAAAGTCTGCTTTATATATTTAGGTGCTCCTATATTAGGTGCATAGATATTTATAATGGTTGTATCTTCCTGTTGGATTACTCCCTTTATCATTTTGTAGTGGCCTTCTTTATCTCTTACTATATCCTTTGTTTTAAAGTCCAATTTGTCTGATATAAGTATTGCTACCCCAGCTTTTTTTTCATTTCTGTTTGCATGAAATGTTTTTTTCCATCCTTTTACCTTCAATCTATGTGTGTCTTTTGTTCTAAGGTGTGTCTCTTGTAGACAACATATGTATTGGTCCTGTTTTCTTATCCACGCAACTACCCTATGTTTTTTGATTGGATCGTTTAATCAATTTACATTTAAGGTTATTATTGATATGTAGTTGTTTATTGCCATTTTCTTCTTTAAAGGTGTATTCCTTTTTTGCTATATTCTTTTCCCACTTTGATCTGTTTACTACAGGCTCCTTAACATTTCCTGCAGCATTGGTTTGGTTGTAATGAATTCCTTGAGTTGTTTTTTGTCTGGAAAGCTTTTTTTTCTCCTTTGATTTTAAACGGTAGCTTTGCTGGATAAAGTAGTCTTGGTTGTAGGTTCTTGTTCTGCATTACTTTGAATATTTCTTGCCATTCCCTTCTGGCCTCAAGTGTTTCTGTTGAGAAGTCAGATGTCATCCTTATGGGGGCTCCTTTGTAGGTGATAACATTTTTTTCTCTTGCAGCTTTTAATATTTTCTCTTTATCGCTTAGCTTTGGTATTTTAATTATGATGTGTCTTAGTGTAGGTTTCTTTGGGTTTCTCTTTAGTGGAGTCTTCTGTGCTTCTTGGACTTGTGAGAGTTTCTCTTGCATTAATTTAGGGAAGTTTTCAGCTATGATATGATTGAACAAAGTCTCTATCCCTTGTTCTTTTTCTTCTTCTTCAGGAACCCCTATGATGCGGATGTTATTTCTCTTCATGTTGTCACAGAGCTCTCTAAGAGTTTCCTCTGACTTTTTGAGTCTCTTTTCTCTTTTCTTCTCTGCTTTCATGCCTTCATTCCAGTTGTCCTCTAACTCACTGATTCGACCCTCTGCTCTATCTATCCTGTTTTTAATTCCTTCTATTGTGGTCTTTATTTCTGATATTGTATTTGTCATCTCCAAGTGATTCTGTTTTATACTTGCTATTTCTTTATTTAGGTTTTCATAATGACCATCCATTGTTGTTCTAAGATCCCTAAGCATCCTTACAATCATTATTCTCAACTCCGCATCTGGAAGTTTGATTATTTCCATATCACTCAGTTCATCTCTTGAAGGTATTTCTTGTGGTTTCATTTGGATTGCACTCCTTTGTCTTCTCATCATTTGTTTTTGGGTGTTTTATTTGTAGAGTTGGTTGAGTCTAGGCTTGGTGTTGTCTGCCTTCAGTTTTCATTTGTGTTATTTCTATGTCTTCTTGGGTTGGTATCAGCTGTTATCTGTTATCCACTTTCGGATTTGGGCAGCTTTGAATTCTTGATTTGTTTGTTTTCTTAACAGGTGATAGTCTTGTTTACTGATCTCAGCAGGGGGCTTCCTTGAAACTGTATCCAGGAATGCGATGGGTGTAACGTGAGACTCTGAAGGCTTCTTTAGCCAGCTAATCTCACTGGGGGCAGGGTGTTTTCTCAGCTTCAGTAGGGGGAGGTATATCTCAGATCTCCATGGAGACCTGAGTTACTGCCCCTCCTCCCCACTTCTTGTTTTCAGCTGTGTCTTGTTGCATTGATTGGAGCTGGATAGATGTCCGGAAATCTCAGATCTGGAAGCACTTCAGCTCTGTTTTGTGAAAGGTTCAGTCCCTCCCCCAGTTATGGCCGCCTCCAGCACGGATGAGTCAGCTTTTTTAGTTCGTTTCCTGCATTCCTTAGCCCCTCACAGTCTGTCCTTCTCCCTGTCCTTTCCACTTGGGAGATAAGCTGGTCTTGTCAACACACCTCGCTCCCTGGTTGTCAGGCAAGTGGCTGTGAGCAGTAGTTTCTGCTCTTTTCCCTCTGTGAGATCCTTTCTGGGTTCTCAGCCTCACCCCCCCCACCCTGTTCCTGTAAGCAGAGTAGGTTCCGGCACTCCCTACCAGGATTGTGTGGCTTCTTTGCTCCTTGGTTTTTGAGAGCTGTTCTTGCAGTTCAGAGTTGGTTTTTCATGCTGATTTTTCCTAAATTGATTTGTATTCCAGTTTGGTGGTGAGAGCTGGGCGTCTGTGCGTCCACCTACTCCGCTGCCATCTTTTTCTCTCTTCTCTAAAATGAATTTTAAAAAATATTAAAAAAAAAAGGAGACTCAGGTCTTGGCACTTTCTACATCATGACTATACCCCTGCAGACTCACTTCTGCAAGCAGTGCCAGGGGTCCTAGAATGCAGGTCTAGGCGGTAGTGGGATAGCTAACAATTGTTTTTCTGAATCTATGAGGTTAAGCAGAGAGCATTTCTAGCCTCAATTTTTTATGATGCAGAACTAGAGACAGGGTCCTTTTGAAAGAGATGTGGTAGGCAGCAGCAGGGAAAGATTTCACATAACATAGTTTAGGTAGACACTGACAGGGATGTGTTTGGGAGGCTTGGAACCCAAGTGAATAAGGTCCCCAGCACTATCCAGTAGAGCTTTCTGATGAAAATATTCATGTCTGTACAGTCCAATATGGCAGCCACTAGCTGCACTTGGCTATCGAGTGCTTAAAATGCGGTTAGTACAGTTGAAGAACAGAATTTTTAATTTTATTTAATTTTAATTAATGTATTTATTTTTTAAGAGAGAGAGAGAAAGAAAGGGACAGATAGGGACAGACAGATAGGAAAGGAGAGAGATGAGAAGCATCACGTCATAGTCGCGGTACCTTAGTTGTTCATTGATTGTTTTCTCATACATGCCTTGACTCAATGTCTACAGCTAAACCAGTGACCCCTTGCTCAAGCCAGTGACCTTGGGCTCCAGTCAGCAACCACAGGGTCATGTCCATGGTCCCAAACTCAAGCCAGATGAGCCTGCTTTCAAGCCAGTGACCTCAGGGTTTTGAATCTGGGTCTTCAGCATCCCAGGCCGATGCTCTATTCACTGCACCACCACTGGTCAGGTAGTTTTAATTGATTTAAATATAGTAGCCACTTGTGGCTGGTGACTACCACATTAGCCAGCACAGTACAGAAAACTGATGTTTTCATTCCAGCGATGATTTGGGGGAAAAAAGAAAAGGTAATATTCTTGGGAGCTATGTTTCAGACAGTATGCTAGATGCTTTCTGTAATAGAATTATCTTGTTTATGGTCACAACTTAGTGGAGTAAACAGGGGGCCAGAGAAAGGTTAAGACTTGTGCAGGTTGCTTCACCAACAAGGGGCAGGGAAGAAATCCATGCTCAGGTCTGGCCACCCTTTCTCCAAGCATCATCCTCCCTGCTCCACAACCAGAGACTCCTGATGGGCTGGAGGGGTTAAATTACAGTAACAGAGCTAATGAAGGACCAGAAAATCCAACTTTGTGGTCAGGGGAGTTGGGATTATTTTATTTCAAGAGAAGAGTACTGAAGGAGCCACTCAATCTTTAGTACTAAATTTACGAAGAGCAGATTTTGGAGAAGAGTGGCAGGCTTTCTCTGTGACCACCAGCTATAGCTCATCTTGTCCTGGTTAACTTGGGGGCCATGGAAGACTGTAATAGAGTTGCAGTTCTGATGTGCAGGCATCTCTCTCCACAACCATAACAGACTGGCTGGACCTCAGGCCCTGTGTGACTGGCTCTGGACCAGGAGGAGCTCAGCAGCCTGGGTGTGGGCACACTGCACCAGCAGCATTTGGGCTAGCCAGAAACTGGTGGCTTCTAAAGAAAAAGTCTGTATTGGAATTAGTGGGTGATCTCCACACTAGTTATTAGCAAAAATAGACAATGTGAACAGTGTATTTGCGCGCCTACTCTTGATGTGGATTTATTGCTATTTGAACCAAGGAATAGAACTATCTTGCGATCCACTATTCCACTTACCCGTGAGCCTGAAACAATATTTTGAAAATCCACCATGTTTACATTTAAAACTAAAGGTCATTGAGACTGTGTGGCTTTGGGAAAAATTCCTTCTCTTGCCAAGATTTGACAAACCCATTTTGACATATAACTGCCAATAGATGATTCTTTTTAAATGTAATGAAATGGACATGGTCAGTATCACATGAATTGGATTTTGCAGTTTTCCAAAGTAAGCCCTTGTTGTTGGCATGTCATACTGCACCACCACTGGTCAGGTAGTTTTAATACAGCATCTTGCCCTGGCTGGATAGCTCGGTTGGTTGGAGCATTGTTCCGAAGTGCAGAAGTTGTGGGTTTGATCCCTGGTCAGGGCACATACAGGTACAGATCAATGTTCCTGTCACTCTCTCCCTTCCTCTCACTAAAATCAATAAATACAAATTTTAAAAAAGAATGCAGCATTTTTATAGATTTATTATGTACTTTCTGGTGAATTTGGCTAGCATTTTTTTTTTTTTTTTTTTTTTTTTTAAAGAGGCAGAGATAGACAGGGACAGGCAGACAGGAACAGAGAGAGATGAGAAGCATCAATCATCAGTTTCTCGTTGCGCATTGCGACTTCTTAGTTGTTCATTGATTGCTTTCTCACATGTGCCTTGACCGTGGGCCTTCAGCAGACCGAGTAACCCCTTGCTGGAGCCAGCGACCTTGGGTCCAAGCTGGCGAGATCTTTGCTCAAGCCAGCTGAGCCCGCGCGCGACCTCAGTCTCGAACCTGGGTACTTCCGCATCCCAGTCCGACGCTCTATCCACTGCGCCACCGCCTGGTCAGGCTAGCATTTTATTTTTGTATCAATCACTTAAGACAGTATATTTGTCAATTTCAAGAATGAATTAACATCCTACGTGGCGATCTATAAACTGAGATGTAAAATAAATTACAAATTGGATTTGTTTTAATTTTCCATACAAAGGATATATAACTAAAGCTTGAGATTGTACAGTTTATTCTTTCCTGTTTGAGAAAATGCTATATTCACTACAGGGTGAAATAAAAGGTTTAAAATTTTTTTCTGGTAATAATACATTGAATTTTATGTTCTTCAAAGATAAATGCCTAGTGGTTGTTAATATTTGTATATCATGAACTTCCTGGTGTGATTGGTTTACTGTATTCTATTGATGACACGAGTGTTCACCAAATGCATGGAGAATGTTATCAGGGCAAACCAAGACCAATGCGCGCACCACAGAGGATGACATTGCCCAAAGTGGCAGCCTCAACCATAGGACAACATGTGAGAAAGCCCACATTTTATTTTTTCCCCCACTTCACCCTTCTTTCCCCAGGGTACAGGCTGTAACTAATAGTGAGAACAAAGTACTGATAAATAAATCACTTAACTAATAAATAGATGACACAATCACCCCGACAACTATATACAAACAGAGAGGTTGGTTGATTCCTTGGAATGTAACTGCAGTGGATGGGCCTCACACTGGGACGGTATTCAGTAATAGCTGTATCTGTGGTGGTTCTGGAAGAGTTGACACATTGCGAGAACATCAAAGGGCGGACTGTTCCCAGCTGGAGGGGTGCCCTGAATAAATTATAGGGAGGGCTACACATGGGACAGCAGAGAAGCCAACTGGAACGTCTTCCAGAGGTGAAGCAAAAATGTGGATGACCTCAAAGCCCAGAAATGGGCCTTTGTTCTTAGAGGGCCCTCAGAAGTCCCTACTCCTCAGGTGATAGTGCACAGGATGAGTTGGGTTGCAGGAATATCATTTTTTGGAAACAAAGACTAGTGCAAAATTGATTTTTGCTGGTAAAGAACAGAATTATGAAGGTACTATTGTCAGCTAAAATGAAATTCTACCTCTTTATTCTCAAAAGACTAATAAGAACAGCATAGTGCAAGGGGCTCTGGTCTGAGAGTCAGGAGGAATGAGGTCTATTCTAGCTCAACCACCCCAACTGGCTTCAGCATCTTCTGTATAAAATTCTGGGTGTGGGATGAATGGGAGGATAATCAGAGGGAACTGCTAGTTGGGGACACTGGCTACTTTCTCCTTTAGCTGTGCCTACCCCATGCAGAGCAACTTGCTACATTGTCCTTTTTTTGGAGGGGAGACTAATCTCAGTGAGATTTTCCCACCTTCTATAAAGAGCTTTGTGCCCACTTACCAGCATGCAGGTATCACATATGTCCTTATTACCAAGTATTTTAAGTTTTAAAAAATCCAAATTAAAAAAAAATCAAGTTTCATTGGTATACCTATTATCTGAATTAAAGGAAACAATTGTCTGTCATTTGATAAATGAGACGACTCATACTTTAAATGGGCAGTAAACTGATGTAACAGTCAGGATAGGTCAGGATATACTGCAGAAATGGACAAGCCTACATCTCAGAAATTAAAACAGCAACTTGTCACTCATCATGGGTTATCTGGGAACTTTACTGGAACCTTGCTGCAGGGAGCAGGCTGATGGAACCGCTCTTGCGGAGCATGGCTCCTTGTTCTGGCTGAGGGGAAGGAGCGCAGGAAGAATTGTGTGTGCTCAGGCTCTTGAAATCCCTGCCGGAAATGACACGTCACTTCTGCTTACCTTTTATTGGCCAAATCATATCACATGGCCATGCTTAACTTCTTCCAAGGGTAAGAAGTTGCAGTATCATTGTGTTCCCCAGAAGGTAGGCACTGGATATATTTGGAACCACACAGATGCCTACTACAGTGGTCACTGCCAGCCATGTACCAACCTTGTCACGAGCTTTTGTACACAGTATTTCTGCTCGGACTGCCGTGACAAAGTGCCACAGACTGAGTGGGTTAAACAGCAGAAATTTATTTTCTCACAACCTGAAGGCCAGAAACCTGAGGTTAAAGTGATGGTAGGGTGGTTTCTCCTAAGGCCATCTCCTTAGCTCACAGAATGCCACCTTTTCCCTGTCTTCATGTAGTCTTCCCTCTGTGCTTGTCTCTGACCTAATCTCCTTGTTTTATAAGGGTACCAGTCACACTGGACTAGGGCCCACCTGAATGCCTTCATTTTACCTTAGCATCTCTTTACAGGCCCTATCTCCAAATACAGTCACCAGAAGGCAGGGGGGTTTAAAACTTTGTGGGGACATGATTCATTCTATAACAGATATCATGTTGAAATTGGAGCCTATCTCACTAACTGGGGCTATAACAATGGTAGGAATATGCAGAACTTTTTGATACCTATTATCTTTATACTTGGTGCCCAAACTTTAAGGAGATAAATTTCTGCAAATGAATTATTTCTTGCTATAACCTTCAAGACAGATGTAATGAGATGTTGTGATTAGAATAAATAATAATAATAATAATAAAAGATTGAAGAAATTTAAATTTAATTGCAGGCATGTAGAGAGTTTTCTTCATTCATCTGATACTCAAAACTCTCTCTCTCAATGTATTAGATAGGCAGAGTCCAGAAGATTGACATAAGTTTTTAATGGTTTTAATAATTCTGTTGTGATATGTATTGGAAAACCATAGACTGATTACTGTCATTGACTGTTTCCCTGCTATCAGACTTTGATCAAGGCTAGCAGTTCTCAGACTTGCACAGATATCACAGTCTCAGCAGGTGTGGGATGGGCCTGAAGTCTGCATTTCTTTCAAGTTCAGATGCTGCTGGTGTTGCTGGTCCATGTCCAGGGACCAGACTTCAAGTGACACTGGTTCAGTAAGTTGCAGTTAGGGTGATGGAAAGTCATCTTCACATGCTTCCTCATCTGGGAAGCATGTTTGTAGGATGCTGGCAGGTTAATTCGGGTACTCCTATGGGCCCCAGAGAGGCATGGCAGACCACAAGCCACATAGTCCAAATTCTTAAGCCTCTAACCAGGATTAGCTCTTTGTATTTTTTAATCGCTGCCTAAATCACATAATGTTAACTACTCTGTCCTCTTGGTACACTCTTCAGTGATTTTGTTTTTATTTTTACAACAAAGGAGAATGGCAGCACATTCTTTTTAACAGTTATGCCAATTCCCCCAAATTGTTGAGGAATCTTTTTCCCATTTCCATTTCAAAAACAAAAGTTTCCTGGGTCCTGTGTGTGTACTGTGACCATTTCTGCTCTGGGAGTCACCGAGCTCCTTGCCAAGACATAGCACTACTCACCATACTCCTTCTTCTTTTTTTTCTTTTTTTTTTTCTTTTTCTTTTTCTGAAGTTGGAAACGGGGAAGCAGTCAGACAGACTCCTGCATGCGCCCGACCGGGATCCACCCGGCACGCCCACCAGGGGGCGATGCTCTGCCCCTCTGGGGCATTGCTCTGTTGCGACCAGAGCCATTCTAGTGCCTGAGGCAGAGGCCACAGAGCCATACTCAGTGCCTGGGCCAACTTTGCTCCAATGGAGCCTTGGCTGCGGGAAGGGAAGAGAGAGACAAAGAGGAAGGAGAGGGGGAGGGGTAGAGAAGCAGATGGGCACTTCTCCTGCGTGCCCTGGCTGGGAATCGAACCCGGGACTCCTGTGCGCCAGGCCGACGCTCTACCACTGAGCCAACCGGCCAGGGCTGCCATACTCTTTCTTGATGCCCTTACCTGGCCATTTGGGGCTGCACACACCGGCCCTGCTGTTAGAACTGGTGAGTGTGGAGCTCTCTAAGAAGCACTGCCAGCTGTGGACATGATGAATGTGAGTGCCAGGGAAGGTTGCTGATCTCTGCCTGCCAGTACCCATGTTCCTTTGCTTCCTTCCTAACCAGGTCCCAGTGTTTTTCAAGGTGGTGTGTGTCCACTAAATACCATGCCACTACCCTGCAGCTGGGTGTGGCTGTGTGACCTGGTGCTTCCCAGTGACATCCAAGGAGTTTCTGTGTGAGGCTCCTGGGAATGGCTTTTGAAAGGGGTCTGGCTCTGCTGGAGTGCTCTTTTAGCCCTTCACCCTTCACTTTTTTTCTTCCTGGGATTCAGATGCTAGGATGGGAAGTGCAGCAGCCACTTTGTTACAACAGAAGCTTCACATGGAGGAAGCTCCAGCAGGAAGAAAGAAGAAGGAGGACTCTTTAATGACCTCGAGCAGCTGCTGAGCTGCAGATTTCCCCATGTATGAGAAAACAAACCACTTACTCACAAGGCCACCATCATGGGTTTGGTGACTTGTGAGAGCTCTGCCTCTGGCCATCCGGAGTCTGGGGATGGGGAGAAGTGGTTGGGGGAGGATGTGAGCATGCCCCTTGCCACTGAGGCTGATCATGAAAGCAAGGCTTATCCCGATCCCCTGAGAGCTTGCTCTGCGTCAGGCCCTGGACAGGCCACTCTACAGGTGAGGAATCCAAGTGGTGACACTGGCATCCTAGTCTGGTCTCTGTGACGTCCCCACCACTCACCTCCTTCCCCTCTGATCCCAAAGCCTTTGTCACTAGTGTATAGAGTCAGGTCTCCAAGCTCATGGCCCTGGGTCCCAAGGCTCGAAACTCTTTGCTATGGACTGAATGGTGTGCCCTTCCTGAATTCATCCCATTATGGATAATATCTTTACAAGAAGAGGAAGAGACCAGAGCAATCTTTGTCTCTTTACCATGTGAGGATACAGAAGGTGGCCATCCAAAAGCTGGGAAGAGAGACCTCACCAAGGTGCTGGCACCTTGATCGTGGCCTTCAAGCCTCCTGGACTGTGAGAAAGAAATGTTTGTTGTTTGGGCCACCCAGTCTATGGTATTTTGCAGCTTGATCACCCTCCATCCTGAGGCTGGGTGTTTGACCTGCCAATCTCCCCCACCCCTTCTCTGGACAGTGCAGCCACTTTTCCAGGGCTCTTCTCCTCGCCTGCCTCCCATCCTCTCCTCCCTGGCTTCCAGGAAGCACTGACTACTCTTTCAGAGGATGGGGCTCATGAGCCCCCTTCCCAAATTTTCACCTTTTGCCTTTCTCATCAGAATGAGAATAAACACAGGGCCTCCTCTTCTTTTTTCAGAGCTGCAAACCCTTCTGCTCTTTATACAATATCCTCATTTTCTTTTATGTCAGTTTCTAGGACATCTCAAATGCTCTTATGTAAACAGAAGAGGGGAAACAGTATCAAGTCACTCATAAACTAAGAAAAATATGTACAATATTTATAAATCATAAAATCTTGAATTTGAAAAGAATCTTGGGCATCATCTAGCCTCACTCTTACGCATGAGGATGCCCACTTGGGAAGTGGGCTGGTGTGTGGGGGGTGCTGTGCATCCTCTGCCAAAAACACCTTGTGTGTCTATGACTCTGAAAGTGTGTCAAGGCACTGCTGTGATTGATGAATAGGGATTCCTTTTACAGCATTACTGAACTTGGAGGTTCTGACCATGATGAGTTTTCTGACCACGATGAATTTTCTGGCATGCGTGTGCGTGTGTATGTGTGTGTGTGTGGATAGAGAATTTTCATAGCTGAGGGCACAAGCTCCTCCTCATGCAGACCTGCTCTGTGCTGCTCATTTCCCTGAGAAAGACCCTAGGGAACCTCTGTCCCTCCTTAGCTTGAACTCAGCCTTTTCTTTGGGAAAATCTACTGTGGCCCTAGTCCACTTCAGGGCAACTGAGAATAAGCCCCTCCAGCACTTGGGTGTGTCCTGGCACCTCTTACCTCACTGTCACTTCAACCTAAGGTGACAGTTTGTCCAGGTTTGCCTGCAACTATCCCAGTTTTAAAACTGAAAGCTCTTTGTCTGGAAATATCCTCAGTCCTGGGCACACTAGGAGGATTGGTCACCTAACCTCTGTTTGCTCTTTCTCAGGCTAAACAATGAGTTCACTAAAGTGTTTGTAGTAGAGTGAGGTGTCTACATCCCCTACCGTCCTGGTCTTCCTCTCTGGCATACGCCTCAGTTTGGCAATGCTACTCTTAAATGCCGCACCTGGAACCACAGGAGATCATCAGTGTTTAGTAGACTTGTCTGTCAGTGTATCCAGTTTTTGACCAACTGCACTATCATACTGTTGGCTCATAATTGCATGTGTGATCAATTAGAACCACAGGGCTCTATTATTATTATTATTACTACTTATTATTAGTATTTTTGGTAAGTCAGGTTTCATCTCTCCTATCCTGGATTTGGCAATTGACCTTTTTGACCTAATGGCAGTTTGTTCTTTAATTTATTCTTCTTTAACTTTTTGGTTTGAGTAAATTGTGAGCCAGTGGCCCATCTTATTGGTGTTCTCACTTCTGTGTGTGGCTTCTGAATACCTGATAAACATTTTGTCTATGCCTTCATCCAAACTGTCTAATTAAAACGTTTGAGAAAGAGCCTGGGGCACACTACTTGAGATACCCATTTAGATTAACATCAAACTGCCAGTCAATCAATAATTGATAGTTTTCTTGTTGAGCCATTTAGAAATACATCTAATTTGTGTTTTGGCCCTCAGAGACAACCCCAGAGGCTTTGAGCACATGTTCCTGAAAACTCTATATTCCTTAGGGGCTGAAGCCTTTTACAGAAAGTCTACGGTGTCATCACTGAGTCAGCCCCATTCTGAGTGAGCACAGATGGTGGAGTGATTGACCTTGTAATTAAGTGAGCGGTTTACCCCTAGCAAAAGCCTAAGGTTCAAGTAACTGCCTTTTGCCACTCATGGGTCTCTGAGTCGCCTCTCCTCACCAGTGGTTACTTAGCAAGTTCCTGGGGAGTTCAATACCCAGTGACCTGAGTATTGTATATTGGACTGGCCCATTCATTGAGTATACAAACTGCTTAGTATTTCAAAGCTTTATTCTGTCACATAAAGGAAGTTGGTGCAATGGGTACAGTTACCTTCAAATGTAACCTTTTATAACTTGTTTTTAACTTTTTTATTCCTTTACATGTTCCTATAACTACAATTAACATTGAGTTAATACCTACAGAGACATGCCCATGTCTAAAATGTATAGCTCCATGAGGCTATTTTTGTTTTTTGGGTTTTTCTTGCCTTGATTTTTAGAGAAAGAGGAAGAAAGAGAGAGACAGAAATAGAGAAAAACAACTTGTTGTTCCACTTACTCATGCCATCACTGGCTGATTCTTGTCTGTGTCCTGACTGGGGATCAAACCCACAACCTTGGCATATTAGAATGATGCTCTAACCAATTGAGCCATCTGGCTAGGAGCTGCTTCATGAATTTTGACAAATGTAAGGATCCATGTAGCGAGCACGCCAGTCAAGATACATACAGATCACGTCCATCATCCCAGAAAGCTCCCCTCTTTACTTCACATGGGTCTAAGGCTCTAAACTCTGACAGGTCTTAGACATTATGCAAATATAACTCAGGGTTGAACAAATATTCTGTAAAGTAAAATAAAACAAATATACATGATTTAAAAATACCTAAAAGTTTAAAACATCCCAGCTATCTCCATGGGACAGGTAACCAAGTGTTGACTACATTGTTTTCTTACAATTCCCATTACATAATTTTCTTTAACTAGTTCATTATGTCATACCAATTAAAGCACTCTATGTTGTAACTTGTAGTATTTTTTTTTATTTATTTTTTATTTTTTATTTATTCATTTTAGAGAGGAGAGAGAGAGAGAGAGAGAGAGAGAGAGAGAGAGAGAGAGAGAGGAGAGACAGAAAGAGAGAAGGGAGGGAGGAGCTGGAAGCATCAACTCCCGTATGTGCCTTGACCAGGCAAGCCCAGGTTTTGAACTGGTGACCTCAGCATTTCCAGGTCGACGCATTATCCACTGCGCCACCACAGGTCAGGCAATAACTTGTAGTATTTTTAAAAGATATATATAAAATTGAACTCAAGCCTGGACATGAGTGTCATTAGATATGCAAGGACCAATGCCATGGCATTGGCTGGCAGAATTTCCCTGTGAGGTTTGCAGCCAGCAGAGGTGTGCACAGGCACAGGAGTGGGCGTTGCCAGCCTCCACGCTGGTTTGTGTTGGCTGCTGTTTATTGAGAGACTTCATGACTTTTGTGGCTGACATGCTTGCAGGTGTCTGTGGAATGTGAGTGATCTGTGTGGCCTGGACTTACACAGAATGAAGGTTTTTCTTGTTACAAAAGGTAAATTGGACTGGCCCATTTGTTTTAAGTGGACAGAAGACAACTCTATGTATGTCTAACTAGTAAAAAGTGTTCCACATTTATTATAATGGTGACTAGGAGAGCTCTGGGCATTTCCTCAAGTCTGATAGCCATTTATGTTCAGGGTTAGCTTTGTATGTGCTCCCTTATGGTTAGCTCCTACTCAGGTCACTGGGTAGCAATGAAGACGTATTAGTAGAAACAACAATAATAACTCCCATCAACATGATAACCGTAGCAACCATTTACCAACTGGTAAGCATGTGTTTATAGCTTCATAAGAAACTGCCAAACTGTCGTTCAAAATAGCTGTGACATTTTGAAAGATTGCTGCTTTTTCCAGTGATTGATTTTTTTTTTTTTACTGATTCAATTTATTTATTTATTTATTTATTTATTTATTTATTTATTTATTTGTGTGGGGGTGGGTAGGAAGGGAGAGAGATGCAAAGTATCAACTTGTAGGTGCAGCACTTTAGTTGTTCATTGATTGCTTTTCAAATATGCCTTGACCAGGGGCTCCAGCTGAGCCAGTGAAACCTTGTTCAAGGCAGCGACCTTGGGGTTCAAGCCAGTGACCTTTGGTCTCAAGCCAGCAACTTCACACTCAATCTGCTGAGCTGTCCTTCAGGCTACATGAGCTAGTGTTAAGCTGGTGACCCTGGGTTTTTTGTTTTTGTTTTTGTTTGTTTGTTTGTTTTTTGACCCTGGGGTTTTGAAACTTGAACCTCAATGTCCTAGGTCTACAACTTATCCACTGTGCTACCACCGATTATGTTTATTCAATTTGTTTTTAAATGCATTCAGATTTCTTTAGGATTTTTATTCTGAGTTGTTCGGTTTTTTTATATTTTTTTCAGAAAATTATCTACTGCATCTAATTACTTACAGTCATATTGTTCTTAGTATTTTTTCATAAAATTAAAAATTGTCTACACCAGTTTTTATATTTAATTTTGATATTGACTATTGACTGTGTGATTCCTCATTTATTATTGACCAGTTTTGTTAGAGTTATATCCATTTTAGAAGTCTTCGTAGAATCAGCCTTTGATTTTATTAAACCTATTTAGTTATCATTTTTATTTATTTTTTTCTTTAATTTTTATTAATTTTATTGTGTTAACATGGATTAAAGTGTCCCACTCAATATAACACCCTCACCCCCACCCCATGTCCCCCATTATACCCCTATGTTTCCTCCTCCTAACTCCCTTATCCACTTTCCTCTGAGATTTGTTGTCCTGTTATCTGTATCTATGTAGTATTATGTATACATAATTTCACTAATCCCTTCACCTTCTCTGATCCCATCCCCTCATCCCCCTTCCCTCTGACTGCTGTCCCTCTGCTCCCTGTGACCCTGCTTCTGCCTCTATTCCATTCCTCAGTTCAGTCTGTTTATTAGATTCCACATATAAATGAGACCATGTGAAATTTTTCTTTCTCTGCCTGGCTTATTTCACTTAGCATAATAATCACCAGATATATCCATGCCATTGCAAAAGGTAAGATTTCCTTCTTTTTCACAGCCACATAGTATTCCATTGTATATATGTACCACTGCTTTTTTTTTTTTTTTTTTTACAGAAACAGAGAGAGTCGGAGAAAGGGATAGATAGGGACAGACAGACAGGAACAGAGAGAGATGAGAAGCATCAATCATCAGTTTTTCGTTGCGCATTGAGATACCTTAGTTGTTCATTGATTGCTTTCTCATATGTACCTTGACCATGGGCCTTCAGTGGACTGAGTAACCCCTTGCTCAAGCCAGCGACCTTGGGTCCAAGCTGGTGAGCTTTTGCTCAAACCAGATGAGCCCCCGCTCAAGCTAGCGACCTCGGGCTCTTGAACCTGGGTCCTCTGTATCCCAGTCCGACATTCTATCTACTGCACCACTGCCTGGTCAGGCTGTACCACAGCTTTTTGATTCATTCATCCACTGAGAGATACTTGGGCTGTTTCCAGATCTTGGCTATTGTGAACAATGCTGCAATAAACATGGGGGTGCACTTCTTCTTTTGAATTGATGATATGGTATTCTTAGGATATATTCCTAACAGTGGAATAGCTGGGTAAAAAGGCAGTTCTATTTTTAATTTTTTGAGGAAATGCCATACTGTTTTCCACAGTGGCGGCTCAAGTCTGCATTCCCAGTAGTAGTGTAGGTCTTGTTTTCTTATTTATGCAACTACCATATGTCTTGCAATTTGAACATTTAATCCATTTACATTTAAGGTTATTATTGATATTACTTATTTATTGCCACTTTATTCTTTAAATCTACAATTTTCTTTTTCTCAATTTCTTTTTTCCTTTGCTTTTTTTTATAGCAGGCTCCTTAACATTTCTTGCAGTACTGGTTTGGTTGTAATGAATTCCTTGAGTTCTTTTTGTTTTGTGTGGGAAAATTTTTATTTTTCTCTCAATTTTAAATGATAGTCTTGCTGGATAGAATAGTCTTGGTTGTAGGTTCTTGATTTGCATCACTTTGAATATTTCTTGCCAATCCCTTCTGGCCTCAAGTGTTTCTGTTGAGAAGTCAGATGTCATTCTTCTGGGCCTCTGTAGGTAATTAACTGCTTTTCTCTTGCAGCTTTTAGTATTCTTTCTTTGTCTCTTATCCTTGGCATTTTAATTATGATGTGTCTTGGTGTAGGCCTCCTTGGGTTTCTCTTTAATGGAACTCTATTTGCTTCTTCAACTTGTGTGACTTTTTATTTCATCAATTTAGGGAAATTTTCTGCTATAATTTCTTCAAACAGATTCTCTATCCCTAGTTTGTTCTCTTCTTCAGGAACCCTATGATGAGGATGTTGTTTCTCTTCAAGTTGTCACAGAGCTCTCTTAGAGTTTCCTCAGTTTTTCTGAGCCTCTTTTCTTTTTGCTGCTATGCTTCTGTGCTTTTGTTTATCAAGTCCTCTAAATCAGTGGTCCCCAACCCCCGGGCCACAGACCAGTACCGGTCCATGGGCCATTTGGTACCAGCCCGCAGAGAAAGAATAAATAACTTACATCATTTCCATTTTATTTATATTTAAGACTGAACAATGTTTTACTTTTAAAAAATGACCAGATTCCCTCTGTTACATCTGTCTAAGACTCACTCTTGACTCATCTCGTAAGTTTGACAATTATATTTAAAAATACCACAGTTTTTATGCCAGTTGCATAATTTTATTTTGTGCATTTATCCGTTCCACCCTAAAGGCCGGTCTGTAAAAATATTTTCTGACATTAAACCAGTCCATGGCTCAAACAAGTTTGGGGACCACTGCTCTAAATCACTGATTTGATCCTGTGCTTCATCCAGCCTGCTGTTGATTCCTTTTAGTGCTGTCTTCATTTCTGACATTGTAATTGTCATTTCTGACTGGTTCTTTTTTATGATTTCAGTGTCCTTTTTGATGCTTGCTATCTCTTTATTTAGTTGCTCATTATGTCCATCCATTGTTGCTCCTTGAGCATCCTAAAAATCATTGTTTTAAACTCTGCATCTGGTAGTTTAATTACTTCCATTTCATTTAGTTCTTTTTCTGGGGATTTCTCTTATTGATAATTTGGGTCACATTTCTTTGTCCACCTATATTGTTTGTATATTAGGTAGCACTGTCTGACCCTCATCAACCTTTTTGGAGCTACAAACAATCCAGAGTTTGTGGCTGCCTGTGCTGAGCCCAGGTGCACATGAAAATACTGAACTGCACACTTTGACTAGCTTTTACACACACTGAGCCTGGGGGAAGGTCCACTTAAAAGGCCCAAATTCTCTGAGTCTCATCTCCTGCAGCCTCTGTCCGCTGGCTACTTTGTGGACTTGGCCACTGAAAAAAACCCTGTGGTAATTCAGTGATCAGGAAGTGTGGTGGGTGTGGCTCAGCCCCAGGTATCATTGTGTCTAGACTTTTTTCAAAGACCTCAGTACAGTGTGGCCTCCAGGATTCTGGCAGGTGTGGCCTCTGAGGCCCAGAGGTGTGGTTTGTTCACAGTCCAGACAACCCCAAAAAGGGAGTCACTGATGTGCCCCCTGCTTCCTGGCCTCTCAGAATGACCGTGGATGAGGCAGGAGATACTCCTGAAGGTGGGATAGTTGCTTTTCCCCAGGTTGATGCCACATGAAGGGGACTGCTCCACCCAAGAAAGATGGTGACTGCAGTATTGGAGAATGACTCAGCACAGGGGCTCTTGTGGCCACCCCCCACAGTGTCTCTCCCGGGGCCTCCAACTTTATACCCTCCTCATGCAACTCTAGTCCTCTCAGCTCTCCCTGCACCAAAGCCCTAAGTAAGTGGCTGTGAATGAGGTTTTCTGTGCTGGCCCTTGAAGACGGAGCTTGCTTCTCTGAGAGCTCCTTCTTTTTTTCTCAGACAGAAACCTGGCTCTTTTCACCTTTAAATGCTGTGTAGGCACCTCTTCTATGCTCTGGGGTTCTATGCTGGGGCTTCTAGCCTGGTGTTGAGCACCTACACCTCTCAGTGCGAACCTCCCCATGGTGAGAGTCCCTCCAGACTTTCACCCACTTGTTCCTGGGAGCAGGGCTGCCCTGTCCACATCTCTGCCCTTTCTACCAGTCTCAGTGTGGCTTCTTCTATAATCCTTGGTTATAGACTCCTCTTTGTTTAGTCCAAAGTTGGTGTTTCATAGTGATCATTCTTAAATTATAAATTGTAATCCAATTTGGTCCTGGAAGATGGCCTACTCTGTTGCCATCTTGGAATCTCTTATTTATTTCTGTTCTTACATTTGTAGCCTCTTCCTATTTGCTTTGTTTATTATTTTTATAATTTCTTGAACTGAGTGCTTAATTTTAAAATTTTTAATTATTTTTAAGATTTTATTGATTTATTTGGGGGAGGAGAAGGGAGGTGTTGGAAGCATCAACTCATGATAGTTGCTCCTTGTATGTATGCCGTTTGACTGGGCAAGCCTGGGGTTTTGAACTGGTGACTTCAGGATTCCAGATTGATGCTCTGTCCACTGCACCACAACAAACCAGGCTTTAGTTTTTAGTTTTTCTTTCCTAATCTAGCTAATCTTTCCCAGTTACACATCAGCTGCATTCCATATGACTCACAGTATTTTCTGGCACCCAATTTTAAATATTTTGCAATTTTAAAAGTGATTTATTTTAATTTACTAAATATGTAGAAAACATTTTTATTTTCCAAATATATTGGTTCATTTAAAAAGTTTTGTTTTTGATTATATTTTCTTAGGGTTAGAGAACTTCATTTGCACAGTATCAAGTTTTGGTAATTAGTGAAAAACAAAATTCCTTTTGCTGTTGGTCAGAGGTCAATTTTTATAAATTTTCAACTTTTTAAAATGTTTCGAGTGTGACAGAAAAAAAATGTGTCCCTAGTGTTGGGTACATGGTTTACCTCAAATACCTGAAATCTTGATTCCTTTTTGGTATCCCTACAGGGTAGTTTCACTTTTCTTAGATAACAGTGCTTTGGCCATATTAATATAATGGATCACCTCAGTTTAATATAAATATTAATGCTATTTCTGTCAGTGAAGGAGGCTTGGACCCCCCACTCAAATCATTATTTGAATTTATGTGAAAAAAACTTACTCTCTTTATTCATGGTTGCAGTTGGATAACAAACTCCCTGGACACCCATGGTGTTGGGGGAAACATATATTTAGGTCTATAGTTTTTCTAGCATCATTTTTATGGAGGGATTTTACAGGGAGTTCTATGCAGTGATTAGAAATCTGAGGGGTGAATATATTAATGAACATTTGGTTGGATGATATAAAAGTGACAATTATAAGATGTACAAGCTTAGGTTATATATTTTATAATTAATACGTGTAACAGTATAAATTTAGGTTTTCATTGTAGTATTTAACCAAGCACCTATTTCTAATACTGCTTTTGAGCTTGATAGAAACTCTTCAATCACATAATATTTTATAATTACATTTTACAACTTCTAGTCAATTGGTTGCAGGTATTAATTAGGTCACTCAGAGCTATTTTAGGTAACTTATTCCATACTTGAGATATTGGGAACTGAAAGAAATTATTTGCTGTCAATTTGTGCTACTCTCTACAGAAACCTAAATTGCTTTGACTAAAATAGATTGGCCATGTACAAATAGTTTGAGAATTTTCCTTCTGCTTTTTTAAAAAGTAAATTTTATAGTATGTGCTACAGGGACTCTTTAATTTTCTTTACTATGACATTTTCACATCCTTCTGATTTGATTGCAATTTATTTGATCTGTCATTCCTACAAGTAAAAGGCCATTGATGACTTTAGCTGACTCAAATTTGGGAATATAATTACTCTGAATGAAGGAACCGTGCCCCCAAATTATAGTGTACCATATTGGGAGGAAGTAGGATTGGAGTAAGGTAGAGTCTTTTTTTATGTGCTAAGAACAATATTGCCCTTTGACTTCTTAATGAAGGAAAATCATACTTAATGCTTAGACCATTTATTTAATAAGAGTGTGTATTTAATTTATTTTAATCCATCATAGTTCTGATCAATTACTTCTTTTTGAGAGAGAGAGAGACAGGAATGCCTTCATTCTTCAAGACAGAGAGGAAAGAGATAAGAAGCATCAATTGTAGTTATGACACTTTAGCTGTTCATTGATTGCTTCTCATATGTGCCTTGAATGGGAGGTGGGGGTGGGGAGGCTCAAGCCAAGCCAGTGACATCTTGCTCAAGCCAGTGACCTTGGGCTTCAAACCAGTGACCTTGGGATTATGTTGATAATCCCATGCTCAAGCCAGTGACCCTGCACTTAAGCTGGTAAACCTGCACTCAAACCTGATGAACCTGTACTCAAGCCAGAGACCATGGGGTTTCAAACCGGGGACCTCAACATCCCAGGCTGATGTTCTATTCTCTGTGCCATCCATCACTGGTCTGGCTGATCAATTACTTCTTGATTCCTTTATTTTTCTCAGATCATGAAAGAAGATGGGTGAAAGATCTCCACTAAAACATGCCGAGTGTGTCCTACCCCTTTGAGTTGGCTTCCCCATCCCTGCCAGCTCATCTTCTTCCTGTAACTCAGAACAACACCTTGTGACCTTTATCAATGTTTCTATCAATTATGTTAATCTTTATGAAAGATTAATCTTACTGTTTGATAGACAGGATTGTCTATTTATACTACCCCCTCCCAAATCATTGTTCTATACACATTGTAGATCCCCCATGAACTGGCTGGTTCAGAAAGAAGTAATAATACTACTAATGATTACTAACATTTTTTGAAAAATTACTGATCTAAGAGCTTTAGATGGGCTCTTACTTTATCCTTAGGTCAATCCTGTGAGGAGAGAGAAGATCCTTTATTCTGAAATTTAGAGCTCAGCAGGTATGAACCGTCACTGACTATTGCTCTGCCGGCTGTACCATTCAGATTATTTATTTTCTTGTTCACTAATATTCTATTATTTTTCTGTCCCTGACCTTGAAATGTGAGGTAATTTGATTGCCTTGAGAGAATCGTTCTTGGAGATATAAAAATAATTTAAAAAATAACTCTCTTTTACTTTGCTGTGATCACAGGGATTTTTTCTTTCATCACTGGCATCATGTCCAGAATGGGCATATTTGATTGGATTGCCTTGTAACAGGTGACAAAGGATGGAGAAAGAGAGACAGTCTTAAGCTAGAAGGGAAGACTGATTTGTGAAATAAATGAACCAATGACCAGAACTACAGTTTCCAATGCACCAAGTGCTGCATACTGGAGAGAACATGAGCTCTGGGATTAGACCAGGTTTGAAAAATAGCATCTGCTTCTTACTGATGATGTCACACTGGGCATGTTACATAAACTCTCTCAGCCTTGGTTGCCCTTAGGACAAAAAAGCAGAAAAGAAAAAAGTTTTGGTGGTAAATGAAATCTCTTACATAAGGAAAGTAGGTTACAACAACATAATAAGTTAAATTGGAGTATTATTGTGACTGCAAGTCCTTAAAGACACTTCACTCTAGTACTGCTAACCATGGGAACTTTTCCTGGCACTCATGTTTTTGTGCACCTCTCTGCCCATAATTTTCTCTAGAAGAAGCCAGGACCCCCTGGCGGGTAGCTGATTGAATGTCTTGGCCTGAGAAGACCGCAGGATTGTCTGGAGCAAAACAAGAATGATTTCCAGGGCTTCAGTGGCTGTGCTAAAAGAACTAGGGGTTGACCTGGAAAGCCCACCACCTGCCTTTGGCCTTAGGACTATCACAAAGAAAATGGTAATTACAGTTAATTGGGAAAGCTGAATTTGTAAACTGCTAGTGATGTGTAAAAGACAAAAGTTTATATAAAGTGAAGTAAAAAAAAAATGATAGAAGAGTGAATGCCATGGTGTGTTTTTAATGTAGGATTTTTTGTAATAATTAGAACAGTAACACATGTGGGCTTTTTTTCTTCTCTTGGGCTGTATCTACTTACAAACACTGGGTAGACTGCATACAGGTACTTGTTTCTGACTGTGTGAAGACAGGAGAACACGACTGGACCGGCTCTGGTGCTGACAGGGTGGGTGGGCTCTGTGTTGGTGGAGGGTGAACTACTGGCTTTCTGCAAGGCAGTGGGGTCAGGAGGGTGCTTGGAAACCTTCACACATCCTAGCACCTAATTCTCTATGTCTGCAATACCACCAGTGAGTTTGCTTTTCTCCACTGGACTCTGAGTGATACTGCTTGCCTCTTCTTTAGGCCTGGGATATTTGTATATTAAGCGAATTACAGTTTGACAAGCAGGATATAAACTTTCTCTTTAAATGAGTACTTAACTTTTGTTACCTTCCTCTTTTTGGATGGTAAAGAGCTGTGTGGTACATTCTGGCTGTGAAGGCAACTTTTTCAGGGCTGAGAGGCACCATCCCTCTTCTCTCCTTGAAATGAAGATTGGATTATTGGGTCTGATGAAGAGTGAGTGCCACTTGCCCTTGAAGACTCATGATGCCATGTCAATGACTGCATGATGATGTCAGTTGCTAACAATTAGGGCTCACAACTGAGGGGATTGAGAACTTCCCCAAGAGGCCAACAACAGACATTGTGAGGGGAAAGAAGAGACCAAAGCTTTGGCTCAGTGGATAAAAGTGGTAATGGGCAGAAGACAAGAGAGGCCAGGAAATCCAGGAGGAACCAGGCACCCTGGAGCTGTGAGAGTGATCCTTGAACAGGGGCCTAGAAGTAGCCTCACTTGGGTCATGTACATCACCAGAGCCATGATAGACTTTAGCCCCAAATAAGTGCTGCCCAGGATTTGTGCTATATGGATTTCACAGTCTTCTTTCTGTCACTGCCTGAAGGACCCCGACACTGAGACAGAAGTCTTGCAGCAGTTGCATCCATCATCACAGCCTGAAAACTGTTTCATACTGGGCACAGCCAGCTTCTCCTGACTCTTCAAACAACCATGTGTTTTCCACGACAGCTCAGAGTTTGAGAAGAAAAGCCATCTTAAAGAAAAGAAGTAAGCCAGAAATGGTGGTGGTTTATTTCAGAGGCAAGGGGAAAAGTCTGCACTGACTGGTCGAGGGCTGTGAGGAATGAGGAGTGTACCACGGCTCTGCGGGGCTGGTCTGCTGTCCCAGACATCAGTCAGAGCCATGCGGCATGGAAAGCAAGGAGACATTTTCTTGTCTGTTAAGGTGAATAAAGGTTTAAGTGGCATTTTACATGGCTTCTTGGTCAGGGAGAGGCTCTCTAACATTAGGAAAATTTGGGACCCTGGCCAGATAGCTCGGTTGGTTAAAGCATCATCCCAAAGCACAGAGTTGCTGGTTTGACCTCTGGTCAGGGCACACACAGTAACGAATTGATGTTCCCGTCTCTCTCTTTCCTCTCTCTCCATTCCTCTCTTTCTCTCTCAAATCAATAAAATAAACATTAAAGAAAAAAAAGAAAGATTTAGGAAGCTCAGTTATCTTGAGTAGACTGCTTAACATTTGCCTGATGTTTGAACTCTTCAGTCAAAATAACTGAGTACCCTTTAGCACTACGAGTCTTTGATGATTCTCTTTCTTTTTGAAGCATGGAGGTGCATGGATTCATGTATTCAAACACTATTCCATTCTAGAGAATAAGATAAGTGTACGTTTTTACTTCATTTGGGGTAAAGATTTGCATGCTGATTATAGCCTTTGCTGGAGACATGAGAGTCATCCTAGATATTACATTATAAAGGATGGAACAACATGCTACCATTTATTAATGCATCAAGCATTATTGAAGACCTGTGAGGTACTTGTGCCAGGCATTAGGAAATAACGCTCTGAGCAAACAAATGTGGGTCTTGCCCTTAAGGAGGTCATAGCTTAAGTGGAAGAGGAAGACATTAAAGCATCACGCACATGACTGCATAATTGTGTATTGTGATAAATTTTCAAGGGAAAGATACTTGGTGCTGGGAAAGGCAAAGCAGTGTGGGGCAGGAAGTATATTGAGGATCATACCTTTAGGCTGAGACCTGAAGTACTAGTGTGTGACAGACAAAAGGGTAAAGAGGAGAAGGAGTTTCTGACAGAGGGAACAGTCTGTACAGAGAGTTCCTGACAGAGGAATGGCCTGTATACTCTGTGGTGGGAAACTACCCTATGGAATTCTTATGGCGCTTATAGAAGTACAGTGTGCAGGAGCAGGAAGCAGAAGATGGTGGTAGAGAATTGGGCAGGAGTTGATAGCAAGCCCTGAAGACCCTATTATGATTTGGTCTTTCTTCTAAGATTGACGTGAGGCCAGAATGCTTAAGCAGAGGCATAGCACAATCAGACTGTGTCTGGATAGGGTCACTCTGGCTGCCCTGCTGAGAGCATATGGGAACATGCAGAGTGGTTGCTGGAAAGAAGCTCCATGAAGAGGGTGTTGCCGTGACACTTGGCACTCAGAATTGGTTGCTCCCTCCCCCCCATGCTGTCCACCAGCTTGGAAGACATCAGGTTATATAATATTTGTAGCAATGACCTTTCTCAGCAACTCAGTTCCCTGGGCCTATGGTAGGGCTTTGAGGGGCTTCCAAGGTTTCAAAAGCACCCCAAGAGTGCTCAATATTATTATTATTACTGACTCAAAGGGCAGGAGGCCTCCTGAATCATAATGGCCATGACCCGCTGTCCCCTGCATGCTTTTTGGGGGTGTTTTGTTTGGGTCTCTCCAGCCCTAACTCTACTTTGCCAGAGAATATGATCCTGCAAAGCTTGAGGGGGTATGGCTCTGGGCCATGCCTTGAGCAATCTTAATACTTTATGAAACTGATTTCTATTTTCCCTTTCAATGACCTGAAGAACTCTTACTTACATCATTTTAGGATTAATTATGAGTTTCAAGGCAATGTCCAAGTAAGCTGATATGCTGTCTCTCAAACTTAATATGGAGAAATGAAGCTATTTTTCTTGGGTGGAATTATTAGTGGAACTATTACTTTTTTGTACTGTTAATTTTTCATCACAAAATAATGAATGGTACCAACAAAATAGTATGGTATAAACCTTCTGGAGATTAAAATTAGTTTTAAGGAATCTGAGTAAGATTTAGGACAACATGTATCACTAAATCTTTGATTCAGCAATCAGAATAGTTTATTTTGGAACAAATTGTATTTCAGAAGTACTTTGTTATTCTCTAATTCGAGAGAGATTCTCATCCTATCAAAAGAGAACAAATCCACTCTGACCACCATCTTGGATCCTGTGGAAGGAAGCCTGTCAGAAACAGGGCTTCTAAAAAGGTAGCTATGGTGCCCTGGTCAGTAGTGCAGTGGATAGAGCACTGGGGTCACTGGCTTCACCCACAAAGTCACCAATTCAGGCCCCAGTCAAGGCACATATGAGAATAAACCAATGGCACAACTAAGGGGAACAACAAGTTGATGCTTCTCTCTCTCTCCCTCTCCCCACCTCCCTCTATCCTCCTTCCTCTCTCTCAAAAATAAAATAAAATAAAATAAAATAAAATAAAATAAAATAAAATAAAATAAAATAAAATAAAATAAAATAAAATAAAATAAAATAAAATGTGATAGCTATGTTGGGGAGGCTGTGACCAAGGCCATTTTTGCTGGCTATCATCAAGGTTTCCAGAACCAGAGGGAGAATACAACATCTGACTCCATGTCCCTAGTGGTCACTGAGGAGCTCTGCTTCACTCCCCATGGGGCTTCCTGTGGGGTGTCAGTTGTGTCCTTTCTTTTCTTTTATTTTTTTGGTGGGCCATTACCTTTATTTTTTTTCCCATTACACTATAATTTTTAAAATTAATTTTAATGGGGTGACGTTGATAAATCAGGGTACATATGTTCAGAGAAAAATCTCTAGGTTATTTTGACATTTGATTATGCTGCATTCCCATCACCCAAAGTCCAATTGTCTTCCGTCACCTTCTAACTGGTTTTCTTTGTGCCGCTCCCCTCCCCCAAACTCCTCCCTCTCCTCCTCCCCACCCCATAACCCCCACACTCTTGTCCATGTCTCTGAGTCTCATTTTTATGTCCCACTTATGTATGGAATCATATAGTTCTTAGTTTTTTCTGATTTACTTATTTGGCTCAGTATAATGTTATCAAGGTCCATCTATGTTGTTGTAAATGATCCAATGTCATCATTTCTTATGGCTGAGTAGTATTCCATAGTATATATGTACCAAAACTTTTTAATCCACTCATCCACTGACGGACACTTGGGCTGTTTCCAGCTCTTCGCTATTGTGAGCAATGCTGCCATAAACATGGGGGTGTATTTCTTCTTCTCAAACAGTACTATGGTGTTCTTGGGGTATATTCCTAAAAGTGGTATAGCTGGGTCAAAAGGCAGTTTGATTTTTAATTTCTTGAGAAATCTCGATACTGTTTTCTACAGTGGCTACACCAGTCTGCATTCCCACCAGCAGTGCAGGAGGGTTCCCTTTCCTCCACATCCTTGCCAGCACTTATTCTGTGTTGTTTTGTTGATGAGCGCCATTCTAACTGGTGTGAGGTGATATCTCATTGTGGTTTTAATTTGCATTTCTCTAATGATTAGTGATGTTGAGCATTTTTTCATATGCCAATTGGCCATCCGTATGTCCTCTTTGGAGGAGTGTCTATTCATTTCTTTTGCCCATTTTTGGATTGGATTGTTTGTCTTCCTGGTGTTGAGTTTTGCAAGTTCTTTATAAATTATGGTTATTAACCCCTTATCAGATGTATTGTCAAATATATTCTCCCATTGTGTAGTTTGTCTTTTTATTCTGTTCTTATTGTCCTTAGCTGTGCAGAAGCTTTTTAGTTTGATATAGTCCCATTTGTTTACCTTGTCTTTTATTTCACTTGCCCGTGGAGATAAATTGGCAAATATATTGCTGTGAGAGATCTCGGAGAGCTTACTGCCTATGTTTTGTTCTAAGATGCTTATGGTTTTATGGCTTACATTTAAGTCTTTTATCCATTTTGAGTTTATTTTGGTGAATGCTGTAAGTTGGTGGTCTAGTTTCATTTTTTTGCAGGTAGCTGTCCAATTTTTTTAACACCATTTATTAAAGGGCTGTCTTTACTCCATTGTATTTCCTTACCTCCTTTGTCAAATATCAGTTGTCCATAGAACTGTGGGTTTATTTCTGGGTTCTCTGTTCTGTTCCATTGATCTATATGCCTGTTCTTATGCCAGTACCAGATGTTTGAGTACAATAGCCTTGTAGTATAACTTAATATCAGGAAGTGTGATACCTCCCCCTTTATTCTTCCTCTTCAAGATTGCTGAGGCTATTCGTGTTCTCTTTTGGTTCCATATAAATTTTTGGAATATGTGTTCTATATCTTTGAAGTAAGCCATTGGTATTTTAATCGATATTGCATTCAATTTATAAATTGCTTTGGGTAATATAGACATTTTAATGATGTTTATTATTCCTAACCATGAGCATGGTATATGGTTCCACTTGTTTGTATCTTCCCTGATTTCTTTTATCAATGTTTTATAATTTTCTGAGTACAAGTCTTTAATCTCCCTGGTTAAATTTATTCCTAGGTACTTAATTTTTTTGGTTTCAGTGGTAAAGGGGATGTTTCCTTAATTTCTCTTTCTGACAGTTTATTGTTAGTGTATAAAAATGCTTCTGATTTCTAAATATAAAATTTATATCCTGCCACCTTGCTGAATTCATTTATCAGGTCTAGTATATTTTTGACTGAGACTTTAGGGTTTTCTATATACAATATCATATCATCTGCAAATCATGATAGTTTTACTTCTTTTCCAACTTGGATGCCTTTTATTTCTTTTTCTTGTCTGAGTGCTATGGCTAGGACTTCCAGAACTATGTTGAATAAGAGTGGTGAAAGGGGGCACCCCTGCCTTGTTCCAGATCTTAAGGGAATTGCTTTTAATTTTTGCCCAATGAGTATGATGTTGGCTGTGGGTTTGTCATAGATGGCCTTTATCATGTTGAGGTATGTTCCCTGTATTCCCACTTTGCTGAGAGTTTTGATCATGAATGGGTGTTGGATTTTATCAAATGCTTTTTTCTGCATCTATTGAAATTATCATGTGGGTTTTTTTCTTCCTTTGGTTTATGTGATGAATCACATAACAATCAATCACTTTGATTAATTTGCAAATATTGTACCAGCCTTGCTTCCCAAGAATAAATCCCACTTGATCATGTGTATGATTTTTTTCATATATTGCTGGATTCGGTATGCTAATATTTTGTTGATGATTTTAGCATTTAAATTTATCAGGAATATTGGCCTATAATTTTATTTCTTTGTGTTGTCTTTGCCTGATTTTGGAATCAGAATTATACTTGCCTCATAAAAGGAGCTTGGAAGTCTTCCTTCATCTTAAATTTTTTGAAATAGCTTGAGAAGGATAGGAGTTAGTTCTCTGAATATTTGGTAAAATTCATTTGTGAAGCCATTAGACCCAGGACTTTTCTTTGTTGGGAGTTTTTTGA
This sequence comes from Saccopteryx bilineata, assembly GCF_036850765.1. Lineage (NCBI taxonomy): Eukaryota > Metazoa > Chordata > Mammalia > Chiroptera > Emballonuridae > Saccopteryx > Saccopteryx bilineata. The sequence goes on from NC_089491.1 coordinate 197,484,732, forward strand.
TAACTGTTTCAATCTCACTGGTTTTAATTGGTCTGTTTAGGATTTTTGATTCTTCCAGATTAATTTTTGGAAGATTATATGTTTCAAGGAATTTGTCCATTTCATCTAGGTTGTCTAGTTTTTTGCCATACAGTTCTTCATAGTATTTTCTTACAATCCTTTGTATTTCTGTTGTGTCAGTTGTTATTTCTCCTCCCTCATTTCTAATTTTATTTATTTGAGTCCTCTCTCTCTTTTTCTTGGTGAGTCTCGTTAAAGATTCATTGATCTTGTTTACCTTTTCAAAGAACCAGCTCCTAGTTTCATTGATCCTCTGTATTGTTTCTTTAGCCTCTATGTCATTTATTTCTGCTCTGATCTTTATTATTTCCTTCCTTCTACTAGCTCTGGGCTTTACTTGCTGTTCTTTTTCTAGTTCTTTTAGATGCAGGGTCAAGTTGTTTATTTGAGCTTTTTCTAGCTTCTTGAGGTATGCCTGTAATGCTATGAACTTCCCTCCCAGAACTGCTTTTGCTGTGTCCCATAAATTTTGAGTTGATGTATACTCGTTATAATTTGTTTCTAGAAATTTTTTAATTTCTTCTTTGATCTCGTTGTTTACCCATTCATTATTTAATAACATGCTGTTTAGTTTCCAAGTGTTTGAGTCTTTTCCCATTTTTCTGTTGTGGTTGATTTCTAGTTTCATGCCATTGTGATCAGAGAAAGTGCTCGATATGATTTCAATCTTCTTAAATTTGTTGAGACCACTTTTGTGCCCTAAGATGTGGTCTATCCTAGATAATGTACCATGAGCACTTGAAAAATATATATATTCTGCTGCTTTAGGGTGAAAGGTTCTGAAGATATCTATTAAACCAAGTTGATCTAGTATGTCCTTTAAGTCTGCTGTTTCTTTGTTAATTTTCTTTCTTGAGGATCTATCTAGTGATGTTAGTGGGGTATTGAAATCCCCTACTATTATAGTATTGCTGTTGATCTCGACCTTTAAATCTATAAAAGTCTGCTTTACATATTTAGGTGCTCCTATATTAGGTGTGTAGATATTTATAATGGTTATATCTTCCTGTTGGTTTGCTCCCTTTATCATTATGTAATAACCTTCTTTATCTCTTACGATAGTCTTTGTTTTAAAGTCCATTTTGTCTGATATAAGTATTGCTACCCCTGCTTTTTTTTCATTTCCATTTATATGAAATATTTTTTTCCATCCTTTTATCTTCAGTCTATGTGCATCTTGTTTTAAAGTGTGTCTCTTATAGACAGCATATGTATGGGTCCTGTTTTCTTATCCATGCAGCTACCCTGTGTCTTTTGATCGGATCATTTAATCCATTTATATATAAGGTTATTATTGATACATAATTATTTATTGCCATTTTATTCTTTAAAACTGTATTCCTCTTTTGCTATATTCTTTTTTTCCTTTGATCTGTTTACAACAGGCCCCTTAGTATTTCTTGCAGTGTTGGTTTAGTTGTAGTGAATTCCTTGAGTTTTTGTCTAGGAAGCTTTTTATTTCTCCTTCAATTTGAATTCTTTTTTAATTTATTCATTTTAGAGAGGAGAGGGAGAGACCGAGGGAGAGAGAGAGGAGAGACAGAGAGAGAGAAGGGGGGAGGAGCTGGAAGCATCAACTCCCATATGTGCCTTGACCAGGCAAGCCCAGGGTTTCGAACTGGCGACCTCAGCATTTCCACATCGACGCTTTATCCACTGCGCCACCACAGGTCAGGCCTCCTTCCATTTTAAATGATAGCCTTGCTGGATAAAGTAGTCTTCATTGTAGGCTCTTGTTCTGCATTACTTTGAATATTTCTTGCCATTCCCTTCTGGCCTCAAGTGTTTCTGTTGAGAAGTCGAAAGTCATCCTTATGGGGGCTCCTCTGTAGGTGATAGTCTTTTTTTTCTCTAGCAGGCTTTTAATATTTTCTCTTTATCACTTAGCTTTGGTATTTTAATTGTGATGTGTCTTGGTGTAGATTTTTTTGGGTTTCTCTTTAATGGAGTTCTCTGTGCTTCTTGAACTTGTGAGATGTTTTCCTGCCTTAATTGAGGGAAGTTTCGGCTATGATATGTTTGAACAAAGTCTTTATCCCTTGTTCTTTCTCTTCTTCAGGAACCCCTATGATGCAGATGTTATTTCTCTTCATGTTGTCACAGAGCTCTCTAAGAGTTTCCTCAGACATTTTGAGTCTCTTTTCTTTTTTCTGCTCTGCTTCTGTGCCTTTATTTATCTTGTCCTCTAACTCACTGATTTGATTCTCAGCTTCATCCATCCTGTTATTAATTTCTTCCATTGTGTTCTTCATTTCTGATATTGTATTTGTCATTTCTAACTGATTCTTTTTTATTATTTTAATGTCCTTTTTTATATTTGCTATCTCTTTATTTAGGTGTTCATAATTACTATCTATTGTTGTTCTAATATCTTTGAGCATCCTAACAATCATTATTTTAAACTCTGCATCTGGTTATTTGGTTATATCTGACTCATTCAGGACCTTTTCTGGGGATTTCTCTTGATTCATTTGTGTTGCATTTTTCTTCTTTCTCATTTTGTCTGTGTAAAAGAAGATTTTGGCCACTGGAGTCCACTAGGTGTGTCCTCTGTGTTCCCTAGGTGTGGTCTGTGTGTAGGCCCACCACCCCCTCTGCTGTTGCTGCCTAGGGCATTCAGGTATGGGCATTGCCAGTGCCTGTCCACTGGGGCTGTTGCTGTTGTTTCTGCCTCTCCTTCTCAGGAGTGGCTGTGATCACGTGCTCAGGTATACAAGCTTCAGTGGACTTGGCCTTTGCCCCACCCCTGCGGGTGGTGTTATGCTTGGCCCTGAGGGCAGTGGTGAGCACCTTTGCTCAGCTGCAGGTCTCTGCCTGATTCTGTTCTTTCCCCTCTCCCTTGCAGGAGAAGCTCGCTCGTGGGACGGCTGCAAACCTTGGCTCCACAGGCTGGGTGGGACTGCATGCCCATGCTCAGTAGTGGCACTCTGCCTTTTCTTGGCTTTTGGCTCCACCCTTGTGGGAGGAGCCAGCTTCCAAGTCAGGCCACAAGCCTCGGTTCTGCGGGCAGAGCAGGGCTGTTCTCCTGTGCCCTTGCTCAAGGGCGGGTCTCTGTCCCTTTCAGGGTTCCTGCCCTTCCTTCGCAGGCTGGATTGCAGGCAGCCCACAACTGGGCTTGACCACTTTTGCATGTCCCTTCCTCCCCAGCCAGGCAAGACCGAGCTCACACCTGGGCCTCAGTGGTGTCCAGCTGGCTTCCGCCCTTGCTGACAGAACTGTGCTTCTGCATCCTGCTGTCACCCACCCTCGGGCGGGCCCTCAGCCATGTGGGTGGGGGCGCTGCTGTTCAGACCCTAACACTCACTACTGTAGTCCTGAAAGCTCTCTCCTTCTAAGCGACTCTGCTCTGAATGCTGTGGGAGAGCTTGTTTGGCTGCTGTCCTGCTTCCCTTTGCTGGTATTGCTGTTTCCAGGGGAAATATTCACTTCAAGTTTGGAAAGTGACTTAGCCCAGGGATTAGGGTGGCTGTCTCTCAAAATGTTTCTCCCTGAGCCTCCTAGATTACACTCTCTTCCTGCTACTCCGGTCCTCTCCTCTCTCCCTGTCCCCCAGAGCCCCAGGTGAGTGGTTGTGAGAGAGGTTTTCTGCGCAGTCCCCTTAAGAAGAATTCTGTGTCTGAGAAATCAGTCTCTTTCTCACAAACAATATCCTGTCTTGTTTCCAGCTAAATACTGTCTATACCCTTCTTCTAGGCTCTGGGGCTGCAGGCTGGGGCTTTGTTCCTGGGACTCAGGACCCTGACCTCTCTGTTAAACTCAGTTCCTGCCACATGAGTCTCTCTGGCTGCCGTTCACTCCAGGGAGCTGGGCATCCCTCTCTGCGTTTCTGCTTTTCCTACCAGTCTCAGTGTGCCTTCAGTGTTCCTTGGTTGAAGAGTCCTCTTAGTTTAGTCCAAAGTTGTTTTTTCCAGATGATGGTTCTTAAAATTAGTTTGTAATCCACTTTGGTTCTGGGAGGTGGAAGTTGGTATGTCTGCCTACTCCATTGCCATCTTGTCTCCCCTGGGCAATTACAGTTAATCCTCAGTAGTGTCCTTTCTAAGGTGTCCTTCTGGTAGAACCAAGAGCCATTCTTGAAAATAAAACTAATCAGATAAAAATGTTAAGCAGTTTGAGGTCAGGACAGTGACAGTAGGTCATGAATTTTATAAAGAATTGTTAAAAAAACTGCCTTCTGCAAGTTGAAGACCCAGGAAATTGTGTGTGTGTGCATGTGTGTGGCTTTGCTGCCCACAGACCCTTTGGGGGAATGAGCCACAGCAGCAAGCCATGCTAATAGCTTGAGCAGAGATAACAGACCCTGTCCTGTTCAGCACTGCGGTCAGTTTTGGATGGGCATATTTACTCAGAAAAGTGTCAGTAGAACCACCTCATACCCTTCAGGATGGTACTATCAGAAAATAACAACAAGAAGCGTGGCAACGATGTGGAGAAATTGAAACCCTTGTGCACTTAAAAAAATTTTTTTTAATGTGTGACAGAAATGGTGAGAAAGACAGAGAGTAGGACAGGTAGGGACAGACAGGAAGGGAGAGAGATGAGAAGCATCAATTCTTCATAGCAACAACTTAATTGTTCATTGACTGCTTTCTCATATGTGCCTTGACTGGGGGCTACAGCAGAGAGCTAGTGACCCCTTGCTCAAGTCAGTGACCTCGGGCTCAAGCCAACAATCTTGTGCTTGAGCCAGCAACCATGAGGTCATGTCAATGATCTTATGCTCAAGCCAGCAACCCTGTACTCAAGCTATTGAGCCCACACTCAAGCTGGTGAGCCCACGCTTATGCCATATGAGTCTGCACTCAAGCCGTTGATGTCAGGTTTTGAACCTGAGTCTCTGCATCCCAGTCCAATGCTTTATCCACTGCACCACCACTTGGTCAGGCAAAACCCTTCTCCACTGTTGGTGGGGACATAAATGGTACAGCTGCTGTGGAAAACAGCATATTGATTCCTTTAAAAATTAAAAATAAAATGACCATATGACCTTGAAATTTCCTGTGTTGGTATATAACCAAAAGAACCAAAAGCAGGGTCTCAAAGAGACACACCCACATTCATAACAGCATTATTCACAATAACTAAGAAGTAGAAGCAATCCAGTGTCCCTCAATGGATAAATGTATAAGCTAAATGTGGTATATACATATGGACATCAGAAGTAAGGTTTTTATTTTTCATTCATGTGAAAATATTTATAGAGAAACTATTCTATGCCAGTCTTGTTCTGGACACATGTAATTAGAGCAGTGGTGGTGCAGTGGATAGAGTGTTGACCTGAAATGCTAAGGTCCCAGGTTTGAAACCCTGAGGTTGCCAGCTTCGGCACTGGCTCCTTGGTTTGTGTGCAGGCTTATGAACTTGAGCGCAGGGTTGCCAGCTTGAGCTACAAAACATCTATATGATCCCACAGCTGGCTGGAGCACAAGGTCACTGGTTTAAAACCCAAGGTCACTGGCTGGAGCAAGGGGTTGCTGCCTCCCCCCCACCCCCTATCAGGGCTTGTACAAGGAGCAATCAATGAACAACTAAAGTGAAGCAACTACAAGCTGATACTTCTCACTCTGTCTCATCTTTCTCTCTCTCAAAATTCATTAAAAAAAAAGATTGTACTTCTCTTATAGCTATTTTATTTCCCAAAGTCAGGGACATTTAAATTGCCATGGGCATCCATTTTGCTAAAAAGAAATATTTACAAAACTGGAAGAGTACTGAACCCCCTGGTATCTTTACAAGAATAAATCAAAGCAAAGCAGCCAGAGCTAAAGAAATGCATTTGGACCCTGGCCAGTTACTTCAGTCAGAGTGTCGTTCTGAATCACCTAGGTTGTGAGTTTGATCCCTGATCAGAGCACATACAGAAAGAGAAAAATGAGCACATGATGAAGTGAAACAACAAATAAATGCTTCTCTCTCTCACTCCCTCACTCTCTCTGTCTCTCTAAAATCAATACAACAAATGAAATGCATTTGGTGAGTGTGAGGTCGGTTGGCAATGGGGGAAGGTCACGTAAGGAACCAGACCCGGGAACTTTGGCTGGAACCGCCCACACCCATGCGCGCCAAAAGAAACTTCCCAGGAGTCCTTTGGAAAAGAGCGACTGTCTGTCAGCCAATGAAATTTTGCCATGTCATATTAGCTCGACCGCCCTAACAACCTTTTAAATTTCCCCCACGCAGTTTCCCCCTTGTGGCTTCTCTGGCCCCATCCCTGGACCAGAGAACCTCGTTGGGCTGGATGTGCTATACTAAATAAAGCTTTTCCTTATCCACACTTCATGGCTAAGTCCTTCCTTCTTTCTTAGCAGGGAAAATACTTTACATTTGGTGCCAAAATCTGGGAGGAGCTTAAAGCCCACTGGGGTCACTCCTCTCCCCTTCCCTTCCGAGGAAGAACCAGGATCTCTGACTTTCCACCCACTTCGGCACATGGTGCAGTAAGTCTCCTGCCTTCAGCCTCCCTTCTGCCGAGACTTCCTGTCCATAATCGCAGCTGCATCAGGGACCTCTTATCTGTTCTGAGTGAGTGTGTGCCCATGGACACGTCCCGGTAACTCCCACTCTACCTAGCCATTCGGTGGCCAGAGCTTGAGTTGCAGGATGCCAATTCTCAACTCTGACCACTCCAAGAACTGAGGATGGCCATAGAGGCACAGGAATCTAATCTTGATCCAAAAACACTCCTGGAGTGCTTTATCTGAAATCTTTCCCTTTCTAAAGAAGAAGAAACTGTTTTTCTCCACTGTGGCCAGGCCACAGAGCCCACTGGATAATTGGACCAGAAGACCTTCTGAAGGGACTTTCAATTTTAACATCCTCACCAATTTATCTATCGCCGCCAGAAGAACTGGGAACTGGTTGGAGATCCCTTACATTCAGGGTTTCTAGTATTTGTGCTCTCATCCTAATCTCTGTGCCACCTGCTACAGGGTGCAGGCCCTTTTTGGCCATGGAAACGTCACCTAAACTCTCCACTCTTGATCTTTCCTTCTTAGCCAACCCCCAACTCTCTTCCCCTCCTGCACGCTCCCTCCATACTATCAGGCTCCTCCCCTCCCTTTGCGAATCCTGGTTCTCATTCACCTGCAAATACTAGTCCCTCCTTCTCCTTCCCTGCTGGCCAGAGGCTCCTCCCTTCTCCATGGTGGTATTAAGCCTCTCCTCCGTCAGGCCCTCCTCTGCAGGGCATTGGCCCTCATGCCAGTTTTCAAGGTTCCTGTCTCCACGACCCAACCCTGATCTTCTTGCAGGAAGGCCTGGCCTTGTCCTGCCTCGGGCTCCAGTGTTTCCAACCAGATCTGGGTGCCTGGCTCTCCAGGAGCCTCCCTCCTCTTATTCTCACCCCAAACCCCTATCTAAGACCTGATAAACATGGCATTTAAAGTTTTTAATGGTCACAGCTAGTAGGGAAAAGCCAATGCAACTCGCCAGGCCCACATGCAGTAGAAGGTAACACTCCAAACCCAGGCTCTTGTGGCAGCCCTGAGGCCAGCAGAGCATCAGGAGCAAGGCATAGGATGTGCCCAACCCAAGTCTGGGCTGCAAAGAGGTACCCCACCAGGAGCTTGCTTTAAATGTGGCAAGTAGGGTCACTGGTCCCAGCTGGGCCCCTGACCATGGCTGCCCACTAAGCCCTGCCCTAATTGCAAGCAGCCCAGTCACTGGCGGAGTGATTGCTTCTTTTGAGCAACAGGCTTTTCTTCAGTGCCTCTATGTGGAAGACAAGCCACCCAAATGGGAGGCCAAGCCACCCAGGTGGGCCCATTGCTAGAACCCCTAGGTCTCATGGACAACTGACATGGCCCAGACTCAGAGACCCCCATCACCCTTGCCAGGTAGCAGGTAAGTCCATGTCATTTCTTGTGGACATGGGGGCTACCTTCTCTGTTTTGCCATCACACTCTGGACCTCTAGTTCCCTCACAGGTCTCGGTTATAGGAGTGAATGGGACCCCTTCTTTTCTCCTTCACATGCCACTCCTGACATGCAGTTTGGACAGAATCCTCTTCTGCACTCATTCTTAGTTATGCCATCATGCCCTGTACCCCTCCTGGGTTGGGACATTCTACAGTCTCAGAACCACTATCCAGCTGACATCTTCCTCACTACCAAGGGCTCCCCCATAAGCAATACTACCTTCATTTCTAACCATGTCTCTCACCTCAAGCTTGCCCCCATGCAGGACTGCTGGCAGTCAGAACCACTGGGCCCTACCCATCTCCGGCTCACTAAAAGTTTGGGCCCTGCAGACCCTCCTGTTGCTCCTGTGCCTCCCACCAGAAACCTGCATCCAGAGTGAGCTAAAGCAGGAAGCAATGCTGTTCCATGAGACTGGCCCAATGGAGAAAGCATCAGTGTCCTTCACCATCTGCAAGAGAAACTGCACAAGGCCCTCTCCTTCTACAACCTGCTTAACTCCTGATGGCAGCCATCCATCCTCACCTGGGCTGCCCCTGTCCTGAGTCCTCTTCTAATTATCAGCATATTACTCATATTTACTCCTCTTTTTAAAAAATTCTTACAAGACTGCATCCATGAAATTTCTCAAGTCATGGTCAAACAGATGTTCCTTGCTACTCCCCTCAAAGCCACCACCTTCTGACCTTTCCTTCCCATGGCGCCCCTAACCAGCAGGAAGTAGCCAGATGAATAGCAGTGCCCCTATCTAACATAAAAGGTCTGAATGTGAGGTTGGTGGGCAATGGAGAAAGGTTACGTGAGGAATCATACTCGATAACTTTGGCTGGAACCGCCCACACCCATGCTCCAAAAAACTTCCCAGGAGTCCTTTGGAAAAGAGCGACTGTCAGCCAATGAAATTTCGCCACATCATATTAGCTCCACTGCACTAATGACCCTTTAAGTTTTCCCCACACGATTTTCTCCTTGTGACTTCTCTGGCCCCTGTCCCCCGGACCAGAGAACCTCATCAGGCAGGATGCGCTGTACTAAATAAAGCTTTTCCTTATCCACACTTTGTGGTTACGTCCTTCCTTCTTCCTCGGTGGGGAAAATACCTTACAGTGAGGACTCTATATTTGGAAGTCTGAACAATTTCTGAATGAGACTAAAAATTCTCCTCCAGTAGGGTATTTCTCCTAGAACAAATGAGTCCCTGTAGAGCCAGTAGCCACAGCCACCATCACAGCTGTCTGGCCCATACAGGTTTGTATTTGATTCGGACAGACAGACTGTAATGAAATAATGGAGCCAAGAATTGGTGGGCCATTAGCTTTAATTCTAGCTTGCACCCAGCAGGCAAGAAATACACAGTGGGAAAATACTTCTCTTTCCATTCAGTGCTCACAAAGCTACTGACTTATCCAAGTTTTCCTAGAATCTAAGGTTTCTACCTCACCAGCCTTATTCACCTCTGTTTCCCATCTCCTTCTCTCTGCACAAACTGGCTTCTCCTTCAGCACTCCACCATCTTGGCTGCTTCTCCTCTCCTCCATGTGGCCGTTCTCTGCTCTTCTCTAGTATGGGCTCCTCTGCCCCATTTTATAGTGTAGAAATCAAAACCTTAAATCCAATATACAAACAAGGAAGTCTCTGATACAAAGTTACTTATCTGAGGCATGACTGGATTCCTCATGAGAGTGCACCACCCCCTATCATGCAACAGTCAAGGGTGTGGGGAAAAGCTTAGTCTTAAAACTAAGCCTTAGCTATAATGACCCTGCTTGCTTACAGCCTGTCTCCCACACCAAATGCAAACTGTAAGCGAGCAAACATATATCATATTTACAAACTTATTTGATGAACAATACCCCTAGTCAAGAACAACTGAGGAAGGGACTCCTCTGATATAAATTGGTGGGGCCAGTAGTAGACCTCATGGATTCCTGAGGCTACAGTGTTGCAGGAGACTAAAACCTTGGAGAATTGACACTCAGATAACCATAAGAGAAAAAAGAGAATTTATTTATAAAAGCCAGTGAAGTACATGGGGCTATAGCTCCAAAGACATGTGCTCCCCAAAATTAGATTTCTTATATCTTATATACCCTTTACAGAACTTAAGTTTACATTTATGGGTATCATGATTCCCTTGTCATTAGTTACTTGATTTCAGGATGGGAGGGGGCTTACAGGATGCCAGAGGATAATCATTTGTAAACCACCCATTAAGGAGAAAGAAAGGGGAGAGGAAAGGGTTACTCAAGTCTCCCTCTCCCCCCATATTCCTGGCTGTTCTATCTTGTTTCACTCAGGTGTGGAGAAGGGAGGGGGTCCAAGCCTCCTTCCTCCTTCTATTCAAAACCTTCTAAGTATGAAAACCTCTTTATCTACATTATAACAGCCCTTTCTAAGCAGGAATATTATCGGCCATCTTGAGATTTTGTAAATTACACAAAAAAATCATATTTACAAACTCTCCCTGAATGCGTGACCTAAATTATAAAATATCCTTGAGGCCTGACCTGTGGTGGTGACCTGGAAATGCTGAGGTTGCCGGTTCGAAACCCTGGGCTTGCCTGGTCAAGGCACATATGGAGTTGATGCTTCCTGCTCCTCCCCCTTCTCTCTCTCTCTCTCTCTTTCTCTCTCTCTCTCTCCTTTCTAAAATTAATAAATAAAATAAAAACAAAAATTAAAAAAAATTAAAAATATATCCTTGAAGCCTCTTATTTAAAGGGGGGTCTTCTTCCTCATTCTCCCTTTTGAGACCTCCAGATCCTTATCATACTGGAGAGAGTCTCACCTTCTTCATTTGGCTAAGTAATATTGCCCTATGACAGCATACTTTAAAATTTGTTGGTTGTCATCAGAGGGGTGGGGGTTGTTACATTTGGCCTAGCCCTAGTGGGAGCTGGTTCCTTGGCTTCCCTCAGCTATTTGTCCCCCATCATAGTTCCCCCACATACATAGCAAAAGGTGACATTTAGGGAATAGGCCATTCCCTGGCATTCATAGATACACAGTTCACAGACCTCTGCCCTAGTTTTCCTCCCTCCCAAGGGTCCATTTGAAAGGAGTGCCCCAATGAAATTCCTCAAACTTCCGCCATGCATGGAGCAGCCAGCTCCCAATATGTGGCTGGAACAGGGCGTGTTGTCCTTCTCAGGGTCAACTTACAAAGATTGGTAGGGTCAAGTCTCTGCTGTCCATGAGGGCATTTCTGCTGGGGCTGCATGCTTCAGCCAGCTGTGATAAATCCAAGTGGATATGCCTTCTACCTTGGCAGCAGCGGGATTGGTCAGGATCACAGTGTAGGGTCTCCTCCACCTGGTTCAGAGCAGAGCTGTATTTCAACCCTTGACCCACACTTGGTTTCCTGGAGAAAAAAAAATGCGCAGGGGCAAACTGATTGGAGCCCTATTCAGTTCCCACTTGGATATGGTACTGGCCACCTGGCCTAAAGCTTCTAATTGTCTATGTAGTTCTGTCTCTCTTAATTCTTGGGGAGTCCATGGCAAATTACATAATACCGGAGGAGACCTATTGTATAATACCTCATAAGGTGAATACTCAGTGTTCTTGAAGGGAGTGCACCAAATCTTAAACAATATTAAAAGCAAAGCTTGCACCCACTTAAGACCTGTTTCTTGATATAATTTGCTAAGCCTTAACTTTAGAGTCCTATTCATGTGTTCCATCTTTCCTGAGCTCTGAGGTCTGTATGCTGTGTGAAGCTTCCAGGTGATGTCCAATGCTTGAGCCGTTCTTTGTACTACCTTAGCCACAAAGGCTGGGCCATTGTAGGAACCTATCTGGAGTTGCAGCTCAAACCTAGGAATAATTTCTCTAAGCAATGCTCTTGTTACTTCTCTAGCCTTTGCAGTCTGGGTGGGGTAGGTCTCTATTCATCCTGAGTAGGTGCATACTAACATCAACAGGTACTGGTAATCTTGACTTCTGGGCTTCTAAGAGAGGTCCACCTGTATATCCTCCAATAGGGCTGCCCTGTAGGACTGGACACCTGGGGGCAGTGAAGCCCTTTGTAATGCCAGTAGCCACAGCCACCATCACAGCTGCCTAGCCCATGCAGGTTTGCATTGGATTCGGACAGTCAGTAAAGAAACAATGGATCCAAAAACTGGTGGGCCATCATCTTTAATCCTAGCTTGCACCCAGCGGGCAAGTAAAAACACACACTGGGCTCCAAAACCCACTCACGTTCAGTGCTCACAAAGCTACTGACTTATCCGAGTTTCCTAGAATCAAAGGTTTCTAGCTCACCAGACTTATTTACCTCTGTTCTCCATCTCCTTCCTTCTCCCTGCACAAACTCTGCACAAACTGGCTTCTCACTTAGCACTCCACCATCTTGGCTGCTTTTCCTGGCCTCCTCCATGTGGCCTCTCTCTGCTCTCTGCTCTGTTCTCTCCTCTAATGATAATATCAGGAACTGAGAGCAAGTTCCCGTTCTGCACCCATTTTATAGAGTAGAAATCAAAACCTTTAATCCAATATACAAAATAGGGAAGTCTCTAATACAAAGTCACTTATCTGGGGCATGATGGGATTGCACCACCCCACATCAAAAAGGGTGGGAAAGGCTTAGTCCTAAAACCAAACCCCAGGCTACAAGGATCCTGCTTGCCCACAGCCCGCCCCCTACACACATTAATATCACCTGGGCGACAGGCTTCCATGTGGTCAGTGCCATCTTTAACAAAGTGAGCATATTATATTTTATCTGCCCAACACCCTTGTTTTGCATTATTCAGATAGCAGGTTGAACAATGCAGGCTGACTTTCTTGGCTATGGAAGCCAAGAGAGGGATATAGAAATATCTCCTTAGCAGTTTTTCTGTCTTTTCCTATCCCAGATGGGTGGCAGCATGCAAAGCCTGGACTACTGCTGGCACCTTCAGGTGAGGAATGACAACTCTACCATGTGGTAGTTGTATCCAGCTGTCTTTTACTTCTTTAGCTCCTTCTGTCTCTATCCACTTTTTCTCTCCCTCGGAATATCTGGGTGCAAGTTCTGGGGCCCACGGAATGAGAGGGGCTAGAGTACCCTTGTGGTATGGCAGGGTAGAAGCCCACTTTGCCTCTACATCTGCTCTGGCATTTCCCTGGGCTTCTACCATTCCTCCCTGCTGGTGTCCTCAGCAGTGGATCACTGCTACTTGTTTTGGCTTCCAGACTGCTTCCAGCAGCTGGAGAATTTCTCCTGGATATTTAAGATCTTTGCCCCCAGCAGTCAGGAGTCCTCTCTCTTTGTAAATTGCCCCATGTACTTGGAGAGTGAGAAAGGTAAGCTGGAAATCTGTATAGATATTCACCCTTTTCCTTTCACTGAGCTCTAAGGCTTGAGTCAGGGCAATCAGTTCTGTACTCTGAGCAGAAGTGCCTTGGGGTAGAGGCCACACCCTCTACAGTCTCTGTTGGAGTCACTACAGCATATCCTGCCTGCCTTTCTCCCCTTGAGTTGATGGAGCTGCTTCCATCTACATCCAGCTCCCAGTCAGACTCCCTTAGGGGCTGATCCAGTAAGTCCTGCTAGCCAGAGTATACTGAGTTAAGTACTTCCAAGCAACTGTGCTGCGCCTTTCCCTCATTCACTGGGAGCAGTGTTGCTGGATTTAAAGTGGTACACACCTCTATTACTAGTCTTGGGTTTTCATATAATAAACTCTAGTACTTAGTGAGGCGGGCATTAGTGAGCCACTGATGTCCTATGACATTCATCAGGGTCACTACTGCATGGGGCACCCACACTTTTAGGTCTTGTCCTAAAATTAGTTTGTCTGCCTCTTGTACCAGCATGGCAGTGGCTTCTAGGGCTTTTAAGATGGTGGACAGCCCTGTGCAACCACTTCCAGTTGCTTGGAGAGTTAGGCTACCGGTCTAGGCCATGACCCAAAATACTGAGTTAATATACTTACTGCTGTCTTGCTCCTCTCTGAGACATAACTCCTCTCCTAACCTAGCACAAAAGGCTTTGCCAGGTTAGGAAGTCCTAGTGCTGGGGCAACTTGTAACTCCTTTTTAAGAGTCCGAAAAGCACGGTTCTGTTCTGGCCCCCAGTCCATGGGCTCCTTTTCTTCCCCTTTTGTGACTTCATAGAGGGGCTTGGCCAATACTGCAAAGTTGGGGATCCACAAACAGCAGAATCCTACTGCACCCCGGAACTCTAACTTGTTTCTCGTGGTGAGGAGTGGGATGTTCTGAATGACCTGTTTTTATTCTACTCCTAGCCTCCTCTCCTCCTGCTGGAGAATGAATCCCAAGTATTTTACTTGCCTTTGGCAGATCTGAGCTTTCTTCTTTGATGTTGCATTCACCAAGCACAAGAACAAACGTCGGAGACTTTCAGGGGTTTAGATTTTACTTTATTGGCCAAGTTTAACCTGCGCAGGGATGAACTCTCAAGGTGTCCGGAGACACCGTACCCTCAAGGGGCTGCAAACAAGAGTCGTGCCTGGCACTTACAACTAGGTCCTTATATAGCCTAAGTGAGCAAGCATTATACAGAAGCTGATGTGGCAGTTAGCTATTCGCTAGGGAGGTCGCGTGCAGCATAACAACAGGGGAAGGGTTTAGCTTAGTGTAGAATTTCAAACATAAACTTCTGATAAGGGTCTCTAACCAATAGAATGCAGGATGTTTTCCCAGCTTTGTGCTGATCTCTTTGTTCTCAGCCTCACAGGGACCCTATCAGCCCTTCCCTGTTCCTGCTCCTTCAAGTGTTAAACTCTGGCAGCCACAGCACACCTCCCCGAACCTAACATTCGACACCTTATATCCATTCTCTAGATGACGTAGAAGCATGTTTGTTCCTCAAGTGCATCCTTGGAGAGTCTCATGACCTAGCAATGGATCATCCATGTACTGAAGGAGGACACACCCGATAAACTGTGCAGGAAACTTCTGGAGTTCCCAAGCAAGGGCCTCCCCAAAGATGGTGGGGGAGTTCTTGAACCCTTGTGGGAGTCTAGTCCAGGTGTACTGTGCCTTTGTCCATATGGGACAATGGGTCCTTCCATTGGAAGGCAAACAGCTCCCAGCTTTCAGGAGCCAGTCTTGTACTAAAGGCATCTTTTAAGTCCAAGCAGGTGAACCATGAGACAAGCAGGGAGGACGCTCAGGAAGGTGTAAGGATTTGGCACTGTTGGATGTAGAGTCACTGCTGCCTCGTTTACGACCCTTAAGTCCTTCACTGGCCGATAATCATTAGTCCCCGGTTTTCTGACAGAAAGCAAAGGAGTATTCCAGGGTGATTGACACTGTATAACTATTTTATACTCTTTAAGCCTCTGTAAATGCACCTGGATTCCTTCTAAGGCCCCCCTAGTTATCGGGTATTGTTTTTGGCTAACAGGCAGTGCCCCAGGCTTTAACTCTATCTGCACTGGCACTTGGTTTATTGCCAACCCTGGGGGATTTTCTTCAGCCCAGACTCCAGAATAGTTTTGAATTAGTTTTTGGCTCAGTGGCTGCCCAGATTCAGTGTCAAAAATCCTCCAGTCCTCCTCTCTAGGAACAGTTAGAGTTAAGACAAGCCTAGGCTTAGGTACCTGCAAGTCCAGCTGACCATTGTCAGCAAAGGATATAGTGGCTCTTAATTTGCTCAACAGATCACGTCCTAGCAATGGCACTGGACAGATGCATGACCTCATAACTTCCTATTGTACATTTATGGGGCAGACAGAATGCCTGCTCAGCTTATTTTCTGGTGACTCCTACACTCTCCACCCTAGAAAGTGACACTACTGGCCAAGTCACCACCGAGTGTTCAGCCCCTGTACCAATCAGGAAGTCTAGCTTCTGACCCCCTACTACCATGCAGACCATAGACTCAGTGGGGACCCCTGAGTCTATTCACCCTCAGTCCAAGAGGGACTCCCCAGCTATGTTGAACAGTGTGCCTTCCCCTTGGGAGATGGCTGGCTGGCATGCCTCCCCCTTGTCCTGACTGGGACATTCATCTTTCCAATGACTGGTTTCCCGGCAGATGGCACACTGATCACGTTGCAGGGGAGCTCTGCCTGACTGTGTTTTCTTGCCTTTGCCTGTGGTTCCTCCCATTTTCAAAACAAGGTTTTCCTTTTTCTCTTCTGTTGGAGGGCTGCTGCTATAAATTCCGCCTTTCTATGCATTTGGCATTCATCTTCCTTTCTGCTTGTAATCTCCCTGTTTACATAGACTTTATTGGCTACTTCTGTGAGTTGGGTTTGTTCATTCCCACAAAGCCTTCTAATTTCTGGAGTTTCCATTTTATATCTCCTGCACTCTGGCTTACAAAGGCCATATTAACCATTCTTTGGTTCTCTGGATTCTCTGGGTCAAAAGGGGTATACATTCTGCAGGTCTCACACAATCTCTCATAAAAGTCACCTGGACTTTAATCTTTTGCTGCAAAGCCTCTGCCACCTTTTGATATTAGTAGCCTTCTGGGCCCCTTTCCGCAGGCCTTGTAGGAAAGCCTCTCTACATCTCCTTAGCCATCCGAAGCCCTCCTCTTCATTTGGGTCCCACTTAGGATTCTCTCCTGGCATCTAGACCCTTGAAAATTCCTAGGGATTCTGGTGTTCCTCAGGAGCATTCTCCTCTAGCCATTTAGTTGTTGCTTGTGTGATAAGGTGCCAAAGAACTGTAAAAGTTAATATTGGTGTAAAGCCAATAGTCATGGCCACCATCACAGCTTCCTGGCCCATGCAGGTTTGCATTTGATTTGGACAGATGGTAATGAGACAACAAAGCCAAGAACTGGTGGGACATTAGCCTTAATCCTAGCTTGCACCCGGCGGGCAAGAAATACACACAGTGGGAAAACACTTCCCTTTCCATTCAGGGCTCCCAAAGCCACTGACTTATCTGAGTTTCCTAGAATCAAAGTTTTCTAGCTCACCAGCCTTATTCACCTGTATTCTCCATCTCCTTTCCCTGCACAAACTCTGCACTTACTGCACAAACTGGCTTCTCCTTCAGCACTCTGCCATCTTGGTTGCTTCTTCTCTCCTCCACGTGGCCTTTCTCTGCTCTCCCCCAGCATGGGCTTCTCTGCCCCATATTATAGTGTAGAAATCAAAACCTTTAATCCAATATACAAACAAGGAAGTCTCTGATACAAAGTCACTTATCTGAGGCATAATGGGATTCCTCATGAGAGTGCACCACCCCACATCATGCAATTAGTTAAGGATGTGGGGAAAAGCTTAGTCTTGAAACTAAGCCTTAGGATATAAGAATCCTGCCTGCTTACAGCATGTCTCCCACATCCAATGCAAACTATAAGCAAGCAAACCTATATATTATATTTACAAACTAATTTGACCAACAATTGACAACGCCATTTTATAGAGGAAAAGTCAGGTTTCTTGCCACCTCCTTTCTGTGGAGAATGGAGGGAGAAGAAAGTGGTAGCTTCCTGGTTTACAAGGACATACTATGCACTGAGATAAGAAATCCCCTTTTACTAAGAGGCTTAAAAGGCATTTTATGATTTAGGCCAAGCATTCAGAGAGATTTTATAAATGTGATTTTTATACTTGTGTATGATTTACACCAGCTCAAGATGGCCGATCACATTCCTTCTTAGGAAGGGCTGTTATATTGTAAATGGAGAGGTGTTTGTACTAGGTTTGAAAAGGAAGGAGGAAGGAGATTAGGACCTGCTCCCTTTCCCACACCAGTGAGCAAGAAGGTAAACAGCCAGGAATGTAGGAGAAGGAAAGGAGATTTGAGTAGCCCTTTTCTCTCCCTTTTCTTTCTCCTTAATGGGCGATTTACAAATGATTATCCTCTGGCATCCTGTAAACCCCCCCTCCAAAATCCTGAAATCCTGTGATTGACCTTTGTACCTCTGGACAAAGGGATCACGAGACCATTCCCCTTGCTTCAAGAATCTGCATTCTGTAACATTTTATATGTTTTCTAATAATCATCCCTCTTGAAATTTTTTATATGTATAAAAACTTGTAAAGTAAACAAGCAGGGACTAGCTTGTTAGGTTTCCAAGGGTATTTTCATTTGGCCTCTCTCCTTATCCTAAGCTAACCATTTTTCTGTGGCAACAGGGATGGGGGGTAGACACTAGAAGATTTGGGAATGTCTTTTGATATGTAAAATGACATTTTTGCTATTGTGTTACCTTGTAATATGTTTTAATATGTAGGAATGTTTCTTTCTTTCAATAGATCCTATAGATGAATGTTGCAAACTTGTTAATAATTAACTATCATGTCATGCTCCCCCAACCTGCATGTAATCAAGTCTATATAAATAGCCTCAGAGCTATATTCAAGGCTGCACGATTTGGGTCAGCTATACCTTGTGTAAGTCATGTAGCTGGTTTATTAATAAATCTCCACCTAAAATTTCTTCTGTATCCTGCCTTGGTGTCTCTACATAACCCGCAGAATTAAGGTAATGTACTTTATAACACTTGTATTCTTTGGCACCTTTCATCTGCATTGAACAGAGTGAGTATTAATTGGTAGCAATCTGCCCATATAAAATTGTGGGTCTGAAATATGGATTGCATTGATCTATTAGAGCCTGATGATTTTCTGTATAAGAGGGGGTGTGATGGTTCCAATTGAGAAGGTCTGTGGTGGAGAATGGTTGATACATCAGTACCCGTCATTCTACTATATTCCTGTAAAGCCTATATCTGCAACCACCATCACAGCAGCCTGGCCCATGCAGGTTCGCATTTGATTCGGACAGATGATAATGAAACAATGGATACAAGAACTGGTGGGCCATCATTTTTAATCCTAAGCTTAAACCCAGAGGGCAAGTAAAAACACACACTGGGCTCCAAAACCCACTCATTCAGTGCTTAAAAGCTACTAACTTATCCGAGTTTCCTAGAATCAAGGGTGTCTAGCTCACAAGACATATTCACCTCTGTTCCTCATCTTCTTCCTTCTCCCTGCACAAAATGGCTTCTCACTCAGCACTCCACCATCTTGGCTGCTTCTCCTGGACTTCTCCTGGCCTTATTCTCCTCTCCCTGCTCTCTCCTCTAATGCTAATCTCAGGAACGAGAGAGAAGAAGCTCCCCATCTGCCCCACTTTACAGTGCAAATTCAAAATCTTTAATCCAATATAAAAACAGGGAAGTATCTGATACAAAGTCACTTATCTGAGGCATAATGGGATTCCTCATGAGAGTGCACCACCTTACATCAAAAAAGAATGGGAAAGAGCATAGACCACACCTAGGGAACACAGAGGCCACACCCAGTGGATTCTAATGGCCAAAACCTTCTTTTACACAGACAAAATGAGAAGGCAGAGAAATGCAAAACAAATGAATCAAGAGAAATCCCCAGAAAAGGACCTGAATGAGTCAGATATAACCAAATTACCAGATGCAGAGTTTAAAATAACGATTTTTGGGATGCTCAAAGATATTAGAACAATAATAGATAGTAATTATAAACACCTAAATAAAGAGATAGCAAATATAAAAAAGGACATTGATATAATAAAAAAGAATCAGTCAGAAATGACAAATACAATATGAGAAATGAAGAACACAATGGAAGGAATTAAAAACAGGATGGATGAAGCTGAGGATCAAATCAGCGAGTTAGAGGACAAGATAAATAAAGGCACAGAAGCAGAGCAGAAAAAAGAAAAGAGACTCAAAAAGTCTGAGGAAACTCTAAGAGAGCTCTGTGACAACATGAAGAGAAATAACATCCGCATCTTAGGGTTCCTGAAGAAGAAAAAGAACAAGGGATAGAGACTTTGTTCAAACATATCATAGCTGAAAACTTCCCTCAATAAAGGCAGAAAAACATCTCACAAATTCAAGAAGCACAGAGAACTCCATTAAAGAGAAACCCAAAGAAATCTACACCAAGACACATCATAATTAAAATACCAAAGCTAAGTAATAAAGAGAAAATATTAAAAGCTGCTAGAGAAAAAAAAAAAGAAAAAAAGACTATCGCCCTAAAAGGCTTCATAAGATTCCATCAGGGCCCTGTTCCAGAGTAAAAAGAAAGGTCATTGAACTGAAGCCTGCCAGGCTTTCCAGCCCCATCAAGGGACACATCATTGCTGTGGAAAGAGGGACATGAGAAGGTAAGCTGACCCCTTGCTCCGTGGAGGGAGGGATCAGTATCTTCTAGCCCTGCTCCAGCTACCTGTGACCTGACCTTGCCCAGCATGCTGGGAATTGCCACTGAAGGCCCAAGGACATCGTTTATGAGTCTAAAGTATTTCTTCCAAGAAGTAGATAAACTGATCTGATTTCTGTGAACACAAGGGTCATCTACTATGCCTTGCCTGAATACTTGAATTTTATTTACCCCTCTAAGATCTCTACTGTGGGTATTGACAGTCTGATTTTGTTGCTTTATTTAATGTATAGTATCTTCTTTATTCCTCTTGTCTCAATGCTTCATGTCTATTGTAGACTGGTACCTGCTACTAATTCCAGCTAGAAGCAGTGGTCACTAGGACTTAAACTCTAGCTACAAAGTGTAGAAATGTAACCACCCTTTCCCTAAGTACTTTCAGGATTTACAGGTTACTCAGCAAACCGATCAAAGACTGTCCAAGAGGCACTTCTAGCAGTACACCCCCCAATGACTGACTTTCATGTGGACAGGTCCACACACCATAATCCTGACAACTCCCACTGCTGCTAAAGTAGAAAAATGGTGTGTCCTACTCCAACCACAAACCAGAAGCTGGTTGGTCTATGTATGGCAAATATATGAAAAAAATAAAGACTCTTTTTAATTAGACTTTAGAAGAAGGGAGACTAGGGTAAATAGAAAGTCAACTTAATTGTCACTAAAAGTTAAAGATTTTTCAATCAAGAGTTCTGACTAGAAAGAAATTGTATGCTTTTGATAATAAAAGGTATAAGGTATTGAAATACTTTTGAAAAAAAAGAGAAAAAGCAAGTTGTTATAAAGGCCAGTTATTTCTGGATAAGAAAGTGCATGAAAGCTGAGGGGTTATGTAAGTTGTAGAAGGTTTGTACAGATTATAGGAAGTTTGTATAGAGAAATAAGAATCTGTACAGTCAGGTTTGAAAACTGGTTTTCAAAGAATATTTCATTAGTCACCCTAGCTAACAATTCTCTACTCTCCCGACTTATTAGAGTAGCTCCTTCCTCCACCCTGACCATCTGGAGCTCAGAAACAGAGAAACAAAACTGACCCCTTGTCCTTTTATTCTCTATTTACCTCTCAACCTACCTCACCCAATCAAAGGCTTTCTACTCATGTGGAACCAACACCTATATGTGTCTGTCTACTAATTAGACAGAAACCTGTACCCTAATCTATCTCACCCCAAATATCAACCTAATCCCACCCCTTGAGCCTCTTTCAATTTCTAGTACACTACCCGTCAATCTAAGGACCAAATGAGCTATACAAGTAATCCCTCTTCTTTTTGCTTTAGGAATCTCTATAGAAGTAGGTATAGGGGCAGGGGGACTGGCCACTGCCCTGTCTTATTCCCAGTCTCTCTCTCTCTCTCTGAAGCCCAGTGAATTCATAAACATGGAATCAGTGGCTTCACACAAGCTGGGTGTCTTGACTATTGCCTTTCATTGGTCCACTCACTGTCGTATTTATTTTTCTAACTTTTGAACCCTGCCTCTTACGTTTGTTCACTAGTTTCTTACAGTACCACATGCAGAACTTTGCCAATCAGAAAAGTGGAAAAATCTACCTAAACCTACACACCAACCCTGAAACCTGCCCTCGCAAAACAGAAAAATGTGAAACCCAATAAAAACACCCCTACTTCAAACAATGGTGGAAAAATTCCTATTCTCAATGCTAGCACCAATTATAGGACCAATCCTAATTTTGTACCTAATTTCAATGCTTGCCTCTTTCTTTATCAAGTTTCTACAGGCTCAAATGTAAGAACTCTCCAGGATTACCTACAATCAAATGCTTTTACAACTCCTACTTCAACTACCCCAATGGGGGGTCATGAAGGAGGCCCCCAATAGGGATAACAGCAGGAAGTAGCTCCAGAAGATGGCCTGTCTGAGACAAATCTCCTTCCTGAACCCCATACCCTTTTCTTACCCCCGCCTCTTTTCTTTTTGATTATACCACAGAGTTGAGAAATGACAGATATATGAAATACCAACTACCCTTTTGTTGTTCCATCTGGTTGCCTGACCTCATCCTTATTTACTGGACAATCGCCCCTGAGGCAGAAAAGTTCCAGAAAGCTGATCAACTTCCCAAGAAGGAGCATTTCAGATCACTGAAATTCTAAAACCGTAAAAGGAACATACCAGAACTTTTGATTCAGTACCTCCTCAGGCTCTCCCAAATGCTATAAAATTTGCCCCTAGTCTGTAACCAGTGTCCTTCTACCCAGGAGAAGTGCCTGGCAGGGTTCTTTTCTTCCTTTCAATAAAGTCTGTTACTCTGGTCTTTTCAGACTCCCATGGATTCTAACAAAAGGAATAGCAGATAAACACTGAAAGATTTGGAAATGTCTTTTAATATGAAAAACAACATTTTTTGCTATTGTGTTACCTTATAAGTTTTAATATGTAGAAATTATTTTTATAAATCCTATATATGGATGTTATAAGCTTAGTAATGATTATGTAAAGAGCGGTGACTTGTCACCCTCTACTGATGTGGAGGAGGTTGTGTGGAAGAGAGTGAGTGTGGAATGAATGAGACAGACACCAGGAGAGGGTTCGACCCTCTCCCACAGGGCTGAAGCAATGTTGGGTTCCATAGGGTATTTCATACGGCTAAGAGGCACAATTGCATGCTGACGGTTCATATCAGCCTGCCATAAGTCAAGAGGACTTGCTATTTGTAAAGCCAGCAGGCAGGGCCAGGGCTACCATCACAGCAGCCTGGCCAATGCAGGTTCGCATTGGATTCGGACAGTCGGTAAAGAAACAGCGGAGCCAAAAACTGATGGGCCATAGTCTTTAATTCTAGCTTGCACCTGGCGGGCAAGTAAAAATACACACTGGGATCCAAAACCCAGTCACATTCAGTGCTCACAAAGCTACTGACTTATCCGAGTTTCCTAGAATCAAAGGTTTCTAGCTCACCAGCCTTATTCTCCTCAGTTCCCCATCTCCTTCCTTATCCCAGATACAAACTCTGTACAAACTGGCATCTCACTCAGCATTCCGCCATCTTGGCTGCTTCTCCTGGCCTCCTCCACGTGGCCTTTTTCTGCTCTCCTCTGCTCTCTCTAATCATCCCAGGAACCAAGAGCGCAAGCTCCCGCTCCGACCCCATTTTATAGTGTAGAAATCCAAACCCTTAATCCAATATACATAATAGGGAAGTCTCTAATACAAAGTCACTTCTCTGAGGCATGATTGGATTGTACCACCCCACATCAAAAAAGGGTGGGAAAGGCTTAATCCCAAAACCAAGCCCCAGGCTACAAGGATTCTCAACACACATTAATATCCCTGGGCAATGGCCTCCTCGTGGGCAGCGTAATCTTTAACAAAGTGAGCATAATACATTTTTTCCGCCCAACACTATTCCTGCGAGGGAAGCGGCCAGTGACGAACTGAAGCGAGTGATGTTGGCTCCAAGTTTCCCCTTCTCTTCCCCATATCCTTCATGTGGTGTGACTGTTGTCTGCTGTGGGAGGCTTGGGATATACACAGGAAAAACCCACTCCTTTAGACACAATGGTTAAGAATTTTAAGAAAGAGTTCTCAGGGGATGATGGAGTTACTATGTCATCACGAAAATTGAGAACCTTGTGTGAAGTCGAGTGGCCAGATTCTGGGATAGGTTGGCCGCAGAAGAAAGCTTGGATAGGTCTGTTGTACAGAAGGTGTGGTAGGGAGTCATGGAAAATCCAGGCCACCCTGACCAGTTTCTCTACATAGACACTTGGCTTAGGTTGGTTCTGCACCCACTCACTAGGCTTAGAGGTCAGGATTCTACAGTACTGGCAGGTAAGGCAGGGAAGCATTCCACCAGACCCAGAGAGCCACTGCAGCCATGGGTGCCAAAAATTTTAACCACTAGCGAGCCAGAAAAAGCAGAAGCTCTGGCTCCCCCACCTTACATGCTGGCAGAGTTTTATCCTTCCATGCCGGACTCTCTGTCCACCCCAGAGACTGCCTCTGAATCAGGCCCGCTATTGCCAGATTTATCAAGTCCCAGCCTAAGCTCACCAAAGCCAGAGGTGACTCCTACTGCTCAGTCAGAAGTGGATCCTAGCTCTACTCCCATAGCCTGGAGGTGATGCTAAAAAACAATTTCCGGTATGCAGATGCCTCTGAGAGAAGTAAGAAATACAGTAATAAATGAGAAGGGGAGTTGTTGGGCAGACAAATTGTATTATGCTGGTTTAAATCACATACAAGTATAGAAATTATATTTACCAAATCTCTCTGTATGCTTAGCCCAAATTGTAAAATGCCCTTTAAGCTTCCTAGTAAAAGGGGTTTTCCTACACAGTAGTCTCTGCAAGCCAGGAAATTTTCACATTTCTCTCCCCTCACTCCCTACAGAAAGGAGAGGACAGGAAACCTGACTTTTTCTCTTAAAATAATATTAATATCAATTTTTCTATTCTTTTGGTACCTTACCACAACCATACTTCAGATGCATCCCCGTTCTCCTTCCTCTTTTATTCGAATCTTGCTGGGACTGGCAGATGGGAACTCCTTTCTCCACCTAGTAAGGCTTCCACATGGGGAAATCCCCAGTGTGCACTCAGTGGGCAAGTCTACAGGACAGTTTGGAGTCCCCAGTAGGATACCTGAAGTCTGCCAAATGCAGGTGTCTTTTTCTCCACGCTTCCTGGCCAACACACCAAAATCTGTTGAGGAGAGTAGAACTTTGGAGGACTGACACTTAGACAACTTATAAGAGGAAAAAGAGAATTTATTAAGCCAGCAGAGCACGCAGGGCTATCGCTCCAAAGACATGTGCTCCCGAAATTAGATTTCTTAACTCTTAGATACCCTTTACAGAACATAAGTTCACATTCATGGGTCTTATGATTCCCTTTTTGTTACTTACTTGATTTCAGGATGGGAGGGGGCTTACAGGATGCCAGAGGATAATCATTTGTAAGTTGCCCATTAAGGAGAAAGAAAGGGGAGAGGAAAGGGCTACTCAAGTCTCCCTCCCCCCCATACATTCCTGGCTGTTCTGATTGTTTCACTCAGGTGTGGAGAAGGGAGGGGGTCCTAGCCTCCTTCCTCCTTCTATTCAAAACCTTCTAAGTATGAAAACCTCTTTATCTACATTATAACAGCCCTTCCTAAGCAGGAATATTATCGGCCATCTTGAGATTTTGTAAATTACACAAGTACAAAATAATATTTACAAACTTTCTCTGAACGGTTGTCCTAAATTATAAAATATCCTTGAAGCCTCTTATTTACAGGGGGAGGGGGGGGTTCCTTTCTCAACAGGAGTGTAGACACAAGATTTCATTGTAAGTAAATGTTAGAATGAGATGGCTATTGAACATCAGATGTGCAGGCTTTATTAGAGAAGAAAGACCTTCTGGGGTACTTCTCTGGAAAGAAGGGCCCCCAAAACAGACTGAGGTAAAACTATAGGGTTGGGGATAGCCTCGAGCAAGGTTGTACTGGTATGTTTGGCTTTCTGGAATATTCCTCTTTGGGGTGATTGACCAGCTTCCTGGAATTCCTTTGTCCCAGGGCCAATTGTCAAGTAATTAAGGGTGAGGTCAGGCAGCCAAGCAGAACAGCAAAAGGGCAGTTGTAATTCATGTATCTATCAGTGAACACCTGAAGAATTGGCCTAGACCAGGTTCTCTTAGCTATTCCTAGATCAGAGGTCCCCAAACTATGGCCCGCGGGCCACATGCGGCCCCCTGAGGCCATTTATCCGGCCCTGCCGCACTTCCGGAAGGGGCACCTCTTTCATTGGTGGTCAGTGAGAGGAGCATAGTTTTCATTGAAATACTGGTCAGTTGGTTGATTTAAATTTACTTGTTCTTTATTTTAAATATTGTATTTGTTCCTGTTTTGTTTTTTTTACTTTAAAATAAAATCTGTGCAGTGTGCATAGGGATTTGTTCATAGTTTTTTTTTATAGTCTGGCCCTCCAATGGTCTGAGGGACAGTGAACTGGCCCCCTGTGTAAAAAGTTTGGGGACCCCTGTCCTAGATAATGGTTTGATCATTGTTCCTGAGGTTGCAGGCATGAGCGGAACAGGTAGCCATCAGTACCCCTCCCATTGCCCTCTGGCAGAAAGGGAAAACTGGTGAGATTTCATCATCAAGGAACTCTTTTTTCTTTGCCTTAGAGTAGAAGCACTAACTAAAGTAAACATGAGAATGCTTGCAGGAAGCCAACAAATGTGCTCTTTGTTGACTTTTCTCAGTAAGAGTGTCACTTGATGTGACACTCTCTTTTCATTTCCCCATTCTTTGTGTGAACAAAACACTTGGAAAGGGCTCTAGCAACTTTGCAATCGGTGCTGGAAAAGTCATACCTCTTTGTATCAGCCTCTCATTGAGGTTATGGGTTCAAGTTCACAGTAACTTCTTTCTTAACACCCATCCTTGACTGTCTATGGCCATGGGTTTAAATTCTTTTTTATTCACATTCCCAAACACATTGTAGTTCTTTGAAGACAGGAATGTTCCTTGCACATGGAAAGTGCCTACTTCATATATATTAAGCCTAATCCAGAGGGACCCCAAAATATTGAGGACACGAACAAGGTCCATCGATTACACACCAAAGCTTTATTATCTAGCTTGGCCAAGCAGTGGGAACTCCAACAGGAATCTGAGGGAGAGCACGCTGGACCTTTGTTTTACTTGGTTTTTATAGTTTTGTAAGTGGGAAGTACAGAAGCAAAAATTGTAATTAGGAGCCCTTTACCACTATTGGTTATACATATGTCCTTTAACATGATAGGACCATGTTCAATTTGCAAGCCATACCTCTTTTTGGAGAAAACAAAATTTACAAATCAACACAATGGCAGAAAGATATCTCTTTACATATTAAAAGGCCTTCCTATATTTTCTAGTGTTCATCTGCCATCTCTCTGTCCAGAGTCAGACATATTAACCACATGCATTTACATAAGAGAGGTAGTTTCCGTGGGGACAAATGCCCGCAAATGGCTCATAGTTATAAGAAAAGGTTTATTTTGGCTTTTCTCTCCCTGCACCTGGCTAGCCATTCACCCCTTTCCCCACAGGTGTGGTGGAATGTCTGGGGATTTGTTTTTCTCCCCTTTGCATTTACAATACAATGCCAAGGGCCATCCTGACTAGGCCAATCACACAGTACAGAGACTATTCTCACAATTTCTCTGCACACCTTAACCCAAATTAATAAAATGTTCTCCAAGCCTCCCAAAATATTAGTATTAATTCTGTAGCTTTTGGTAATTAACAACAGCTGCGGGTGAAGTGGCTCAGTGGCTCCTCAATATATAGCAAAATACATAATGGGCCATTATTAAATCTCTAAGTGAATCAGAAAGAAGCATTAGAGGCAAATTGTGTGGGTCCTAACATTTGTGAAGAATCAGTGTGTGAAAACTAATGGGTCCATTGCTGTTCATATCTCAATTCTTTTATTCAAACACCTACTGCATGTGTATTTACTGGATAACTAGTGAAGTCTTTTCTTCTAGCCACACACAGTTCTTCATGCTGATAAGAAATGTAAATGCAAGAAGCTCAGGGAACAGACCCTCTGCACTAAGCTCCCCCTATCTGTGTGGGCTCTGGCTCCTTCCCTATTTGTTATGACAATTTTGGCTTAGAAACAAAGGGCAAAACAAAGTTCAAGTGAAGTTCACTGTATGTGTTTGTGTATTTCCTTAGAGCTTCCTTGGCAATCCTCAAGGGAGGACTTTGGCTGAACCCAGTGAAGTATGGGGAAAGAATCACAAGCCTGGGGTTTTAACTAGAACAATTCCCTGTGGTCTGACATTACCATTTCTCACACAGCCCTTATCATCAGAGCAGTGAGTCTCAGTTGGCGTAACTGCTTCTTCTGGATGTTTCTTCCCTGTATCTCCATAACATGCTTCTGTATTAATTTTTCAGATTTAGACATAAAGTTGAATTCCTCCCATAAAAAAATGAGAATGTAGCACTTTTATTCTTTCTTTCTTCCAAAGTAAATTATTGAATATATCATATTTTCTGGTTAAATCAAAAGAGCACTGCTGTGAGTATTGTAAATATTTCCCCCAGCTCAGGCATGTAGTATACACTGATAATGTTTTCTTTGTTATACAACTTTTTCCTCCCCTGGAGTTCCACATTATGTTATGTTTTGACTTATAGCTGTCCTTAATGCTCCTCCAACTCCTTACCAGAATGGTAAAGATGTCAGGAATTGTTGATTTTTTTTCCTTCTCACACACCCATCTGGAGCCCATTGCCTCTTGCTCTAAAGATTTCTATCCCTTGAACTTTGTCTTGAATTCTTCATTTCCTAGTTTGCTCCCTTGTTTTGGTGCAGTGTGACCTCCAGTAGCTTCCTAATAATGCATACTTGGATTCTCTTGAAATTTTCCTCTATTTTTTAAAAACTGAGAACGAGCCTGACCTGTGGTGGCGCAGTGGATTAAAGCCTCAACCTGGAACTCTGAGGTTACCGTTTTGATACCCTAGGCTTTCCTGGTCAAGGTACATATGGGAGTTGATGCTTCCTGCTCCTCCCCACCTTCTCTCTCTCTCTTTCTGTCTCTCCTCTCTGAAATGAATAAATAATAAATGATAAAAAATAATTTAAAAAAACCCGAGAAAGAATTTTTTATTCTCTGAATTACCTGTCCTTTATTTATTAGTGCAATTTTCTTCTTCTTCTTCTTCTTCTTCTTCTTCTTCTTCTTCTTCTTCTTCTTCTTCTTCTTCTTCTTCTTGCTGTGATAGAGACAGAGAGAGAGAGACAGAGAGAGGGACAGACAGGGAGGGAAAGTGATAAGAAGCATCAGTTCTTTGTTGTGGCATCTTAGTTGTTCATTGACTACTTTCTCATATGTGCCTTGACCAGGGGGCTACAGCAGAACAAATGACCCCTTGCTCAAGCCAGTGACCTTAGATTCTAGCTGGTGAGCTTTGCTCAAACTAGATGAGCCTATGTTCAAGCTGGCAACCTTGAAGTTTTGAACCTGGGTCCTCTGCATCCCAGTCCAACACTCTATCCACTGTGCCACTGCCTGGTCAGGCAGTGCTATTATCTTGTATTACCTCTCTGAAGTATTAATTATGGTTTTCCTGAAAGTTTATTCTGCTGAGTTTCTTCTTTGAGGATCTGTTTCCCTAGAGAGGAAACGTCTAGCCTGCTGTCTCAGGGGTCTATGCTGGGCCATCAGGATGCTCAGCTGTCATAGTGATAAATTGCTGGTGGATCTCAGCATTCATTCATTATGCTGACTTATCTTTAATCTCATTTGTCAGGAGGTTTTCTGCTGTATGAGAGATATGTCTGGCTGGTGGGCTGGAGAAGCAATATAAGAATCCTCTGCCAACACCCCACATTCTGAGACATTCCTGGGGTGTCCAATCTTATGCCTTTCAGGGACTCTATGGGGCCAATTTGTTAGCTTCCCACCTCTGCTCTACAATCCATGCCTGGTCTCTAAGTCACTCATCACTTGCCATCTGTGAGGAGCCACTGAGCCACTTTACCCGCAGGTGTTGTTAAGTACCAAAAACTACAGAATTAATATTAATATTTTAAGAGGCTTGGAGAACATTTTATTAATTTGGGTTAAGGTGTGCAGAGAAATTGTGAGAATAGTCTCTGTACTGTGTGATTGGCATAGTCAGGATGGCCCTTGGCATTGTATTGTAAATGCAAAGGGGAGAAAAACAAATCCCCAGACATTCCACCACACCTGTGGGGAAAGGGGTGAATGGCTAGCCAGGTGCAGGGAGAGAAAAGCCAAAATAAACCTTTTCTTATAACTATGAGCCATTTGCGGGCATTTGTCCCCACGGAAACTACCTCTCCTATGTAAATACGTGTAGTTAACACGTGTGACTCTGGACAGAGAGATAGCAGATGAACACTAGATAATATGGGAATACCTTTTAATATGTAAAGAGATATCTTTCTGCCATTGTGTTGATTTGTAAATTTTGTTTTCTCCAAAAAGAGGTATGGCTTGCAAATTGAACATGGTCCTATCATGTTAAAGGACATATGTATAACCAATAGTGGTAAAGGGCTCCTAATTACAATTTTTGCTTCTGTACTTCCCACTTACAAAACTATAAAAACTAGGTAGAACAAAGGGCCGGTGCGCTTTCCTTCAGATTTCTGTCGGAGTTCCCACTGCTTGGCCAAGCTAGACAATAAAGCTTTGGTGTGTAATCAACGGACTTTGTTCATGTCTTCAATGTTTCAGGTCCCTCCAGATTAGGATTAACAACCTGCTTCTCAGTTTCCAATATTTTGTCCATATCTATCTTTCCATTTTTGTTGCATTTTCTTTCATCTTTGTCCTTAAGGTTTTATTGACTTTAACAGAATCTTTCCATTGTAATAAGCCTTCAAGAGTAAATGGAAGCAAAAGAAAACGTTCAATTCACTCTGTTTACTTGAATGGTTGTTATCCCATCTTTCTTCAGTTGAAAAAAAAAGCACTTAAAATAGATTCTGTGGAAATTCCACCCTGTTTGAGGATGTTGCTAAATCCTCATGTCTCCAGGCCCAGTTCACAAACCTCTCTGGACTGGTGTCCACCAGCTGAAGGGTTAGCAATTACTGTTTGTTGACCATATGAGTGAGTTAATGAATCAGTGGTTCACTGGTAGTGCTGTTGACTCCTCTGGAAGCTAAAGGACTCTGGAAACTCAGAAGAGGAGACAGCACAGCAGGTTCAGTGAACTCCAGGACAGTAGCTCTCACATCTGGTTGCAAATTAGGATCACCTGGGAAGTTTTTAGAATTATAAATTCCCCGAGATCATTGCACAGCTAACTGAATCCTATTCTCAGGAGCTGGGTCCTAGGGAATCTATCTTTTTCAAAAACAATTGCCAACTCTATTCTTCTTGTTACATGAGAACAATAAACTTCCAGTGTTTAAGGCACTGCTAATTATATTTTTTGTTGTTGTTGCTTATAGGTGAAAATATTGCTAACATTTGAGGCTCAGACAGTCCTGAAACACTGAAGTGGGGGTCCTTTTAGAGAATTATGAATGGAGCTTGGCAGACATCTCTGGTATAAGCAGCCAGCTGAGGGCCTACTGGGGGTGCGTGGTGATGGGGAATGCTCTCAGATGCTCCCCAGGCCTCCAATGCTGACCTGCTCTTCTCCACGTGGTTCTCCCTGCTCCTCCTCTTCCTCTGCCCAGCAGACATATTCTGGTGGCTCTCGAGGGCTTTGGGGTGTGGCCACCTGTTAATTTCTACAGTCTGTCTCCTTGTTTCATGTTTCTCTGTGTGCCTCATGCCCCAAACCTCACTTTTTGATCCTCAAAAGCTGTTTGGGAGTCACAAAGCTCAACATTGACTATTTTGGGCCCTTTGTCAATTCCTCTCTATCGACTTTCCTTTCCCCACTTGGTCACTCTACAGGGAAGGAGGGAAAGAAAACCCCACAGATTAATATCTCAAGGCTACATCTTACCGTGTTTGTTAATAACAACTTGCAAGTTACTGCATCCACCCCTAGTCTTGTCCTTAGCAGGAGAGGCTGGGTTTATTCCCTGCACTGCTGGGAGCAGATTATAAAGAATCCAGCAGAGGTGGCAGAAATATAGACCATTCTGAGGAGAGGGTAGTAGCTGGAACCCAAGGGAATTCCCCAGGGACTAAAGAAGAGCAAGGGGTGGTTCCTGAGAGAGGAAGTGGAGATGTTGGGAAGGCAATGAGAGAGGGGACAGCCCAAATGATGATGCACATGAATGGGAGAAGGTACAGGAGGGTGGTTCCAAGTAGCTCTTTTATTGAAGAAGACATAAAGGTCAACCCCATTTCAAGGGAAGGGACATAGCTGCTGCCTCTTAATGAAAGAACAGCAAGCTTCTGTGGGAGCATATGGAAATATGCAATCAAAAATATTTTGTAGCCATTTTTAGAATCTATCATAGCAAGCATTCTTTCAAAGTCTTGTGTAATGGGAACAGTAGGACTTTCAGACTTTTGCATGGTGGTATGAATTAGTCTAATTCTAAAGGATAGCTAAGGGGCAGGGGTAAATTATTATTATTTTCATTTTTATTTATTCATTTTAGTGAGGAGAGAGAGAGATAAAGGGAGAGAGAACTGGGGTGGGTGGGGGGGAGGAGCAGGAAGCATCAACTCCCATATGTGCCTTGACCAGACAAGTGCAGGGTTTCGAACTGGCGACCTCAGCATTCCAGGTCGACACTGGTATCCACTGCGCCACCACAGGTCAGGCAAATTATTATTATTATTATTATTATTATTATTAGGGTTAGGAGATGCTGGATTGAGAGCACTTTGAGGATAGGGAAGACCAGGGTGGAGATAGTCTCAGGTGTGAGGCCTGAGATGCAGGAAAGTTTAAAGAGGTAGGGATGGTTTTAGTGCCCTGATATGAGGACTGCTCATCTCTCATGATCAGCATCTTTCACGGTCCATTTCTGGGCAGTGAGTCTCACACCCTCTCGCAAAATCTCTATTTTGAGATTCATGTTCTCTCTGCATGTTCATTTCTGTCATCTGCTGCTCCCCATTCATTCTTACCTCTGTATATTCCGCAAAGGAGCTCACTTCTGGGTTCCCACCATGTCCTTATGTACCTCTCTCGTATTTTTAATTCTGTGCTGTAATCTGGTTCTTGGACTATTTCTGGTGCTGTGGGCTTCTTGAAAGTAGGACCTACAATTCTGACCTGTGTATCTCAAGTAGCTCAGAAAGTGAGACGCTTCAAAATGTTTGTTGAATGAATGAATGAAGAATGAATTTTCTAGCACTCATTAGGCCCTAGGGCCCATCAAACAGTCTCAACCTCCACCAAAGGATAGCGGTGACTATGTTGACCCCACCATCATTTGGCATCCCAGGGAAGAAACCCTTAGCATTTTTGAGTCTAAAGATACTCTCCTCTCTTCTCCAGCACCCAACTCCCTTGGCTGCATCATATCAACACCTGGAATTTCTGCACTTGTTATATGTGTAACCTGAGTAATTAGCTCTCTGCACAAGCTCCTAGTTCTTGACTGTCCTCTCTTCCACAGTGTGCTTGCCCTTCCCTCTGAGATTGATAAAGTCCTCAGGTAGATTGCTACTCAATCCATCTAAAGCTTTAATCTGTGAGAGAAAGGAGCTGGATTAAGTGAAGCTACATTTCTTCAATTTCTGACATTTAAGAACTTTAGGATATAACATTTCTAGGTCTGCTGTCCCTCCCAAGTTGACCAATACTATTAAGGAAGCAACTAACTATTTTATTAATTTCATTTTACTTTTAGACTTTCATCTGAAAGTACCTGGCTATTCACAAACTCATCAAATGTGAAATAAGTTCAATCCTTTCCTTTTTAATTTAATTTTCTTTTTTTTTTGTGTCCATTGTGACATTTTATTTGGATGTATATATTACATCCCTAAAAAAAGAATCCCAGCAGTTTCCCTTCTGCACGTTTTTGTTTTGTTTCTTTGTTGCCGCTGAGGTCATCAGTAAAATGAAACCAAACTGAAGGATTGGAAGCAGGTTCCGCAGGTCCATTTTTTTAGATCTTTCAGTTATGAGTCAAATATGGGGCCGATTACTTTTTAACTTGCCTGTAATGTTCACAACTGTTGTAAAGTACCTGTACCTCACTTCCATGGGTTCATGCAGAGACACCCAGTCCAGATGAATTTTGAAGGACTTTATTAAAGGAGGAGATTTACTAAATATGCCGACAGCATATGACTAACACGGGGCATTTGCAGACCCAGATTGTGTGTCCTGGGCACAGCCCTTGCAGCAGGTTATATACCTTTGTACGCATGCGCGCACATTGGTGGGAAAAGGAGGAGGGGGATGGGACACAATTCATTAGTAAGCTTATAACACTTGTCTATAGGATTTATAAAAACATTTCTATATATCAAAACTTATAAGGTAACACAATAGCAAAAATGTTATTCTACATATTAAAAGATATTTCTAAATTTTCTAGTGTTCATTTGCCATTTCTTTGTTTAGAGATATATACACTAATTATATGTTTTCAGGAGGGTGGGGTGGTTTCCATGGTGCCAGGGGATTCATGCCTGCAAATGGCTCATCAAATAGGAAAAGGTTTTCTTAATCTCTCTCTCTCTGCACCTGGCTAGCTATTTACCTGCTTGCTTACAGGTGTGGGGGGAAGGGACGAGAATCTGAATCTCCTTCCCCTCTTTATTTACAATACAATGCTATTGGCCATCCTGGTTTGGTGTAAATCACACAAGTATAAAAATCATTTTTACAAAATCTCGCTATATGCTTAGCCCAAATTAATAAAATGCCCTTTAAGCTTCCTAGTAGAAGGGAGTTTCCTACACAGTATGTTTCTGCAGGCCAGGAAACTTTCATATTTCTTCTCCCTCCCCTCCCCAAAGAAAGGGCAGGACAGGAAAGCCTGACCTTTCCTCATAAAATATCAATATTAATTTTGCAGCTTTTTGGTACCTTATGACCAAAGGTACCTTATGACCAATGGTTTCCCCAGCTCTATGGCTAATCCATAATTTCAAATTTTCCAAGGTAACCATGCCTCATCATCACGGTTAAAACCAGACAATGACTTTGCAGTGTAGGGACCTGCCTTACCCTGAAGGTTGCATGAGAGGTTGCATAAGGAACAAGGAACTTAGAGCTGACCCAGCCCCCAAATCCTGTTTATCTAGATTTGTAACAGTTTTTAACAGTTTTAAAACTTTTCCACTGCCTGCCCTATGTTACTATGCCATGTGACTTCTCCCCCCACCAATAGCTAATAGCCAAGTCTGCTTTTGGAAACTACTTGCTTGCTCAGCCTATATAAGACCTAGTTTGTAAGCGTTTGGGCGCTGCTCTCATCTGCGACTTTTTAAGAGTATAGTGTCCCTGAGACACCTGAGAGTCCGCCCCTGAGCAGGTTAAAAGCTTGGCCAATAAATTTTCCATCTAAATTCCTGAAAGTCTCCGACATCTGTTTTGTACCCCGGTGGATGCTACAGCAGCAAGCCTGGCATTGGCCTCTCTTCTCAGCATTGTTGATGCCCTTGAGATCATCAGCCAGGACAATCGTGTGCACCACTATGGTGGCATGGAGAGATGGTGAAAGAACTCGTTTTTTCTTTTTGATAAGAAAGAAGTTTTAAGGGGAAAAAAATCACAACTGGAAAATTACAGTAACCTAAAGTTCCATAAAATGCCAGAGTTCTTAAATCTCCCATAGCCCTCTTAACAACAAGAAAAAAATTACAGACTGACCAAGTTTGCCTTTGTGTAGTTTTGTGTAAGGTATCAAAAAGCTGAAAATTAATATTAATATTCTGGGAGGAAAGGTCAGGCTTTCCTGTCCTTTTCTTGGAAAATGGAAGAAAAGGGATGTAAAAGTCCTGATTTACAAGGACCACTAGGGTCATTTGGTTTTAAGTTCTCTGAAAGGATTAAGGTTAACTTTCAACAGGAGGCATAATTTACATACCACCTTGCATTGATTATAATTCCTCTTTCCTGGAATCTTGAGGGTAAAATACCTCTAGGCTAGTGAGGGAAGAGAAACCCTGAACGATTTGTAAATGTCTTTGATTGTGTTACCTTGAAAGTCTTTTTTTTTTTCCCCAGAGATAGAGTCAGAGAGAGGGATAGATAGAGGGATAGACAGGAACAAAGAGAGATGAGAAGCATCAATCATTAGTTTTTTGTTGCGATGCCTTAGTTGTTCATTGATTGCTTTCTCATATGTGCCTTGACTGTGGGCCTTCAGCAGACCAAGTAACCCCTTACTCGAGCCAGCGACCTTGGGTCCAAGCTGGTGACCTTTGCTCAAACCAGATGAGCCTGCGCTCAAGCTGGCGACCTCGGGGTCTCGAACCTGGGTCTTCCGCATCCCAGTCCGACACTCTATCCACTGCACAACTGCCTGGTCAGGTAGGTAATTCTTTGAAGTGATCAATTGGGTACATGGTTTTATAAAGAAAGGGGCTGCAATGACAACAGAAAATGCCATTAGTGGTGTTTACCACAGTGAACTCCTTTTCATTTGCCCTCTGGTCTTGATTTGTATAACCAGTTGCTATCAGAAATTCCCACAGGATGACTGTTGTGCAGATAAAATATATTATGCTCACTTGGTTAAAGATGACGCTGCCCATGTGGAGGCCGTTGCCCAGGTGATATTAATGTGCGTTGGGGGCGGGCTGTGGGCAGGCAGAATCCTTGTAGCGTGGGGCTTGGTTTGGGGATTAAGCCTTTCCCACCCTTTTTGATGTGGGGTGGTACAATCCTATCATGCCTCAGAAAGTGACTTTGTATTAGAGACTTTCCTATTTTGTATATTGGATTAAAGGTTTGGATTTCTACACTATAAAATGGGGACAGAACGGGAGCTTGCTCTCTCGGTTCCTGAGATTAGCATGGGAGAGCAGAGAGATTACAGCAGAGAGCAGAGAAAGGCCACGTGGAGGAGGCCAGGAGAAGCAGCCAAGATGGCGGAGTGTTGAGTGAGAAGCCAGTTAGTGCAGAGTTTATGCAGGGAGAAGGAAGATGGGGAACAGAGGTGAATAAGTCTGGTGAGCTAAAAACCTTTGATTCTAGGAAACTTGAATGAGTCAGTAGCTTTGTGAGCACTGAATGTGAGTGGGTTTTGGAGCCCAGTGTGTGTTTTTACTTGCCCGCCGGGTGCAAGCTAGAATTAAAGAAGATGGCTCATCAGTTTTTGGCTCCGTTGTTTCTTTACTGACTGTCCAAATCCAATGCGAACCTGCATGGGCCAGGCTGCTGTGATGGCAGCCCTGGCCACTGGCTTTACATTTGGTGTAGTCTGTGGCAGGATTCGGAGATCGGTATGGAGCTGCCACCTTTGATGTGCATAGTAGAGGACTGGCTGCTGTTATGGTTCTCCATGGCTGTCCTCTTGGGGATCGTAGGCTGGCTGACTTTTACAGCCATGTGTGAGGAAACCAAGAGCTCTGTGGAAGAGGCTGCCCAGGAAACCGAGCAGTGGAAGGAGCTGGAGCAAATGTGGGAGAAACAGATGCTGACCCTGGAGCTGGAGGAAGCGCTGGAGGAGGAGGCTGACCAGGTTTGTGAGATTCACCTGGAAATGGAGCAGCTGCTGGAGGAGGATTCACAGGTTCGTGAGTTGCAGATTGCTCTGGACATTGTGGAGAGCCAGCAGCGGCAGGAGGCCGGGGCTGAGGCTGAGGATGAAGCTGAGTCCGGAGCTGCAAGGTCTGCGGAGTGGAAGGCTGTGGTGGTCTGGGGCTCAAGACCGGCGGCGGGAGCTGGTGTTTTCGGTTCCTCTTTGGAGGATGAGGAGAATCGAGCTGGAGTTGCAATCAGCAGTCTCCATAAGATGAGAGCCCAGCTGGAAGCAGCACCTACTACGGCCCTGGTAAGTCTGCGATTTTGGGACATAGGGCTGGACGCCATGTGCCCCTCTTTGGGACAGTGTAAGACCTGCGAGGACGGCAGGAATGAGGGGGGTGGCTGATGCCCTATGTACGTGGACTGATTTCCTGGACTACGACTGGAGTGGGCATTGGCTCCTTTGTTGGATGGACTTACGGATTTTGGACAATGTGAAATACCCTGGTGGGGGTGGGGGTGGCTTTGCTGGAAGCACTCCCCTGCCCTGGGAAGCTTTTCCCATGGCTAGAAAGAAGGCCGAGGACATTTTGCGCTTTGGGCAAAGTGCTCAGAGACTGGTGAAGTGTACCTTTGTGATTGTTGAAACTGTATGATTTGTCATGTTGTAATTTGTGTTATGTACCTAATTTCCTTGCACAGGGATGCCGGTAATGTAGATTGTGGGTAGTAAAGTGAGCATAGGGGTGGATTGTTGGGCAGATAAAATATATTATGCTCACTTTGTTAAAGATGACACTGCCCACGTGGAGGCCATTGCCCAGGTGATATTAATGTGTGTTGGGGGCGGGCTGTGGGCAGGCAGAATCCCTGTAGCCTGGGGCTTGGTTTGGGGATTAAGCTTTCCCACTCTTTTTTATTTTTTAAATTTAATTTTTATTTTTATTTATTCATTTTAGAGAGAGAGAGAGAGAGAGAGAGAGAAGAGAGAAGAGAGAGACAGGGGGGAGGAGCTGGAAGCATCAACTCCCATATGTGCCTTGACCGGGCAAGCCCAGGGTTTCAAACCAGCGACCTCAGCATTTCCAAGTTGACACTTTATCCACTGCACCACCACAGGTCAGGCACCCCCACCATTTTTGATGTGGGGTGGTACAATCCTATCATGCCTCAGAAAGTGACTTTGTATTAGAGACTTTCCTATTTTGTATATTGGATTAAAGGTTTGGATTTCTACACTATAAAATGGGGACAGAACGGGAGCTTGCTCTCTCGGTTCCTGAGATTAGCATGAGAGAGCAGAGAGATCACAGCAGAGAGCAGAGAAAGGCCACGTGGAGGAGGCCAGGAGAAGCAGCCAAGATGGCGGAGTGTTGAGTGAGAAGCCAGTTAGTGCAGAGTTTATGCAGGGAGAAGGAAGATGGGGAACAGAGGTGAATAAGTCTGGTGAGCTAAAAACCTTTGATTCTAGGAAACTTGAATGAGTCAGTAGCTTTGTGAGCACTGAATGTGAGTGGGTTTTGGAGCCCAGTGTGTATTTTTACTTGCCCGCCGGGTGCAAGCTAGAATTAAAGAAGATGGCTCATCAGTTTTTGGCTCCGTTGTTTCTTTACTGACTGTCCAAATCCAATGCGAACCTGAATGGGCCAGGCTGCTGCGATGGTAGCCCTGGCTTCTGGCTTTACAATGACCCAGGAGTAACTCAAGTTCAATTCATCCTCACTGCCCCAGCTTCCTTCCCTGTACTCTCTCAGGCAATGGCAGCACCATCTGTCAATGCACATGGGCCCTGGGGAAAATCCCTGAGACTGAAAATTTACCTGCTTAAGCATAGGACAAGGAAAGACCAGAGAAAGAGAAAGGCCAAACCAGTCTGGCAATTAACAGAGTTTATTAAAGAAAATTTACACATGAGGTGAAATCTTGGGTGGCTGCAAGACAACGTAAATTGTAGCTTGACAGGCGCCAAATAATTATGTAGAACAAGGCTGGATGGGTAGGGAAACTGGCATGTCCCAGGTATGAAAAAATGTCCTACATGCTTGACCAAGTCAGACACCAACCTCTTCTGGGAACCGGCATGTTGTGGGACACAAGGAACAGGTACTGCTTTCTGGCAGAAGAACAGCATCAATTATGATCAGATAGTCTCTAAGTCCTTAGGAGCACAAAGCAATCCCTTTCTGGCCTGGGTCTAGCTCACAGCAGTGGTCATAGCATGGAACAGTCTCTTCTCACACCACCCACTCAGATGCCAAGCTAAGAACCTGGGCATTACCTTTGACTTCTTTCACTCCTTTCATCACTAAGTCTAATTGCCTGAATATTAAATCAGACTGCATATTACATCAGTCCACATCTGTCTGTCCTCACTGTCTCTATCCTGTCTCGTCCATTGCTGATCCACAGACCAGGACTTAAAGCAGAACAGAAACTCAATTTGCTGAATGAATGAGCATCCCCTACTCAGGGAAACAAACATTTAAAAATAACCAGACTATTCTCTTGCCATATCAATTAGCTACTATTCAGATGCTAAAATGGTTCCACAAGGGTTGTGGGGGAGGCTAGATACAGCAGGATGGATTAATAACAGGAGGACATAATAAAGAATACAATGTTTTAACTTTCTGTGGGGACTGCTTCTCTTCTCCTACTAGGAAGCAGAGCTGTCGCTGGAGGTTATAATAACTGAAGTGAATAAAACTCTGAAAGCCAATTTTCAGTCCCCAAGTGTATTAGCTATCTGGAATTTTCAGTGGACTGGATGTATCAGAGTAATGCAAAACAGTAGACCCTCCAGCCCCAGGGTTTTATAGCACCTATAAAACATGTTTTACAGTTTCTGCTCAATTTTCTGCTGTTAAGCTAAACATTTGATATCATATGGCACTTTAAGCACATTGATTTATAGTGAGTCAGCAATTGCATCTGTAATAAAAAGTCCAAACTATGGGTTTTAAACGTAACCTACTGTATTTATTATTGACATAAAGAGTTACCTGCAGTCCATTTGAACATCATCTTAGATTTAACTCATGTATTAAAGATATTATGTTTCCTACTCAGCAAGGTCATCTCCAAGGTGAAAACTGTACATGGTTGGAAATGAAAAAGATCAAATGTGTAGAGATAAATATTTTTGAAAAACATGATATATAGGATTTCATCTTTCTACAGTCCTGATTAATAATCACATTCTGTTTATTTTATTTTTTACACAAACCAGCTTCTCCCAGGTTCCCAAT
The DNA here is from genome assembly GCF_036850765.1 of Saccopteryx bilineata. Classification (NCBI taxonomy): domain Eukaryota; kingdom Metazoa; phylum Chordata; class Mammalia; order Chiroptera; family Emballonuridae; genus Saccopteryx; species Saccopteryx bilineata. Next base: position 197,525,140 of record NC_089491.1, read on the forward strand.
GCCAACAACCACTAATCTTTTCTTCCTCTCTATAATTCTGTAATTGCAAAAATGATGCAAATAGGACCAGCTTCAAAAGTTCTCTGAGACCCACAGCATTTGTTTACCATTTTGACATTATCTATTTTATGTAAAAATCATTATCAGCACAAGCTATAAATTTAGGCTGGAAAACTTAAAAAGAATGATATATGAATGAAATCATATGGTTTGCAATCTTTTGAGACTGGCTTATTTCATCAACATAATTCCCTTGAGGTCTGTTAGTTGTATGTACATTCTATCATGCTTTGTCTGTGTGGTTAAAACTAGAATGGCACAATTCAATTAATTAAAAAACTTCTGTACAAACTGAAGTAAAATAGTCTAAATGCAAAATAATTTCATGACAGAAGAACATTATTTATAATTGAGCCCATGTTAATGAGTGAGAAATGTTTATTTTTAGACATTGTTAGAATGATTTTTGACAAAAATGAATCAAATTCACCTAAGAGGCAGTTGGCAGCATAATTTAAAAAATATCTAATTTTCCTAATGCTAATTTAAGAGATGCTTTAGTTAAACATTTGGAAAAAATTATAAAAAATTGGGGCAAGATTGTGTTTTCATTTTTTATTTGCATAATGTATATTTTTATATATGTAAGCATTTATTGAGTTTATCCTGTGTATACACATTAAGCCCAAATGCCATGAGAAAAAAAAAATTTCATGGGCCAAAGGCACAGATTTGTGTTGCTTTCCTTCACTGTCAGGTATGTTTCTTACTATTATTATTAACTTATTGGGGTGACATTTAATAAAATTATATAGGGTTCAAGTGTACAATTCTATTATACATCATTTGTCTATGTATTGTGTGCTCACCACCCCAAGTCAAGTCTCCTCCCATCATCTTTTATTGCCCATATGCACTCCTCCACCGCTCCCTCTTGCAATCACCATACTGTTGTTTGTGTCTACCCGCGGGGTTTTTTGTTCTTGTTTGTTTGTTTTGCTTAAGCCCTTCACTTTCTATTATTCTTTATTTTATTTTTATTTATTTTTTAAGTGAGACAAGGGGAGACAGTGAGACAGACTACTGCATGTGCCCCAACCAGGATCCACTTGGTAACTCCATCTTGGACCAATGCTTGAGTACTGAACTATTTTTAGCAACTGAGGCTGATGAGCTCAGACCAACTGATCTATCCTCAGTGCCCGGGGCCATGCTCTAATCAATCGAGCCACTGGCTGCTAAAGGGGAAGAGAGTGCAGAGGGAGAGGGAGGGGGAGAGAAGCAGATGGTGGCTTCTCCTGTATGCCCTGATTGGGCATCAAACCTGGGACATTCATATACCAGCCCAATGCTTTATTCACTTAGCCACTGATCAGGGCCTCCTATTATTCTTAAGATATTATGTGCAGGTATATGTTTATTTTTATAAATAAACTAAAAATTTGACTAAGGCTCTTTCTTTTCAAATACCTAGACAAAGGACTCTGTAGTTTGGGGTAAGTTTATTTCAGGGAGTATTAGCAAATCATGTCCTAAGGACCCCAAGACCAGCCCTGGTTCAATGATTCTCTATAAGGAACCATAAAACTCAGCATGTAGTTGTATTCATGGTTATAATTTATTACAGGGAAAGGATACATAGCAATCTCAGCAAAGGGAAAAGGTACCCTGGGTGAAGTCTGGAGGAAGCCAGGTACAAGCTTCTAAGAGTCTTTTCCCAATAGAGTCACATTGGGAAAAATTTCTCCCATCATCGAGTTGTAACAATACATGTGAAATGTTGCCAACCAGGAAGGTCCATCAGTCTGTGCCCAGAGTTTTCCTTGGGGGATGATCACATAGCACTCTTTATCTATTATATACACAAATTCCAGCCTCCAGAAGGAAATTAGACATTCAGTATAAACCACAAAATCTATACAATTTGGCACAATGAGCCACATTTGTCAGTTAAAGGGTAGGAACTCTTCAGATGCCAGCCAAGGACCAACCTTGCAATCCAGTGTTTTCAAGGACAGCAGCATAGGCCTGCCATGCTGTTTTCTGCACACAGGCTTATCTATCCAGGGTATTGGCTATCAATTTGATATCCATCTCTCGCCTACTGTATCATAGAACACAGGTGGATAGGAGATGAGTGTTATTTGTTAATTCTCAGTTAAATAAAATGGTAGTTATAAATCAACAAGAAAGTGGCTAGGCAGAGGAGGGGGGCTAGCAAGGGTTAAGTGAATCCTGAGACAAGGATTTGAG